>NC_139958.1:704700-1279700 GCF_963454915.1 Gymnoscopelus microlampas | reverse complement strand
ACAGAAACAGAGTGCTACTGTACTGTTACACACAGAAACAGTGTGCTACTGTACTGTTACACACAGAAACAGTGTGCTACTGTACTGTTACACACAGAAACAGAGTGCTACTGTACTGTTACACACAGACTTCTAAAACCAAAACATCCTAAGCTGTTTTTATCTATCGCTCTGGATTAAGAGTGTCTGTTAAACCAGGTTGGCTAAATGCCTACATATTAAATTATAAATAGTAAACTAAAGGTTGTTTTAGTAGAATACTAAATAGAATAGAATGTAACTCTACAGTAAAGCAAGGTAAACACGAGGTGATACATCAAATGCATAGAAATAGTAATCTAATGAATTATTGATTAATCTATCAATAATTTGATGACCGGGACATCGGTCAATAGGAGACTCAGTATAGAAGACTCTTTGGTCCCTTTTCCAAAAATAACTTTGGTGGAAAGTTTTTGTTTTGCTTTCACCGAAGCAGCAGTGAACCGGCTTGTGTTCACACTAGTTTTAAGCACCATTTTTAAGCACCAGTTTTAAGCACACGCCTTTGGAGCAGGAGTCCCTATAGTTGCCCCCGGTTGAACTGCATGGGGACCCACCAAAACAATCATATTTGAACTGGCAAGCACTTGGAATTGTAGGAGTTGAGGCATTACATAGTTTGACTCAGTTCCACAGACAGATAAATAGCCAAACTACAAGCTCACAATGCGAGGCGTTGTGAGCTTGCAGATCAGCTATTTAAAAAAAAAAAAAAAACCTTTCTTAGGTAATATTTGACCAGCTGGCTAAATAAACAAATAAATAAATAAACATTGAATCCACCTATGGCTCTGTTTCCCATTTCATTTGGTTCCAAGCGCCACCTAGTGGACCAGCCAGACCAGTGGTGAGGGCATGTTGTGGTCTAGTCCATTGGTTCTCAAAGTGGGGTCCGGGGACCCCCAGGGGTACTTGAGGGGGTTCCAGGGGGTCCCCAGTTAAATGATGGATAGGAACCAAATGGACCCTTATGGGTCTGGTCCATTTGGTTCCATTTGTACACTCTCAGAGTTAAATTAACATTGATTTTACAATTGGGGTCCCAGAGATATAAATACCTTTAAATGGGGGTCCGTAGCCTAAAGTATGTCAAAACTGGGGGTCCTTGAAATTAAAATGGTTGAGAATCACTGCTAGAGCCGTAAAAATCTTCTCTTATGGGGGTCCCTGGCTTATCTTTTCAAATGGGGGTCCGCGGGCAAATAATTGTCCATTTGGGGGTCCTTGACATGAAAAAGTGTACTCCACTCAACTTTGTCACTCAACAGTAAACGAACCCACATACATGTATACAAGGTATCTGCACCTTTATAAAGTGACAATTTAATGACTTGTAAGACCTCTATACCAAATTCATCTTGGCAGTTCAAATATGATTCTTTTTTTTTAGATTAGGTGGTGGTAGATCAGGTGGTTATACTGTTAACTACCTGATCTATATTATATATATATATATATATATATATATATATATATATATATATAATATATATATATATATATATATATATATATATAATAAAAGATAGGCCTATTAGCCGCTAATAGACGCTAATAGATAGGCCTATTAGCGTCGTTCCCAACCTTACTCATTTTCATACAGAGTGTAGAAGAGAGAGTAACGTTGTAGTTCCAAACATTGGAACTATCCATAGAGTTGAAAATAAGGAACTATCTCATTGAGATAGACAGGGCACTTCCGCATTCCAAGTTACCAAGAGTCAACGCTAGTGTCATTTTTTAAACATACCAAACCTGTGCTAGTCGGTACCATATACAGACCTCCTACCCAGACTGATTTCTATGATAGACTTGATGAATGTTTAGCTAAAGTGGACCATGCGGAGACGATACTTCTTGGTGATTTTAACACTGACATGCTCCGCAAGGAAGCGTCAATGTATAAGTCATTCAAGGCGTTTTGTGATCGGCATTCACTCCACCAGCTGATCACTCAGCCCACAAGGCTGTGTGTTTCCACTCAAACTACCATAGATCTCATTCTAACAACGGACAAGGAAAAAATCCTAAATAGTGGTGTTTCTACCTGTGGCATATCTGATCACAACATGATCTTCTGCACCAGAAAGAAACGTAAACCTAAGACCGGTTACCACAAAACAGTCACAATCAGAGACCTCAAAAATTATAAGAGTGAGGACTTAGATCACAGACTGGAGGAACAGGATTGGTCCGACGTTCTAAACAGCACACAGGTAGACGAATCCTGGCTTAGTTTCAAAACCAAATTCATTCAAATTTTGGACAGTGTGGCTCCCATGAAAACCATCAGGGTCAAAACCCGCTCGGTACCATGGATGAATTCGGACATCCTTACTGCCATGAAAGTCAGAGACAAAAAGTGTTCTGAGCTTCATAAAAGTAGGATCAAACTAGCCAAATGTTTTAACAAAGGTCTCGAATCCCACGTAGCTAAACTTGAAAAGGAAAAAAACAAGCTAAGAAACAAGGTAAATGGCATGCTCCAGTTAGCAGAAAAAAGCTACCTCGATGACAAGATTGAGGAAAATCAAAGAAAACCACGAGAGCTTTGGAAGCTACTCAAGAACCTCCTAGGCTGCAGCAAGAAATTGAAAACCAGGCTTTCAAACTTAAGCCTCAAGGTGAATGACACTCTCATTTCATCCAAACACGAAGTGAGTAAAATCCTCAACATATTCTTCACGACCGTAGCCTCAGATTTGGTTGAAAAACTTCCTCCACACTCTGGGAGATATGGTGAGGAGTATGTTATGTAGGAGTATGTCTCATTTTACGAAAAACAGGGTGTTTGCAAAGATGATTTTAAACTCTCCCCTGTGAAAACAGAAGAGGTGTTTAAAAAATTGAGTGCTCTTCATCAACACAGAGCCACAGGCCTCGACAATATCCCCCCCAAATTTCTAAAAGACTCAGCCGCCTCCATTGCTCCAATCATTACCCACATAATAAACCTCTCCACCATACAGGGACAGGTCCCTAACGATTTCAAAAAAGCAAGGGTGACCCCTTTGTTCAAAAAAGGAAACCAATTAGACCCTGGCAACTACCGCCCTATTTCTATTCTAAGCTCCATCTCGAAAGTCATGGAAAAAATAGTCTATGAACAGGTCGACAAGTATCTTGCCGTGAAAAATCTAATTTACAAATTCCAATCTGGCTTCAGAACAAACCACTCCACTGACACATGCCTTCTCTATTTGAACGACTCTATCAAACAAGAGATCGAAAAGGGTAATTATTGCGGCATGGTCATGCTGGACCTCCAGAAGGCTTTTGACACCGTTAATCACCCAATTATGATCAAAAAGCTCAAAGCAATAGGTTTTGATGACACGTCAGTGTGACAAGGGTGAAATGAGGGGTTCTTAAAACTTTTGTAATTTGTTTTTATTGGTGCTTAATGTGTATAATTGCCTCATTTAACCCCACCATCTTATTATTTTTGTACCAATTATTATTACGCACTGTATTGTTTATAATTGTTTTCCCCATGATCCCCTGGTCACATGTATTGAGAGACATTGAGTGGCAGAGCGGCAGTCACGCGGTCACGCCCAAGGCCACGGTCATGGCCAATGTCCCCAGACAGACTGTCACCACGGACAAATGAAAGAAGAGGGAGGTGTGGTTTGGCAGGTACAAAAGCGGAGGCGGGACCGGTTGAAAGAGAGAACAGAGCACCCAAGTCAGTGAGGAGAAGGACAGCAGAGGGGAAGGTTGTGCCGAGACACGGAGTAGAGGAGTGCATAGATGAAGTAGACATACCAGCCACCTAGGAGTTTGGAAGCCGAGGTGTGCCTACATTCAAAGGAGAAACCAAGAGGAGAAAGCGATCGAACCGAAGGGGAGGAAGAGGCGAGTGAGACCAGACCATATGAGAGACGAGTGAGACCAGACCATATAAGGAGCGCTGAGACTGGGAAGTGGCGATAACGTTGCATACGCAACCAACTCAGCGCCAGGTGTAAAAACCTGGCTGGCGGGTGAGTATTCGAACAAGCAACGTTGAATCCCTGTATAACCACTGCCTGAGACAACGCAAATGTATCGTGTAAATGCACAGTGAACTGGTCTAGATCTCTATAATTGCAGGCGGAGAGGAAGAAGAGAGAAGACGAAGACGACTGGCCTCAAACCCTTTCCCATCTTACCCCCATATATGGACATGCAGCATTACCCCTGAACAAACCGTGTTGAGTATCTTGAAGCACTTTATTGGCACAGCACTTTACTTGAAAAGTATTTGTTGCACAGAAACCCCCCATGCTAAGGAACCCTTGTGATTAAGCCCCGCGTAATTTGCACAACTTTATAATTTATTTTATAGTTGTTGTGTAGATTAATTGTGTTTTGTATGTTTATATAGGTTTTATTAGTATAGTGTTTATTTGATTGTTTTTAAGGCACAGAAGCCAATGTATTAGGGACCCAATAAATATGACTTACCTTTTTTGATACACTGTATTCGTGTCCAGTTTCTTAAAGGGATATTCTCATGCCAGTGTTGTATTCTCAAAACCAAAAGTATTGAAACTTACCAGTTAACCTCGAACCTGTGAAAGCCTGAAGAAGAAGTTAAAGTGTATTCAAAGGGGACTTCCCTCTATAACAAAAGTGGCGTAGTCGACAAACAATTAGTTCAGATAGGACTCACAGTAATTACGCACCCAGCACTTTATTGTGCATTTATATTTTATTGTTGTGAGTTTTATTCTGGATTATTTATTAAAGGAGAAGAGTGCAATAGTACAAACAAATTGCAAGTCAAATGTGATACAATTTCGGCCCTGTTCACATATTTGGCGTTGGCGGCAGGACTGGTTGAGAACAAACACATGAGAATACCCTTAAGAGAAACTGTACTGTTTTGTTGTTTTTGTTGCTTTTTGTTTTTTGCTTTACGGATTCAGAATGATGATGATGGTGGTGTATCCCGGTGCCCCATGGTTACCCACCTTTGGTGGAACAGAAGGCGAGAGTAAATATAGGGAATGGAAAGACCAGATTAGAGGATTATTAAGTACCCAGGAACTACCAGAAATCAGGAAAGTTGCTATTATAATTAAAACGCTAACCAACGAAGCTAAACGGCAGATTAGTGTGGTTGAGGAGGGCGAACGCGACACAGTGGCAAAAGTTTTTAAATACTTAGATGCTTTATATAAAGAAACTGTCTCTGTCGCAGAAATGCGCTCACTATTCTATCGGTGCGCACAGCGCGCAGGAGAGAATGTACAAACTTACACCCTGAGACTTAGAGAGCTGTTTTGTGGGCTGCGGCAGTACGACCCAAGCACCGCTCCCTCCGAAGCCATTCTTCGTGATCAGTTTGTTATGGGTTTAGCTGAGGGCCCCCTGGGCCAAGCCTTAAAAATATATGCTCGACGACACCCAGATGAAGATTTTGCTGCTTTACGCGAAGAAGCCTACCTGTTAGCTGCTGAACATGGAACTACTGAAATAACGTGCCACGCTGTTAATCCTATTTCTGTCCCCTACCCTTCTCAGGACCCTGCTTGGAGAGAAAAATTAAAACAGGAAATCATGGACGACGTAAAAACTCAAATGCAAGGATTCACGCAGGAACTCATGAAGGAAATCAGACCGCTCCTCCGCACTGGCACCAATGACGCACGAGCGCGCACTCCACCGCCACCTGAGCGACGGTATACGGCCTCTCAGCGCTACGAATGGGATGAAGGAGGTAGGCCGATATGTAGCCAGTGTAGACAGGCGGGTCATATAGCGAGATTCTGTAGATCCGACCGAAGTCAGTTAAACTAGTACGCCCTGTCGCCGAGGTCCGGGGGGCAGAGGTGCAACGTTCACAAAAAAAGTTAAGGGCCAATGAAGTGTTTGTGGGGGAATGTCCGACAATTGGGATAACAATGGGGGGAGTCCAAATGAGGGGTTTATTAGATACGGGGTCTCAAGTCACATTGATGCAGCAGAGTTTGTTTAACGAAAAGTTCTCGCAAGATAAAATGGAAAATGGGCCTCTGGTGTTTAGCCTACGGGCAGCAAACGGCCTTGATCTACCCTATTCTGGCTATGCCATATTCGATTTAGAATTAGAAGGACTGAAAATACCGGGAAGAGGAATCGTAATTGTAAAAGATGAACATTGTATTGAGCCGCTGATCATTGGGATGAACGTAGTCCACGCAGTGTGGCATGCATTATTTAAACTCTCTGGGAGGTCTGTGTTTCCATGCCAACAGGAGAGGACACCATGGAAAAAAGCATTCGCCGCCTGTAGGAGAGTGGAGGCAGTGACCCACGAAGACGGAGCATTGGGCTATGTGTGGCCTGTCGGCCGACGGAGAATCCGAGTCCCCGCCCGCAGTGAGTTAGTAGTATGGGGCCGTGCCTGGAAAGGTCCAAATGGAGCCGAATACGAGGCCCTGATGGAGGCCATGCCGGAAGGAACTGATCTGGGAGTGGCCCGAGCGTTGGTCACCGTGCGTAATGGCCGAGTCCCCGTGCGCATCTGCAACCCCCACGCGTATAGCGTGACCGTGGGCAGACATCAAAAGTTAGGGAAGCTATATCCAGTGGAGGAGGCCGACGTCCGTGGACGACGAGACCTGAACCTGTCCCTAGGAACCGACGGAGCCGTGGAAGTGTCCCTGGTGAGCATCGAAGACGAGGGACCCGTGAAGACCTTACCTGAGGAGATGGAGGCGTTGACCCGGCGAGATGACCTACCTGACCAGCAGAGAGAAGAGCTGCATGCGATGATGTGTAAATGGAAGAAGGTGTTTGCAGTCCATAATGAAGATTTTGGGCAGACGGACGTGGTGCAACACCAAATACCAACTGGAGACGCGGCACCCATCCGCGAGAGGCACCGACCGCTGCCGCCCTCCATGTATAGAGAAATGAAGACCTTATTGAGTGACATGCTGGACAAGGGAGTGATAAAAGAGAGTTGCAGTCCCTGGGCAGCGCCCATTGTCCTGGTGAAGAAGAAAGATGGCAGCTGGCGTTTCTGTGTCGACTACCGTAAACTGAATGCCGTGACGCACAAAGATGCCTTCCCTTTACCTCGGATTGAAGAGACTTTAACAAGCCTGACCAAGGCTCAGTGGTTCTCCACACTCGACCTGGCCAGCGGTTATTGGCAGGTGGGTATGGACCCTCGGGATCGAGAAAAGACAGCGTTTACCACCCCTTTAGGACTGTTCGAGTTCCAACGTATGCCGTTCGGTTTATGTAACGCCCCCGCGACCTTCCAAAGATTAATGCAGCGATGCTTGAGTGGCCAGGTGACAGAGTCATTATTAGTGTACCTCGATGACATTATTGTATATTCACCTGACTTTTCCTCTCACATGCAGCACCTTGACCAGGTTTTCGAGCGGCTGTGGAGACACGGATTGAAACTGCGCCTCGATAAATGCAAGCTTCTCCAACCGGAGGTAAAGTTCTTGGGCCACGTTGTAGACAAAGAGGGAGTGCGCCCGGACCCTGAAAAGTTGGCTGCGGTAAGAGACTGGAACCCACCCTCGACTGTCCGCGAGGTCCGCGCTTTTCTAGGTCTGGCTGGTTATTATCGCCGCTTCGTGTCCTCATTTGCTGCCATAGCTAGGCCGTTAAATAGTTTGTTGATCGGAGTCCCGAATGATGTGAAGTCCCATCAGTGTAAAATAGAGTGGTCCCCTGAATGCCAAAACTCGTTTGATGCTCTTAAAACTGCCCTTACGCAGGCTCCAATACTGGCTTATGCAGATTATGACCGACCGTTTGTAGTGTATACTGATGCGAGTGGCCGCGGGCTCGGCGCCGTTCTGGCACAGGTCCAAGATGGCCAGGAGCGAGTAATCGCCTACGCCAGCCGAAGTCTACACCCTACCGAACAAAATGATGCAAATTATAGCTCCTTTAAATTAGAACTCTTGGCACTTAAATGGGCAGTGACCGAAAAATTTAAAGATTACTTAACTGGCGCTCATTTTACGATTTATACAGATAACAATCCTGTTGCGCATCTTCAAACAGCTCGACTAGGCGCGGTGGAACAGCGCTGGGCAGCCCAGCTAGCATCATTCACCTATGATATAAAGTACCGACCTGGAAAAAGCAATGCGAACGCAGATGCCCTGTCTAGGTTCCCTGTTCAACCTGTAGGAGTGGCCGTAGTGGAGTTGGCACCGGTGGAGAGAGAGGACGGGTGGGCTGGAGCTGAGTGGCGGGGAACACAGGATCGAGATCCGGACATCCAGATGGTGAAGAGTTGCGTAGAGCGGAGGAAACTGCCTACCCTTATGGAGAAGAGGAGTTGGTCACGGGAAGCCAGGCAAATGTTACGACAGTGGGACCGGTTGCGCATCAGAGACAATGTGTTGTATAGGCAAGTGATTGATCAGCATACACAAGAATGTTACTTACAGCTTGTTTGTCCAGGGGCGCGACGAGAGGAGGTGTGGAAAGGACTCCATGAGGCCTCGGCACACGCCGGAGTGGACCGGACTTTGGCGCAGCTTCGGCGCCGGTTCTACTGGCCGGGCATGGAGGGGGCGGTGCGACAGTTCCAGCGAGGTTGTGTTGCCTGCAGCCTACTGAAAGACAGGATAGAGCCCAGGGCCCCCTTACAGCCATTCGAAGTATCGTATCCTATGGAGGTAGTGGCTATTGATTTTCTCACATTAGGTAGGCCGAATGACGCATGGCAGAATATTCTTGTAGCAACCGATTTATTCACCAGGTACAGTTGGGCTATTCCAACGCGTGACCAAACTGCGCCCACGACTGTCCGTGCGCTTTGGACACATATTATTCAGCCATTCGGTTGCCCGGCTCGTTTCCATTCGGACCGAGGCCCGAATTTTGAATCCGAATTAATGCAGCAATTGTGTCATACATACGGTATTACTAAGAGTCGCACCACCCCTTACCACCCAGCTGGTAATGGGGGGGTGGAGAGGTTTAATCAAACACTGTTAAACATGTTGCGCTCTCTAGATACTGATCGCCAAGGCAGATGGAATGAACACTTACCTGAGTTAGTACACGCTTATAACAATACTGAACATGGTGCGACAGGTTATGCGCCTGCGTACTTAATGTTTGGTCGCCACCTGAGGCGTCCGGTAGATGTAGCATTAGGAGTACCGTTGTCACAAAATCGAATGGGAGTGGGAGATTGGGTGCAAGATCACCAGAAACGAATGGCCACAGCGTATAGGACAGCCGAGAAAAAAATGGTGCATATAGCAGGACAGCGTAAACAGGTCTATGACCGCCGAGCCGGTATGCCACCATTGTTACCTGGAGAGAGGGTGTGGGTACGAAACCGGAACCGACAGGGACAAGGTAAACTGGGCCCATGGTGGGACCCAGAACCTTTTGTGGTATTGGAGAGGGTGGGGGATGCGGGCCTAGTATACAGGATCCGACCTGAAAAAGGAGGGCGAGATAGAACGATCCATAGGAATGCATTAAAAGTGTGTATAGCCCCCAGGTCACCGATGGAGAGCCCCGAACCTGCCCCAGTAGCCGAACCGGTGGGACCAATATGGCCGCCTTATGTAGGGTTTTTCCCCGGTCCTAGGGAACCTGAAGGTCCGCGGCGCTCTGGAAGAGCGAACCAAGGACAGCCACCTGAGAGGTACGGGCATGACGTTTAGAACCAGTTGCCAGGGACTGCCAACGAAAAAGTAGGGGGGAATGTGACAAGGGTGAAATGAGGGGTTCTTAAAACTTTTGTAATTTGTTTTTATTGGTGCTTAATGTGTATAATTGCCTCATTTAACCCCACCATCTTATTATTTTTGTACCAATTATTATTACGCACTGTATTGTTTATAATTGTTTTCCCCATGATCCCCTGGTCACATGTATTGAGAGACATTGAGTGGCAGAGCGGCAGTCACGCGGTCACGCCCAAGGCCACGGTCATGGCCAATGTCCCCAGACAGACTGTCACCACGGACAAATGAAAGAAGAGGGAGGTGTGGTTTGGCAGGTACAAAAGCGGAGGCGGGACCGGTTGAAAGAGAGAACAGAGCACCCAAGTGACAGAGGCGTCAGTGAGGAGAAGGACAGCAGAGGGGAAGGTTGTGCCGAGACACGGAGTAGAGGAGTGCATAGATGAAGTAGACATACCAGCCACCTAGGAGTTTGGAAGCCGAGGTGTGCCTACATTCAAAGGAGAAACCAAGAGGAGAAAGCGATCGAACCGAAGGGGAGGAAGAGGCGAGTGAGACCAGACCATATGAGAGACGAGTGAGACCAGACCATATAAGGAGCGCTGAGACTGGGAAGTGGCGATAACGTTGCATACGCAACCAACTCAGCGCCAGGTGTAAAAACCTGGCTGGCGAGTGAGTATTCGAACAAGCAACGTTGAATCCCTGTATAACCACTGCCTGAGACAACGCAAATGTATCGTGTAAATGCACAGTGAACTGGTCTAGATCTCTATAATTGCAGGCGGAGAGGAAGAAGAGAGAAGACGAAGACGACTGGCCTCAAACCCTTTCCCATCTTACCCCCATATATGGACATGCAGCATTACCCCTGAACAAACCGTGTTGAGTATCTTGAAGCACTTTATTGGCACAGCACTTTACTTGAAAAGTATTTGTTGCACAGAAACCCCCCATGCTAAGGAACCCTTGTGATTAAGCCCTGCGTAATTTGCACAACTTTATAATTTATTTTATAGTTGTTGTGTAGATTAATTGTGTTTTGTATGTTTATATAGGTTTTATTAGTATAGTGTTTATTTGATTGTTTTTAAGGCACAGAAGCCAATGTATTAGGGACCCAATAAATATGACTTACCTTTTTTGATACACTGTATTCGTGTCCAGTTTCTTAAAGGGATATTCTCATGCCAGTGTATTCTCAAAACCAAAAGTATTGAAACTTACCAGTTAACCTCGAACCTGTGAAAGCCTGAAGAAGAAGTTAAAGTGTATTCAAAGGGGACTTCCCTCTATAACAAAAGTGGCGTAGTCGACAAACAATTAGTTCAGATAGGACTCACAGTAATTACGCACCCAGCACTTTATTGTGCATTTATATTTTATTGTTGTGAGTTTTATTCTGGATTATTTATTAAAGGAGAAGAGTGCAATAGTACAAACAAATTGCAAGTCAAATGTGATACAATTTCGGCCCTGTTCACATCAGTGAACTGGATGAGATCCTACCTGGAAGGGAGGGAGCAAGTGGTGGAAGTAAACGGCACCCAGTCCCCCCCCCTCCCAGTGACTTGTGGTGTTCCCCAAGGAAGTATACTAGGACCCTTACTGTTCCTGATATATGTGAATGACATGTCTTCAGCCTGCGACTGCAACCTGTTCCTGTTCGCAGATGACTCGGCCCTGCTAGTCTCGGACAGGGACAGGCTGCAGGTTGAGAAAACTCTCAGCTCTGAACTCAACAAGATCTGCATCTGGCTCTCCGACAACAAGCTCTCATTACACCTGGGCAAAACGGAATGCATCCTCTTTGGGTCCACTCCTAACCTCAGAAAGGCAGAGAGCTTCACGATCAAAGCGGGTGATGAAATCATCAAAAGAAAAAACGAAATTACCTACCTGGGCGCTATCTTGGAGGCTGACCTCTCTGGTGACAAAAATGCTGAAAAAACGATCAAAACGGTCCACAAAAAAACACGCTATTTGCGGAGTATTGATCGTAAAGTCAGTAAGAATACCCTGAAGACTCTTGCAGTGGCCCTCATACAAGGTCATTACGATTATGCATGTACTTCATGGTATCACAACACCTCCAAGGCCTTAAAAACAAGGCTCCAAACATCCCAAAACAAACTTGTAAGGCTACTTCTTGGCCTCAATTACAAAACCCATCTAACCCCTGATCATTTTGATAGGATTGGATGGCTTAGGGTTGAGGACAGAGTACAGCAACTTGCTATGGGCCTGGTCTTCAAGATATACCACAACATTGGGATCCCCCTGTATTTGTCAAAATACTTCCAAAATGTTAATGATGTCCATGATCACAATACCAGAGGCAGTTCCACAAACCTTGTCCAACCCTTTTTTGGCTCAACAAAGGGAAGTAACTCGTTCTCATGCTATTCCTCAAAAATGTGGAACGCCCTACCAAAAGGAGTAAAGGAGTGTAAAACCCTACTCTCCTTCAAAACTGCCCTAAAGATACACCTTCAGGAGGCTATGGCAAGCCGTTTTAACATTTAATCGCTAGACTGGATGTGTATAGTAGATATCTATAATTCAGTTCTTCCTAGTCAAAACTAACGTTTCGGATATCCATAATGACATTCCTCCTAGGAGGAACTGTCATTTGAGATATCCGAAACGTCATTCTTCCTAGGAGGAATGACGTCACTTTTCCCATTCATGTGTATTGGGCTTTTAGTTTTGGATATCCGTAACTGCATTTTGGATATCTAAAACAAACATTCTGGATATCTGCAATAGAATTCTTACTAGGAGGATCTACTCTTTCAGATATCTACAATGCAGTTCTTACTAGGACAAACTACCATTTTAGATATCCAAAATTAAAAAATCATTCCAGACCTCCGTAATTACCTTTAGTATATCCATTAATTCATTGTTACTAGGACAAATGGAATTATGGATATCCACAATTCATATTATTACTAGTAAAAATGTAATTTCAGATATCTGCAATTAGTATTATGACTAGGAACAATACAATTACAGATATACATAAATATGTTATGGATATCTGGTGACAGGTAGATAAGACGCCATTTTAACATAAAAGGGTTGATTGACTATCTACAATTATATTTTAGATATCTCAAATAGCATTTCTCCTAGTAAAAACTGTATTCTTACTAGTCATAATGGTAATTAAATATATCCAAAAGACATTCTTACTAGTAGAAATTGTATTTCACGATATCTAAAGCTGTATTTGTCCTAGTCAAAATTAATCTTGAAATCCTTAAAAAAAAATAAGTAGCCGGTTTAACATTTAATAGCTAGACTGAATATGTATAATAGATATCTATAATTCAGCATGTGTATTGGGCTTTGAGTTTCGGATATCCATAATTGCATTCTGGATATCTAAAACCAACATTCTGGATATCTACAATTGAATTCTTACTAGGAGGATCTACTCTTTCAGATATCTACAATGCAGTTTTTACTAGGACAAACTACCATTTTAGATATCCGAAATTAAAAAATCGTTCCAGCCCTCCATAATTACATTTTGTATATCCAAAATGTAATTAAATATAACCACAATTCATATTATGACTAGTACTAATCGAATTATGGATATCCACAACTGCAATTGTGCTAGGAACAATACAGTTCAATATATCTGTATTTATATTATCGATATCCGTAATTGTAATTCTTCCTATCCATAATGCAGTTTCAGATATCTATAACTGCAATATGATCGCTTTCCTTCCACCTGCAGAGGGCGCTGTTTTCCTTTTTTTTTATGGGTTCCCAAGATCGAATACTCATTGATGCTTCAGTATAATCCTATACGAGCAAATTACCACGCTGATTGTCAAATACATTTATTATGTTAATGTCGCCATTGTCTGAAATTAGTCCAATCCTCACCTTTGTTTAGGGTTACACATGTCCTCTCCATATCCAGATCACACTGGAGCCATGTTGGTTAATTATATCAACTAGACCATACCCGGTCGGCGCATCGCAGCCGTGGGGGGATATGCGCACATGATCTGGCAACCCGGGAGGCAGTTCATCCCATAGCTGGGCAGCCCCGTAACCATGGCGACAGTGTTTGACACAAAAACGCTAATAAGAAGCTGAGATTTGATGAAATTGAAAAACGGGCTTCACAGTTGTGTTCAGATGGTAATGGTCAATGGCTGTGTGCAAAATCAGAGCAATTGGTCCAGCCAGTGAGGAGAACCGGGTATCTTCACATACTCACCTACTCACCACTACAGAGGTTACTAGAATTATAGTAGGATAGTAGGATAGTAGGATTATAGTAGGATGTCAGTTGTTGCCTAGGTCAGTGGTTCTCAACATGAGGTCCGGGGACCGACAAGGGCCATTAAGGGGCTCCCCAGCAAATTGATAATTAAACATGCCAAAATATCATAAATTAACACAATTAGACAATTTAGCCTAGATTAGGAAAAAGGCTCTTCTGATCATACACTGTAAAAATTGAGGCTTTGGATCAAAGTAAAAAAATTGCTTCAACTTGTTACAAGTAAATATGTTACTTTTTCTCAACTTGAAAATTACCCTTCTCCAAAGCAAATATATCCACTTACTTTAAATTAAATAAGTTATCACAACCAATGAATATTTGTTATTATAAATAAATCATTTTTTTAAATTAAAGCAATTTACTCTTTTTACATGAATTAGTTTTTTCACTTTAGTTTAAGCTTATATCTTAAGTTACCGTAAGTTAAGAAACTCCTTCCAACCAATGAACATTTTTTATTTGAACCAAACCATAAATTCTCTTTGAATTAACCTGTATTTTCGTTTTTTTTTTTAAGCTTATATTTTAAGTAACTACAAAGCAAAATTATGTATAAAACAGTATTTTTTAAAGTATTTTTTTCACTTTAACAAAACCTAATGCGTTTTTGTCAACCTGTTACAAGTAAACTAATTACTTTACTCCAAGTTGAAAATTACACTTGAAATTACGAAGAGACACAAATTTATATTCAACATTTATTATGGCGTCTTCCTGAGAACAAATACCATGAATACAAAAATCGGAATTATTTTAACAAAGTGCCACGTGCATGTGCACGATATACATTCACTTCTGAGCCTGGAAAACCCAAAAGAATCTCAGATCCAATAAAACAAAGTGCCACGAGCATGTGCACGATACATTCACTTCCGAGTCTGGCAAACCCAACAAATCTCCAATAAAACAACACTTGCACACAAAGACAGAGAGACTGAGAGAAAGTGAGGTAGAGGCAGAGAGACGGGGTGAGATGGAGAGAGGCAAAGAGATACAGAAATCTTTTGAGGCAAAAGTGCTTTGGTAAAATATTAGCCCTAAACATGGCAACAGTACATTTTCTAAGTGGCAAAGTCATACAGTGCTAGATTAAGACAATACAAAAATATTACACCAAAATCCACATGTCTGTAATTTAACATATAATATCTGCAGTGATAAGACACATTTCAAGGAAAACATTCACAATTGTCATGAGGTCCAGGCAAGGTATTTTACACCTTCACAAATTGCCTGCCAATAACATGAACAAATCTTTGCCATTTGCTAGCTGCCAATGAGTGTTACCTCTACCTTAAAAATAGCAGAGCCTTAAGGCTATATTAGACTAACCCAGTCTGTCTCACAATCAGTCAGTCAGTAATCCTATCAGTCTGTAACAGTAAACAGTCATTAAACCAGTCTCAGAAAATATTGGGAAGCAAAAAAAGCTTGTAAACAGGGACTGAAACCAACAAATACTGTAGCTCCTGCAAGAAGTCAACAGCCACACCAGAGACAAGAAAATCATGCTCCAACTTAACACATTTGTTGTATGTACAGTATATAGCAACATACATTTGTTGTAACGTTTGAAGTTTTTCAGAAAACTTAGGTCAGGACTTAGGTCAGGACTTAGAATCGGCCTCAGGTCTAAATGGGTTAAATAAAACTGAGGCAAATTTACACAATTTTGCATTTCATGGACAGAAGCACTTGACTGACTCATCATCTGAAATATTCTCCTGCAATTCATTGCTTGAATCTTGAGAGGGAAACTCTAAGCAATGCCAGGCTTTAAATTAAATCATTTATAGAAGATGCCTTGTGGCTTCTGGACTTCTGAGTCCTGAAGGCTCCATAAATATTTGTCTTATATGGGCACCCTTGAAAAATACATGTAACAGTTTCAAAATTAGCAAGTCTTTCAAAGTTGTGCTTTGTTTGTATGCACACAAAAGGCATGTAAAAGTTGTCAGTTCAGCCTTTTCAGTGGCAAGTTGAGGGTGGCTCCTTGACAAATGACTCTTAAGGGCATTCCAGGTCTTAAACGAACAAGGGCAGGTTACATATGTGCATGGGTAGGCATGACAGTAGTATAGTAGGGTAAGATTCTAATACCCATTTCTACCGCTAGGGTATGGTATGAAGGCCCTAGGGATACATACAGTATATGGTGCTCCTCGCAAGGGCTTTGTTCACACCTAAGGTGTTTGAGCTATTGTTTTCTCCGCCCACAGCTGCAACCAGGCCTGGAACCCTAAAATAGCCTAGTCTCTAGAAGTAACCAAATGGACCCATGGGTCTTTAATCATGTATGCTCTCAAGAGTTAAATTATTGTCAAAAATCTGCATTACTTAATTAAAGAATTGTTATTTTGATCAATGTTTGCCTATTATCACTCCTATTGGTACCAACTCTCCATCATTTACATTATTGTAGCTAAGTACCCCCTCACTGATTTACATGGTGTTTCTAAAGGGTTAGGGTTTAGGGTTAGGGCCTGCATACAATAAATGTATTGTTCATTAATATTATATATTACGGTTGACCGAGTATCTGCCATTAACCACTTCAGGCCCTTATACATTCAGAACATCTGAAAAATAGCTTATCTAAGGTTTAGTGGTTAGGGGATCGTAAAATAGTGGTCCACTGGTAGTGGGTAACGGGGGATGGTAACATATGGTGATTTTGGGGATCTATCTATCTATCTGTCTATCTATCTGTCTATCTATCTGTCTATCGGACTGTCTATCTGTCTATCGGACTGTCTATCGGACTGTCTATCTGTCTATCGGACTGTCTATCTGTCTATCGGACTGTCTATCTGTCTATCGTTCTGTCTATCTGTCTGTCGGACTGTCTATCGGACTGTCTATCTGTCTATCGGACTGTCTATCGGACTGTCTATCGGACTGTCTATCGGACTGTCCTTGACAGACAGACAGACAGACAGATCCCCAAAATCACCATATGTTACCATCCCCCGTTGCCCACTACCCACTGTCTTTGGAAAAAGACAGAGACCCAGAGATAGAGACAGAGGGAATTAGAATGATAAATGGGTCTTATTGCTAAACCAAGGATGAATTAAATAATGAAACAAATTAAATAATCAATCTGAAATTATTAATTATGGATTAATAATTATGGAATGTCAAAAATGTCAAAATTCTACCTAGCGGTAGAAATGGGTATTAGAACCTTACCCTACTATACTACTCATGACGACGTCCAAAATGTCCATGATCGATTCTGTAATTCTTGAGAAGAATCTATCAAAGTTGTGCTTGTTTGTATTCACACAAAAGGCATGTCATTCTTTTACAAATAAAAACAAATTCAGGGACAGAATGTTTTAACCGATTTAGACCGGAGGTCGATTCTAATAGTGCCTTCTAAATCCTGTCCTGAAAAGTATAGTTACAAATAGGGGTTCACGCCCTAAATGGGTTAAACGAAGTGTGTGTGATTTGTAAGGCTCACATTTAACCTTGCTCCAAGTAAATAGTTTACACTCTTGCAAGGTTCTGTACCCTTTGGACATCTTTTTGCTCTCTGTCCATTTAAAATCTAAAGAACATAACAAAATAATTTGTCCCATTTTGGCTGAGGTTTTACAGGTTGGCTCAAAGGCTCCATCTCTATCCATATAATTCTTTTACAAATAAAAACAAAATTTAGGGACAATGTTTTAAACAGAATGTGTGATTTGTAAGGCTCACATTAACCTTGCTCCAAGTAAATATGTGATTTATAAGGCTCACATTAACCTTTCTCCAAGTAAAGATGTGATTTTTAAGGCTCACATTAACCTTTCTCCAAGTAAAGAGTTTACACAGGATCTTGCAGCTTTGCTGCAAGGTTCTGTACCCTTTTTGACATCTTTTTGCGCTCTATGTCCATGATGATTTTCTGAAAGGCCTCAAAACTATACTTGAGCCCTTCTGGATACTTTAAGTCCAGGGCATAGATAAGGCCAAACAGCATGGCACACGCAGAAGCAACTGAGGACAGCCCACTGAGTACCTCAACACCATCAATAATGATGCCAATTTCCACCGGTTCGCAGAGAGGACCTTGATTTTCACCCAGGACAAACACCCCCATGGTGGTGTTCGCAAGCTCCGTCTCAGCCTCATCCTTCTGGACAACCTGAAGACAGACAAGGAGGGAGAAAGAGAGAACATTAGCATTTGTCACAGTTCATCATCATAACCTTTATTTCAGCTTGGAGTACAGTTGAGGGGCAGGCCCTCATTTTCAATGTAGCCGAGATACAGAACACAGTAATCAACAGGAATAGACATTCACATACAGCAATAAAATACATGAATCAGAATACAGAAAGAACTCAAAAACTAAAATAGTCAAAGAACTAGAACAGATATATCATAATCAAATAATTAAATAAAGCAGTTACAATCCTGAACAAAAATTTTGGAAATCATTTCCCTGAAACTACCTAAAGATGGAAGTGATTTGATTTTCAAGGACCTCTGGAGCTCATTCCAGGCAGATGGAGCACTGACAGAAAATGCTGTCTTGCCTAACACCATCTGCGCAAAAGGAACCTTGAGCGTCAGGAGATCACTCGAGCGGGTCTGGTATGTAATAGGGTTCTGAACCAACAAAGAACAAGGGGAGCATTCCTGATATGGCTTTAAAAATAAATAGAAACCAGTGTTTATCACGCCTCTCAGTTAAAGAGGATAAGCCTGCATTCCCGTATAGTGTACTGTGATGGGTACCATAGGTGTCACCAGAGACCCATCTTAGGGCAGAATGGTACACAGTGTCAAGGCGTTTTAAAATTGATGGAGCAGCAGTTCTATAAATAATGTCTCCATAGTCTAAAACCGAGAGAAAAGTGGCTTCAATAATTGTTTTCCTACTGGATGCAGGAAAGCATGATTTATTTCTATAGAAAAAACATTTTTTTTGTCTCAAGGTTATCAATGTGAAATTTAAAATACAATTTCTCATCTAGCCAGATGCCCAGGTAATTGTATTCCGAGACCCTTTCTATTGTAGCACCACTTGAAGAGGTTATGACTATGTCGCTAAGGTTGGTGGTTTTAACTCTAGTGAACAGCATTAATTTGGTTTTGCTTGCATTTAAAACCAGTCTAAGCTCAACCAGGGCAGCCTGGAGAGCATTGAAAGCAAGCTGCAGCTTCTTGGTGGCAAGATGAGCTGAGTCAGCGACACAGTATATGACCGTGTCATCTGCATAAAGGTGGGCCTTACAGTCATTAAGAGTAGAGATAATATTGTTAATATATAAAGTAAAAAGTACTGGGCCTAAGACTGAGCCCTGTGGGACGCCCACGGAGATTGGCCGAAACCCAGATTGAGAGCTTCCGGACTTCACAGCTTGGTGTCTATTTGTTAAGTAAGTTTGAAACCATTCCGAGGTTTCATTATTATTAATGGTATTTGTAACTAAGGTGACTGCAGTGATTGTACTATGTTTGGCTCTGAAACCGGATTGATTTTCATTTAACGCTGAGAAGGATGAGAGGAATAATTTGAGTTGTGAGTTTATGAGTGATTCCAAAATTTTGGCAAGGCAACTTTGAAATCGGTGTGTAATTATTTAGCTCTTGTCTATCACCACCTTTGTGAAGTGGGAGGACGTGCGCAAGTTTCCAAATACGAGGGAAAATATTTAATGAAATAGAGAGATTAAAAATATGAGCTATGTGCTCTGCAATAAGAGGTGCAACTGTCTTTAAAAATAAAGGATCTAAGTGATCCTCACCAGTCGAGGTCTTATGGTTTATTGTAAGCAAAGCTTCCAGAACAATAGAGGTAGAGAGGTGCTGTATGGAGAACTGAGCAGTTGGGCTAATTCTAAAATTGCTGTAATCCGTTGAAAGTGGGGGTCCACTATAAGTATTACTAAATAAGTGCCCTGCATCTGTAAAATGCAGATTAAAAGCAGAGCATACCTCCAAAGGATCTGAAATTACGCCATTACTACCATTTATTTGAGATGGTAGGGCAGAGGTGGAATTATTATTAAGGGCGTTCACTACTTTCCAGAATTTAACTGTATTTCCCTGAGAGTAAGTTATTAAATTTAAAAAATAATTAGATTTAGCCTTTCTGAGAAAAGACGTGCAATGATTACGAATTTGCCGAAAGCAAGCCCAATGAGCAGGGTCTCCAGAACGCCTAGCAAGCGACCAAGCTCTTTTCCTCTTGTTGAATAGGGTAGCTAATGTCGGTGAAAACCAAGGGGTAACTCTATCCCTGATTCTCAGTTTTTTCACTGGAGCATGTGTGTCTACAATAGCAACAAAGGTTTCTATAAAAAACTCTAGCGCCATATCAACATCAGTAAATTCAGAAATTAAGAACAAGTTACTATTAAAAATGTCACGTAAGAACTCTTGTTCGTTAAAGTGCTTAAAGCGTCTCTTAGAAATCACCTTAGAATCACCTTAGAAATGCCCGATTTTGTAATCGAGCATTTTTTATGCACCCAACCGGGCAATGGTCACTAACACCTAACTCAAAAACACCACAAGCAGAGATCTTGTCAGCCCTGTTAGAGAAGATAAGGTCTATCAGGGTGGATCTTGAATTATCCATTAAATTTGGCCTAGTAGTTTCCAGGACCATTTGTGATAAATTCAAGTAATTTGTAACTTCCTTGAGGTGTTCAGAACCAGCAACCAGTTCTGGTTCCAATCACCTAAAACCAAAAGCTCCCCATCCGAGCGCATGGAGAGCATACTAGCTAAAGTGTCTATAGAACCTGGGTCTGCAGATGGGGGTCTGTAGATACCCACTACAACCAATGATGTTGGTTGTAGTGGAGTGGCTCTCACTGAACCTTCAGTGAGAGCTACTCAAAGCGCTTAGGGTGTGAGACAGCATTTAAAAGTGTAGTGGAAAGATTGGATTTGGTATAAATTCATACCCCACCACATCTACCTGATCTGTCGGCTCTAAATAAATTATAGTTTAAAAGAGACACTTTAGAGTCCTTGATACTTTTTTTGAGCCATGTCTCACCTAACACCAGAATGTCCGGATTAGTCTGCTTAACAAGTAACACTATAAAATCAAAATTAAGGACTAGACTCCTAATATTGTAGTGAATAATCCCCAGCCCTTTCCGATTCGTAAATGTCAATTTGGAAAATGCTGTGTCAGAATTTGGAGTAGGAATGATGACTGATGGCTGAATGGTAATATTGATTAGGTTGAAGTCATCAACAGTATGGACACAGTGCATGGTGTAACTTGAGAATGTAATAGACAGGGGGGTTTTGGGGGAACAGATATATGACACAAAGCGGCTTGATCCACATGGCTAGAGCTAAAAACTGAAGAAGGGGTTAAAACAATTGGAACGCGCCGCGCTTCATATCAAGGATTAATAGCAATGTATTTAATACAATTGTCCCGTAGAGTTGAAGTGCCCCTACTATTTGGGTGCACACCATCTTTCCTGTACATACTATGGATACGCCAAAAGTAATCAAAGTTAGAAACTAGAAGATGTGCTCCTCGGAGCACAGGTCTCCGCCAGTACTGTTCCTGATTAATCCTGTCTTAAGTGTTACTTGATTAATCCTGTCTTAAGTGTTACTCCGCCATTTCTCAGCCATTTTGTGATTACTCCTGTCTTACCTCACTTTGAAAGAGACTAAAACTCTTTCAAAGTGACACATATATTTATAGGCCGCTGATACGTCATGCGTCTCACTAGCCAATCAGAGCACACTCTTTCAACGTATTGTCACGTGAGGCTTGACCAATGTTAGCTTGGCCGAGGGGGGGGGGGGGGGGGACGGAAAGTGAAAACATAGTCTCCTGGCGGAGACAATAAAGTCATATCCTAGGGCATTACAGAAATTCTGAAGCCACAGATGAAAGCTATAGATTCGGCTAAAGTGTTCAATTTTATTGGAAAGTGTTGGAATGGGGCCCGATACAATGCATCGCTTTCCCAGTCTTTCTATTGTGGAGCATAGTAGTTCCATGTCTGTTCGCATCTTTGTGGAATGTCTAGCCATGACGTCATTCGTACCCACGTGTGTAATGACAACAGTGACAGTAGGATGCAAATCAACAACAGCTGGAGCTAGTGCAATCATGTCTGATATCTTTCCTCCGGAGAGGCAGTAGGTAACAGCACCTGGGAGGACTAGATGCCTAACCAGGGAATATAGATAGAGTTATGGCACTAGACCTTTTCTAACGACCGTTGCCCAGGATAGGGGGGCAGGCGAGGATCCAACATCATCCAGGGAAGGCTGTACAATAGCCGCAGCGGCGGACGATGACTGCCGGCTACCCCCGGGTTCGGCGGCGGCCAGGCGGGAGCACAGTGCTGACTTGCAGCAGGAGTCCCTCTATCATCTCCCCGATGGAACGAATCTCCACCTCCAGCTTGGCGACCTCCGTTTGTGGCGCCATTGGCACTGTTAAAATAACAAAGACACAACCAGCGAAGGGACAAGAAAATGGCACCAGGCAGCGGAGAACCAGCGGCAGTAAAGCAGCTGTATGGCAGGAAAGGAAACTTACACGCTCGGGCCCCTTTCGGAGCTAGACAAGACTTTGACTCACCTGTTCTCTCAGATAGATAGCCGGACAAGACTGACAGACTCACCTGTTCTCTGAGATAGATAGCCGGACAAGACTGACAGACTCACCTGTTCTCTGAGATAGATAGCCGGACAAGACTGACAGACAAACCTGTTCTCTGAGATAGATAGCCGGACAAGACTGACAGACTCACCTGTTCTCTGAGATAGATAGCCGGACAAGACTGAGACTCACCTGTTCTCTCAGATAGATAGCCGGACAAGACTGACAGACTCACCTGTTCTCTGAGATAGATAGCCGGACAAGACTGAGACTCACCTGTTCTCTCAGATAGATAGCCGGACAAGACTGACAGACTCACCTGTTCTCTCAGATAGATAGCCGGACAAGACTGACAGACTCACCTGTTCTCTGAGATAGATAGCCGGACAAGACTGAGACTCACCTGTTCTCTCAGATAGATAGCCGGACAAGACTGACAGACTCACCTATTCTCTCAGATAGATAGCCGGACAAGACTGAGACTCACCTGTTCTCTCAGATAGATAGCAGGACAAGACTGACAGACTCACCTGTTCTCTCAGATAGATAGCCGGACAAGACTGACAGACGCAATTAAAGTGACAATCTAACCGGTCTAAACTGGGTTAAAAGATGGCAGTACTTAACTGCCTTAACAGGAACTCTTTGATCAGGCAGCTCACATCTTCACCCAGGTACAAGATGAGGCACTTGAGGAGACACTCTCTTCAGACGTTTATTTCCAGACTCTAGAACAGATGTTTGATTAGACCTGGGGCGAAGGTGTTTTAGGACGAGAGGTGCGCGAGCAGCGCAATGGAGAAGAAGGACCCGCCGATATTTCCTTTTTGCTTGTTATTGTTTGATGGCGAAACAATCATGACTGATACACATGGAAGAAGACCCTTCACAGCTATTATCAGCTAATAGAGAATTTTACATTTTAAGAATCTGTTCAGATTTGAATGAGTATGGCTAGTTAAATGTGAAGCTGTTTCTGCTATAAATATGCATCCACCGTTCTGTGCGCCCCTCGGCTGCGACGTTTCCTTTTTGACACACATCTACACTTCATGGAGTACATTTTTGTACTGGGGTTCTGGGGACTGTACGAGCAAAAAGAGGGACAGGTCAGGATTAAATTCATAAATGTAAGTTCTGGCGCTTCATTCACTATTTCAGGAATAAATGGCCTTGCACAACAATGTTAACTATAAAGATAACGATGTGGCCATCCACATTGAGAAATTGTCTATTCTTATATTCTGTATAATTCTATACCTGCATATTATTCTATGCATGTATATTTTCATCCACGGCTCTGGTCCAGCTGTGTGAGATGTCATAAGTGATCGCGGAATTTGCCGTCGCTTTGAAATGACACTGCTGAGTGCAGTCCGATCCTTTGAGGGCTCCATCATGTTGCCTTTGCTTTGGCCTTGTGCCTCCAACATCTGCAGGTTGTCCTTTTCCATCCTTGTGTGGTACGAATGTCTCTGCATTAATGTTGAGGCCCTTTTCAAAGTAGGATTCCATTCCATTCAATTTCTGAGAAGCAGCACTCCGCACCCTTGAGCCAGAGGTTCTCAAAACATTCAGCATTGCCACCGATGCGGCTATGTCTGCTTCAAGCTGAAGTTGTTCCTTTAGTTTTCTTATGTGAGCTTCCTGTTCTTCTAGAGCATGCTTTTGTTCAAGCAACTTTTGCCGAGCCATTAAAGCAGCCATTTCAGCCTCGGCTTTAACACATGCAGATGCAGTAGAGGAAACCTTTGATCTCATTGAAACATGAGTCTTGTTGCTAAGGTTTGATATGCTGTCATATGGTTGAACATCCTCCTGAGCATCATAAACATTATGTGACTGAAGCACAGTCATTTCCACATTTTCCAAATGTTCCACATCCCCATGTTCTCCATTTTCCTCCTCAGCAGCCTCATGCTGCTGGGGCCTTTCAGTAGGCCTGTTATGAGCCTCTAGCTGGGGTTGGCTTGGTGGTCCTCTGGCTACTGAGAACCAGGCGTTAACATCTTCAATGCATCCATCTTTATATTTATTGACCTTTGAGAACCAGTTATTTTTGCTTGTTCATCAAGTGGAATAATAGTCATTAAAGAATCATGCAGTGCATTGTCATTTTCGGACACTTTCATCAAGGCATCAAGTTGTGCTTTAACCAGTGAAACATTTTTCTCATCTTTCATGAGCTCTTTAATAGAGGTTATCAGAGCTTTTGTTTCCTCCACTTTCTTTTTGCGTTCCTTTTGGATTGATTCGATTTTATTTGCCAGGGCCTTTTCAGTGAGGTTTATTCTCCTTTTTTCCCCATGTCCTTTTTTCCAACATGTGAACCAACTTTTGTTCCACTCATTTTGAATAAACAACGAAATGATCACAGTCAGTGAGAATCCAATACAAAGCCACATAAACAGCCACAGCGATCGCAAAGAGAGCAGCCAGTGCACGTTAATCGTTTGTCTCACACACACACACACACACACACACACACACACACACACACACACACACACACACACACACACACACACACACACACACACACACACACACACAATAAAAGCTTGGCCCGGCGGGCCGCGCACACACATCAGTGTATTCAAGTTCACCACAATGACAGTTTCCACTCAGCAGCAGAACCAGCTCAAACTGTTCCAAACGAACCAACATGGGTCAACAGCAGAACCAAAAACGGGTCGGGTTACGTTACCGCTCGTCCTCCGTGATACGCTCCGTTCCGTGGTGTGTGTGTGTGTGTGTGTGTGTGTGTGTGTGTGTGTGTGTGTGTGTGTGTGTGTGTGTGTGTGTGTGTGTGTGTGTGTGTGTGTGTGTGTGTGTGTGTGTGTGTGTGTGTGTGTGTGTGTGTGTGTGTGTGTGTGTGTGTGTGTGTGTGTGTGTGTCCGCGGCTCCGTGCGTGCCTGCATGCATGTCATTCCATTGTTTGTTTGTTGCATGCGTTGCTCTCTTGCTCCGCGTCCAACGTGTGATTTTTCGTGTCCTTCCGTGGCTCCAATCCGTCTCCTTTGTGTCACTCTTTGCTAACAAATGTATGGCGACTACCAAACATATTTATTTAGTCACCGAGAGGCTATATCGGGGGGAAAGTTTACTTGCCAGACGCGCTGCTTGTCATTAAAATCACTGTTCCAAGGTACTGAGTTTGTTAATTGTATTAAAGTTTAAAAGGTATTTCATTTAGCGACATCATGACATAGTGAATAGTAGGCTATACCGTGCGGTTAGCAAAGTTGGACTTCCCCCATTCACCCCCTCTCCATTTCATTGATAAAAACCGCAGGTGAACAGCTGACTTTACTACCACTGTCTGACTGACGTAGCACCAACACCACGTGACCTCTTTGTGAATGACATGATCAATGAATCAATTAAAACCCATAACAACCCATTATAGCTGCCTGTACCTGTCACCAACAACGGTGGCTCCTTACGGATCGTCACAATATATGCTAAAAACGCACTGTAGAATAAAAAACAATTAAAAAACAAGTTGGAGTTGAAGTTGGAGTTGGTGTTTAATAAAACATGAAAATGACTAGGACAACCTTTTCGATCCCATTAATTTCAATTCTATGTTTTTATAGGCATTTCTGCAGGCTTTGTATAACGTAGTGGTTCTACAAGCAAGCACATCAGTGCAGGTGGTTTCAGAGTTACTTCTCTGAAGCAAGAGTTACAAGGTCTTATACATTTATTGTGAAAAAAATTAAAGCAATTAATTGATGTGAAAAAAGGAAATTTACTTTTACTTTTACTTAAGAATTTTACGTGTTTTTAAAAGCATACTCTTGATTACTTAAGTACATTTAAAAGCAATTACTTTTATCCTCTTACTCGAGTAACATTTTGACTGGGCTACTTTTACTTGTAGTGGAGTAAATTTAACCAAGGAGTATCAGTACTCTTACACAAGTACTGGGGTCGAGTACTCTGTCCACCTCTGTCAATATGAGCTCTCCGGTGCACATGACCTATTAAAATTGATTATTTTTCATAACTGATTAACTGTTGCAGTTGTTTAGTTGATGTATATATATATGACAGTTGG
The DNA here is from genome assembly GCF_963454915.1 of Gymnoscopelus microlampas. Lineage (NCBI taxonomy): Eukaryota > Metazoa > Chordata > Actinopteri > Myctophiformes > Myctophidae > Gymnoscopelus > Gymnoscopelus microlampas. The sequence continues at coordinate 1,253,034 of NC_139958.1, read as the reverse complement.
TTTTTGGAACCGACACAATTTATTTTGCTAACAAAATTGCTTATTAGATTGATGCTGCTTGGCCATATTGTTGTTAGTACTCATACATTTTTGTAGGGGGCGCTATAATACCAGCTTTCATGAGGCCTAGAGATTTAGCATGGTGCATTGTTGAACATTTTCTATCAGTTGAAATCTATCTCCGGTTGATAAAGTGACTTTAACCCTGGTGTCCTAATGCATTTTCACACTCATCTCTGTATGGCTTTCTTTTTCTTGACGTCCCTGCAGTGAATGGCAACGTGAAGGAGGAACCCATCGACAACAAAACCTCCCAGCAGATTCAGGAGCTTGTGGCCACGTTGACCAATCAGTCTGGCCTGGACATCATCCGTATCCACAAGCCTTTCCACACAGACAAGCCCAGCATCCAGGGACAGTGGCATCCTTTCACCAACCCACCACCTTCTATGGCCCCAGTTATACCTTATATTGGCCCATTCTATAGGCTCAGTTATACCTTCTATTGGCCCAGTTATACCTTCTATAGGCCCAGTTATACCTTCTATGGCCCCAGTTATACCTTCTATTGGCCCATTCTATAGGCCCTGTTATACCTTCTATTGGCCCTGTTATACCTTCTATAGGCCCAGATGCGCGCGCACACACACACACACACACACACACACACACACACACACACACACACACACACACACACACACACACACACACACACACACACACACACACACACACACACACACACACACACACACACACACACAGAACGTTGACGGTGAACACTGACAAAGTCAGGTATAGAGCAGGATCGCGCCGCTAAAAATCACACCCAGTGTGAAGAGAGTGGTGCCTTTGAAAGTGTAACTGGTTGCATCCTTGTGTTGCAATCAGCAACAATATGTTGTCACGTGACACGTGACAACATATTGTCACGTGTCACGTGAAGCTTGACCAATCAGCCGTGCTCAAATATACGGACGGACGGACATACGGACACACGGACAAAGTCAAATGTAGGAGAGGTTGGCACCACTCAAAAATCACACCCTGTGTGAAGGAAGCGGTGCCTTTGATGAGCCCCGTATTGATGTTGTCATCAATGTTTGTTTATTGGACAGACACACACCCGGACAGACACACGGACACCCGGACACACGGACACACAGACAAAGTCAGATATAGAGCGGTTGGCACCGCTAAAAATGGATGATTAAAAGAATGAAAAGAGAGAAAACTGTACAATAAGGCTCGCCTCCCCTTTAAATGACGTAGTTATGGATATCTAAAATGATGTAGTTTTGGATATCTAAAATGGTAGTTTGTCTTAGTAAGAACTGCATTGTAGATATCTGAAAGAGTACATCCTCCTAGTAAGAATTCTATTGCAGATATCCAGAATGTTGGTTTTAGATATCCAGAATGCAGTTACGGATATCCGAAACTAAAAGCCCAATACACATGAATGGGAAAAGTGACGTCATTCCTCCTAGGAAGAATGACGTTTCGGATATCTCAAATGACAGTTCCTCCTAGGAGGAATGTCATTATGGATATCCGAAACGTTAGTTTTGACTAGGAAGAACTGAATTATAGATATCTAGTGTACATATTCAGTCTAGCTATTACATGTTAAAACAGCCACTTGTATTTTTTTACGGATTTTAAGATATCTGAAATAGAATCTTGACTAGGAGAAATTAAATTATAGATATCTTGAAATACAATTTATACTAGTTGGCATTATGGATATCTTTAATTACAATTATGACTAGTGAGAATACAGTTTTGACTAGGAGAAACGTGTTTTTGGCTATCTAAAACATTTATTGCCGATAGGAGCATGGTTCGATTAAATGTTAAAACGGCTTGCCATAGTAGGCTGCAATTGGAAAATGGCCCCTGTCTAAGTCCTAACCTTACCTACCCCCCCCCCCCTCTCCTTCTTCTTTTGTACATATTTCTCACTCTTTATACCAGTAACCTGTCCTGTAAACTGATTGTATGACATTCTATAGTAGTTGTGTATAACTGTCTGTCTCTTATATGTCACCATGATTTGTGTGCATGGGGAACTCATTTGAAACAAGCTCAGTGCTTTTATGAGTCTTCCAGTTTAGTAGACCTCGTATTGTGAATTTGTACTTCCATGTACTGTTGTTCTCATGTCTTACTAAATAAAGTACATCAATCAATCAATAACTTTCTTATACGGCTCTGGTTTCATAGGCTGTTTGAATAGGGAGCTTTCCTATTGGTCGACCGGGCGGAGGAGGTCCCGCCCCACCAGCCAATGGAGGGAGGTTCTGGTGTGACGTCAACCGCACAAGCGGCCCGGTGATTGGTCCATGTCCTAATCGTGTTGAACCCTGAACCCAGTGAAGGACCAGTCGACCGTTCGAAGCGCGGACTTTAAAATAAACAAACAAACAAACCTGTTTAAAGCTGTTTAACCCTGTTTATAACTATACAAACTCATTATAATCTTTAATTAATAAAGGTTATTTTCCAGAGAAAGGTTCTACTGAACAAGGTAACGTGTCTTTATTCATTTTAACGTCATTATTACCGCGTTAACGGCCTGCTAATGCTAACCGTGCTAACAGTGTTCTGCTGCTTTGCTTGTTTACGGAACGAAGAAAACAGCAGCTGTTTTTTCCATTTAAACTATAATAACGCATGAATAAAACGTCTGAACAGGGTGGTGACGCAGGACGTTAGTATGTAAAATATTACATGAATTGATAAATATTATCAAATAAAAGTTACTGATAAAAAATACAAGTGTTTAAATTCATCCACAAGACGTCGTATGATAACGGTTCCCTTTTTGTACCAAATGACTGTAAATTAGCTCTTATACCATTAACAACCGTACGTGAGGTCTTATGACCATTAACAAACCGTACGTGAGGTCTTATAACCATTAACAAACCGTACGTGAGGTCTTATAACCATTAACAAACCGTACGTGAAAAACCGTACCATTTATAGCCTTAGATCAACACTATCGTAGATGTATTTGATCGATTTTGTCATTTATCTACGTCTTAGCTCCACCCCCCCAGTTTCATCTGGAATGTCACCAGTAAAGCCCGTATTTCTCCAAACATGTACAAATGATAAATATAAGGTGTTTACCCGCTTGCCTCATATGTTAACTAGGTGTCCGGAGTGTTTGTGTAATATATTGATCCATATTATTCAATAAAGAAGCGTTTTAATCCCGTCTGTGGCCGAACGCCATTTTTCCCCCCTCGTTTACTTCCTGTTTACATTGTTGAGTGTAATTCTGGCTTTCACCTGATGCGCCCCGTCACTACCGTCCGTTGGGAACTTCGGACAGAATCGGCCATAGACGGGATTAAAACACTTCTTTATTGAATAATATGGATTAATACATTACACAAACACACCGGACACCTAGGTAACATTTGGGACAATCGGATAAACACATTATATTTATCATTTGTTCATGTTTGGAGAAATACGGTCTTTACTAGTGACATTCCATGACACACTGGGGGGGAGACATATTGTCTTGTAGGTGCAAACAAACACGTTGTCATTCAGCATTGAGTTGTTGTGGGTTTGTAGGTCTGTCTGTTATTTTGGGACATTGTTGCCCAGGTTTGACGTGATTTAAAGGAGTAGTTCACCCCCAAAATGACTTATTGGAGATTGTTTTGTTTTCGTCACATTCCTGAGACAATAATGTGACCATAATAATGTGACCTTGTCATCGTTTAGTAGGAGACTCAATATGGTCATCAAATTATTGTCTCAGGAATGCTACAAAAACAAATACATCTCCATGAATTCAAGGCTTCATGGGGTGTAATTGATAGAAAATACGTCTATTTTGGGTGAACTACTCCTTAAGATGTTACAGTCTCCATAAAGCCATATAAGGTGTTGTCTTTGGAACTAGTCGGCTCACCCATGTTTATTCTATAGTTTCCTGTGCACATGGTTAAAGGGATAGTTCACCCCCAATATTTAATGATTTTATACTTTCATTTTGTTTATTTTTAAAAGGCGGAACATAGCAGATCTACAAGCTTGTAGGTCAGATATTTCAGCATTTATATTTGAAAATGTATGAACATTAATTTCACGCTGTCAGTTCTTTTTCTAATTCCTTTCTTTATAATAGTGGAAATATAGCAGATCCTACAAGCTCACAGTGCATGTGAGCAGACCTGTAAGGGTCCATTTGGTTCCATTTGTACACTCTCAGAGTTACAGACCTGTAAGGTTCCATTTGGAACCTCCTCAAGGAACCCTGAGGGTCCCCGGACCACACTTTGACCACTCTTTTAGATGGTATCAGATCAGTAACGGTACTACTCTGTATCGAGCGGAGAAAATGGTCTAATGTGTGATTTTTGATGTTTCATAATGGTTTCAGGCTGCAGAGCCACCATGGCGTTCCTGAATGAACTGAAGTCCATCTCCTCCATGGTGGACCAGGAGCTTCAGGACTTCATCTCTGAGGTGGACAACGTCCACATGCTGTGGTTGGACGAGATCCAGCAGGAGGCGACACGCATGTTCTCAGGGTAGGTTCATACCGGACTCTCTCTTTTCCCGGTGTTTCACCTAGGTGGGTGTGGTTTTGAGGTCACGTTTAGGCATAGTTTATGTGAGGTTAGGATTAGGCATAGTTTATGTGAGGTTAGGATTAGGCATAGTTTATGTGAGGTTAGGATTAGGCATAGTTTATGTGAGGTTAGGATTAGGCATAGTTTATGTGAGGTTAGGATTAGGCATAGTTTATGTGAGGTTAGGATTAGGCATAGTTTATGTGAGGTTAGGATTAGGCATAGTTTATGTGAGGTTAGGATTAGGCATAGTTTATGTGAGGTTAGGATTAGGCATAGTTTATGTGAGGTTAGGATTAGGCATAGTTTATGTGAGGTTAGGATTAGGCATTGTTTATGTGAGGTTAGGATTAGGCATAGTTTATGTGAGGTTAGGATTAGGCATTGTTTATGTGAGGTTAGGATTAGGCATAGTTTATGTGAGGTTAGGATTAGGCATGGTTTATGTGAGGTTAGGATTAGGCATGGTTTATGTGAGGTTAGGATTAGGCATAGTTTATGTGAGGTTAGGATTAGGCATGGTGAGGTTAGAGTTGGGGTCCAGCAGGTTAGGTTTAGGCATAGTGCAGTGAGGTCAGCACAGAACCAGACTTGATGTTTATAATGTGTTTTATTACAGTGAGGTCAGCACAGAGCCAGACTTGATGTTTATAATGTGTTTTATTACAGGGAGGTCAGCACAGAACCAGACTTGATGTTTATAATGTGTTTTATTACAGGGAGGTCAGCACAGAGCCAGACTTGATGTTTATAATGTGTTTTATTACAGTGAGGTCAGCACAGAGCCAGACCTGATGTTTATAATGTGTTTTATTACAGTGAGGTCAGCACAGAACCAGACTTGATGTTTATAATGTGTTTTATTACAGTGAGGTCAGCACAGAACCAGACTTGATGTTTATAATGTGTTTTATTACAGTGAGGTCAGCACAGAACCAGACTTGATGTTTATAACATGTTTTATTACAGTGAGGTCAGCACAGAGCCCGATTTGATGCCGAAGACGCCGTCCCAAAAGAGGCGTGCTCGCCGGAAGCGTGTGTCCATGGCTCAGGAGGAGACCCGACCCAGGACTCGGCGGTGAGCTGCTTACATGTTATATAGAGTAATAGAGTTATAGACTTCTGGAGATTAGTAGTTTAGTTCCCTACCTGTGTTGAATACACCTACTGTAAGTCACTTTGGATAAAAGCGTCTGCTAAATGACTGTAATGTAGAGTCTGGAACTACACCTCCTGAATGTTATATAGAGTCTGAACTACACCTCCTGAATGTTATATAGAGTCTGAACTACACCTCCTGAATGTTATATAGAGTCTGAACTACACCTCCTGAATGTTATATAGAGTCTGAACTACACCTCCTGAATGCTATATAGAGTCTGAACTACACCTCCTGAATGTTATATAGAGTCTGAACTACACCTCCTGAATGTTATATAGAGTCTGAACTACACCTCCTGAATGTTATATAGAGTCTGAACTACACCTCCTGAATGTTATATAGAGTCTAGAACTACACCTCCTGAATGTTATATAGAGTCTGGAACTACACCTCCTGAATGTTATATAGAGTCTGAACTACACCTCCTGAATGCTATATATTCTCAAAACGCCCCGATTTTACGACATGAAGACGAACCAGAATACGACCAAAGACATGAAAAGCCAATAAGAAATAGCTTCCCCCGATCGCCTCGACACACGCACCTCTCTCTCTCTCACACACTCATAGCCTCGCGTGGCCAGACAATATCACACGACACACTGCGTGGATATTAGTCTGGTCCCTATCAACGATAGATTTTTTTCCAAGGGGCGGTTACAAAAAGATCCAAAGTGCGATGCAATTTTGCAAAGGCAGATTCCAGGCTAACACACTCACACACACACACACGCGCCCGCCTGTGTTTTTCATGTAATCCGCAGCGGTATCTTTGTCACTTAGGATTGTAGCCTGTATGAATGACAAATTATGATAACAATCACATCGCCATGAATGGAATACGTTTGTATATTAATTTATTTACCCCATACCGAGCAGTGCGCGTTCAAATTACACTAAAATAAAGCAGTCAGACTCGGCCAGGCTGCAGTGATTCCGTGGCGCCACGTTAATAAGAGATTGGAGCGTCGTGTTTATATCCTTAACCCAGCCAGGTTGTAGTCTTCATAACTCTCTATGACATAACGCCATAACATAGGACAAGCTACTGTAAGTTTGTAGTCCATGAAATGATCGTCGGGAGTCCCGAAAATGCGCTCGCATGAAGCGCTGTATATTTTGAAAATAGCAGATCTACAAGCTCACAATGCGTCGCGTTGTGAGCTTGCAGATCTGCTATTTTAAAATAGCCAATGCAACCGAATGACTGTTAAAGCAGTTTGTTTAAATTACTTTATAAAATGTTATATTTTCACAGGGATTATTTATTAGTGTAGATATACATTTTGGAGTGGATATATGTGTCCAGATGTCTGTCAGACCGTCAGACAATGCTGCTCCTACGCCTGCGCCCTTCACCGGGTATGGTCTAGTATTGATAGATGCCGAAAGGTGCGGTGATCTCGCCGTACGCTCATTATTCGGGCTGCACCGCGTTGATAAATGAGGGCCAATGTGTGTATTTCTCCCTGACCAGCGAGGACACAGAGCTTTCAGAGACACGGAGACCCATGCAGCGTTCAAACTATGAGCCATTTTTATCATTTCAATAAATAAGCATAAACGCACTACTTCACATGAACGATGTTGGTGTAACTAAGAGATTTAAAGGGGAATATATATTTTATATACACAGATTTACAAAGGTCACTTCCTCTTTGTTCTGGTCTGTTTGATGAGTGTGAGACATAGATATAGAAACCTAGATACCTCATTGGCCTCTGCAGTCCGTTGGAGCGACCTGTTAGGTATGCTGGCCGCCATATTTCCGGGGGACGGGGGGGGACGGGCACTGACCAATCACAAGCGCGTCCGCCATACACACGCTTCAGAGCCAGAGGAGGCGTCTACCTTTATATGTCTATGATGTGAGAGGCCGGCTCAGAGCAGAGCTACTGCTGCAAAGGCCAGATCAATCTGTGACACGCCCCGCCCTGTTTTCAGAGAGACCCCCCGTGACCTACAGCGTTGGTTCTCAAAGTGGGGTCCGGGGACCCCCAGGGGTACTTGAGGGGGTTCCAGGGGGTCCCCAGCAAAATGTGTTAAATATAGCATCACAATATTTATGACCTTTTATACTTTGGCTATTCAAAAATAGCAGATCTACAAGCTCATAGCGCGGCACCGAGTGCCGCGCTATGAGCTTGTAGATCTGCTATTTATGAAAAATCGTGAAAATGTGTGCAAAACCTTTGAATATATATATATATTTTTAAAGCAAACATTTGTATCTCAAATCTTTGCTTCTGGGGGGTCCCTGGAACACAATATTTTGAGATGGGGTCCGCGGCCAGATACAGATACATATCATTTTGGGGGTCCTTGACATGAAAAAGTTTGAGAACCACTGACCTACAGTATCTAATATGATATTTTCTGGCCAGATGGGTGGGCCCTGATCCAGGAAAGGTTGAGAACCACTGCTTGTAAAGAAAAAAAACATTTTGTCATGTCAAAGTGTAAAAAGTGTCTTCTTTCACAGAGGGAAGCGACACAGCTCAGTCGTGGCAAAGAGACTAGAGCTGGTCTTTGAGGAGGAGGATGACGGCGAGCCTCGGGCGTCCACGTCTTCCTCGGGCGTCGCCCGGCAGACCCGGCCTGAGACTGAGACGGAGCAGCCGTCACAGAGCGCCGTACAACCACAGCCCTTCACCTCCACCAGGTAGGCCTGTCACTGTCACAGTTATTACAGAGCGCCGTACAACCACAGCCCTTCACCTCCACCAGGTAGGCCTGTCACTGTCACAGTTATTACAGAGCGCCGTACAACCACAGCCCTTCACCTCCACCAGGTAGGCCTGTCACTGTCACAGTTATTACAGAGCGCCGTACAACCACAGCCCTTCACCTCCACCAGGTAGGCCTGTCACTGTCACAGTTATTACAGAGCGCCGTACAACCACAGCCCTTCACCTCCACCAGGTAGGCCTGTCACTGTCACAGTTATTACAGAGCGCCGTACAACCACAGCCCTTCACCTCCACCAGGTAGGCCTGTCACTGTCGCAGTTATTACAGAGCGCCGTACAACCACAGCCCTTCACCTCCACCAGGTAGGCCTGTCACTGTCACAGTTATTACAGAGCGCCGTACAACCACAGCCCTTCACCTCCACCAGGTAGGCCTGTCACTGTCACAGTTATTACAGCATCGCCTACGCATGGTGAATGATTTGAGATAATCCATGAACTGTGTTTTTTACATGAGCGTTTGATTGGTTTCCATGTTGGAACATGTTCATGTATATATTCAAACATTGAAAAGAATCAGAAATATCAGATCTACAAGCAAGGCAGTGGTTTTCAACCTCTTTCATATGGAGGACCATCAGTTAGCTGGCATTAGAGCCACGGACCACCATTTGATGACATTTAGCCTCTCAGACACAAAACGTGTTATTGTTGGATAAGATCAATACTCTATTGATGTGGTAGAGATAGATCAATACTCTATTGATGTGGTAGAGATAGAGATAGATCAATACTCTATTGATGTGGTAGAGATAGATCAATACTCTATTGATGTGGTAGAGATAGAGATAAGATCAATACTCTATTGATGTGGTAGAGATAGAGATAACAGATCAATACTCTATTGATGTGGTAGAGATAGATCAATACTCTATTGATGTGGTAGAGATAGAGATAACAGATCAATACTCTATTGATGTGGTAGAGATAGATCAATACTCTATTGATGTGGTAGAGATAGAGATAACAGATCAATACTCTATTGATGTGGTAGAGATAGAGATAACAGATCAATACTGTATTGATGTGGTAGAGATAGAGATAACAGATCAATACTCTATTGATGTGGTAGAGATAGAGATATAACAGATCAATACTCTATTGATGTGGTAGAGATAGAGATAAGATCAATACTCTATTGATGTGGTAGAGATAGAGATAAGATCAATACTGTATTGATGTGGTAGAGATAGAGATATAACAGATCAATACTCTATTGATGTGGTAGAGATAGAGATATAACAGATCAATACTCTATTGATGTGGTAGAGATAGAGATATAACAGATCAATACTCTATTGATGTGGTAGAGATAGAGATAAGATCAATACTCTATTGATGTGGTAGAGATAGAGATAAGATCAATACTCTATTGATGTGGTAGAGATAGAGATATAACAGATCAATACTCTATTGATGTGGTAGAGATAGAGATATAACAGATCAATACTGTATTGATGTGGTAGAGATAGAGATATAACAGATCAATACTCTATTGATGTGGTAGAGATAGATCAATACTCTATTGATGTGGTAGAGATAGATCAATACTCTATTGATGTGGTAGAGATAGAGATAGATCAATACTCTATTGATGTGGTAGAGATAGATCAATACTCTATTGATGTGGTAGAGATAGAGATAAGATCAATACTCTATTGATGTGGTAGAGATAGAGATAACAGATCAATACTCTATTGATGTGGTAGAGATAGATCAATACTCTATTGATGTGGTAGAGATAGAGATAACAGATCAATACTCTATTGATGTGGTAGAGATAGATCAATACTCTATTGATGTGGTAGAGATAGAGATAACAGATCAATACTCTATTGATGTGGTAGAGATAGAGATAACAGATCAATACTGTATTGATGTGGTAGAGATAGAGATAACAGATCAATACTCTATTGATGTGGTAGAGATAGAGATATAACAGATCAATACTCTATTGATGTGGTAGAGATAGAGATAAGATCAATACTCTATTGATGTGGTAGAGATAGAGATAAGATCAATACTGTATTGATGTGGTAGAGATAGAGATATAACAGATCAATACTCTATTGATGTGGTAGAGATAGAGATATAACAGATCAATACTCTATTGATGTGGTAGAGATAGAGATATAACAGATCAATACTCTATTGATGTGGTAGAGATAGAGATAAGATCAATACTCTATTGATGTGGTAGAGATAGAGATAAGATCAATACTCTATTGATGTGGTAGAGATAGAGATATAACAGATCAATACTCTATTGATGTGGTAGAGATAGAGATATAACAGATCAATACTGTATTGATGTGGTAGAGATAGAGATATAACAGATCAATACTCTATTGATGTGGTAGAGATAGAGATAACAGATCAATACTCTATTGATGTGGTAGAGATAGAGATAACAGATCAATACTCTATTGATGTGGTAGAGATAGAGATATAACAGATCAATACTCTATTGATGTGGTAGAGATAGAGATAAGATCAATACTCTATTGATGTGGTAGAGATAGAGATAAGATCAATACTCTATTGCTGTGGTAGAGATAGAGATAACAGATCAATACTCTATTGATGTGGTAGAGATAGAGATAAGATCAATACTCTATTGCTGTGGTAGAGATAGAGATAACAGATAAGATCAATACTCTATTGATGTGGTAGAGATAGAGATAACAGATAAGATCAATACTCTATTGACGTGGTAGAGATAGAGATAACAGATAAGATCAATACTCTATTGCTGTGGTAGAGATAGAGATAACAGGCAAACTTTGATCAAAGTTACCATTCTTCTATATTCTCTAATTGTATAAACGTCTTAATTAAGTAATGCAGATGTTTAACAATAATTTAACTGTTGAGAGTGTAAAATGAAACCAAATGGACCCGTAAGGGTCCATTTGGTTTCATTTTACACTCTCATCAGTTACAGATCTATAAGGGTCCATTTGGTTTCATTTTACACTCTCATCAGTTACATATCTATAAGGGTCCATTTGGTTTCATTTTACACTCTCAACAGTTACAGATCTATAAGGGTCCATTTGGTTTCATTTTACACTCTCATCAGTTACAGATCTATAAGGGTCCATTTGGTTTCATTTTACACTCTCAACAGTTACAGATCTATAAGGGTCCATTTGGTTTCATTTTACACTCTCATCAGTTACAGATCTATAAGGGTCCATTTGGTTTCATTTTACACTCTCATCAGTTACAGATCTATAAGGGTCCATTTGGTTCCCTGACTAGCCATCTTTTAGCTGGGGACCACCTGGAACCCCCTCAAGGACCACTGGTGGTCCCCGGACCACTGGTTGAAAACCACTGGGTTTAAGGTATAAAATGATTCAACGTGTCAGTCATTTCTTTGTATATTTAAGGTATTTGTGATATCTGCCTTGAAGGATAACCTAAATGTCATTTTAGTCTCACGTTACCAGACTGTTGCTTCCCACAATGTTCAAATGTTTGCGGTCATACAGTCTGGGACTCTGAAGCTCTGATCATGATTAGAATATAAACAGGATGTGGAGCCTCCTCCACACTTCTGTTTGGTCTTTACAGTCGCACAAATGTATCCTAATATAAATACAAATCATCTAAGTATACATAGCTTGCTGCTTAGCAGAAATGGAAATTAAAAAAGTAAAATGTAAAGATATTGTAAAATATATTTTCGTGAACGGAAGTGCCAGCTTCCTCTCTGGGATTTTGGGAGTTGTAGTTCCAGACTCTATATAACATTCAGGAGGTGTAGTTCAGACTCTATATAACATTCAGGAGGTGTAGTTCAGACTCTATATAACATTCAGGAGGTGTAGTTCCAGACTCTATATAACATTCAGGAGGTGTAGTTCAGACTCTATATAACATTCAGGAGGTGTAGTTCAGACTCTATATAACATTCAGGAGGTGTAGTTCAGACTCTATATAACATTCAGGAGGTGTAGTTCAGACTCTATATAACATTCAGGAGGTGTAGTTCAGACTATATAACATTCAGGAGGTGTAGTTCCAGACTCTATATAACATTCAGGAGGTGTAGTTCAGACTCTATATAACATTCAGGAGGTGTAGTTCAGACTATATAACATTCAGGAGGTGTAGTTCAGACTCTATATAACATTCAGGAGGTGTAGTTCAGACTCTATATAACATTCAGGAGGTGTAGTTCCAGACTCTATATAACATTCAGGAGTTGTAGTTCTAGACTCTATATAACATTCAGAGATTGTGGAATAGTTGTCTGGCTACGCGAGACTAATGTCATTTCTATCCACATGTTCCAACGGCAGAAGCACAATTAAAGCCTTAATTGCAATTCATTGTAAGACAATTAATCTTCATCTTAAATGTTTGTCCCGGTGACACAGCCCCTCCTCCACCACTAGGTGGCCTGAAGCCTCTGTGAGGATCTCTGGCCCCGACCGCCTGTCTGCCCAGGCCGCCGTGCCAGCGCCTCCACCAGAGCCTCAGCCTGCCGCCGCCACGCCAGAGCAGAGGTAGGCAGCCTCGGGCACGGGCGCCAACACTGGCCTAGTAGAGCAGGGTGACCGCTGGCATGAGTGTGAGACGGAGGATTTTACGCTTAAAAAATGTAATATTAAAAAAAGTGTAGTCCATTAGATCAGGGGTCTTCAACGTTTTCAGGCCAAGGACCCCCTAGCTGAGAGAGAAATGAAGCAGGGACCCCCTACTCTATATTGTATAAAATTGTTTTTCAGATTAAAGTTTTTTTTTTTTACTTAGTCTGCTTTTTTTTCCCTCTACACCTATAGCTTGTTTGCCAAAAATAGCAGATCTACAAGCTCTCAATGCCTCGCAGCGCGAGGCGTTGAGAGCTTGTAGATCTGCTGTTTTCGGCTAATGTTCCCCTCAGAAAAGGAATTCTAGGGTTCAAGTGGTTAATGTAAAAAAAACTAAATCCTATCACACAAAGATTTGGCGGACCCCCTGTAGTAGCTCTGAGGACCCCCGAGGGGTCCCGGACCCCCTGTTGAAGACCCCTGTTTTCACGTAATTCTACATTCATTCAAACTCTGAACTCTGCCTGGGGAGATAGGTGTGGTCTAATGAAAAAAAAAAGGTTGCTGTATTTATGTAAAATGGGTTGTAAATATTGTAATTTGTTGTGGTGTTAATGTTGATATGACACTAGGGGTGTGCCGATACACTCATTTCACGAAACGATACGATTCGATATTGGGCTCACAACTTTCGATACGATACGCACTTTTTTTATTATGAAAATACATGGGGGAGAAAAAATGCAAACAAATAATTCTGTTTTTTCATTATTCAGACATGCAAACTTGTAGCTTTTCAGCTACAATAGCCGTTTTGAATCCAAATAGGGCAATAGTGAATAGTAATAGACACCTGACCTGAAAAAAAAACAACATGTTGTCACCCTTTTCACCTAGGGGCTGTTTGCATGGCTGATTGTGATTTTTTTTTTTTTTCAAAACGATATTTTTTTTCTCCAAAACGATACATATCGTCACGAAAACGTATCGCGGGAAGATATATCGGCACACCCCTATGTGACACACTGACTAGCAAGACTATAAAAATATGGCCCTTCGTGTCAAACAGGTTGCTGACCCCTGACCCAGAGCCTGTGACCCCTGACCCAGAGCCTGTTGACGTCACTCTGTCTAAAGCGGTGGTGGAAATCTCCACCGCAGACCGCCGCTCGGCTGAGACGGCCCGGCGAGCGTCGTCTCACCGGTTGCTGACCTCTGCGCCGGAGCCTGCGGCCCTCGTCTCCCCAGAGCCTGTGGCCGCCTCCCCAGAGCCTGTGGCCGTCTCCCCAGAGCCTGTGGCCGCCTCCCCAGAGCCTATGGCCGCCTCCCCAGAGCATATTGACGTCACGTCAGAGCCTATGGCCGCCTCCCCAGAGCCTGTTGACGTCACGTCAGAGCCTGCGGCCGTCAGGCTGCCCAGAGCGGTGGTGGAAATCTCCGCTACAGACCGCCGCTCGGCCGAGACGGCCAGGCGAGCGCCGTCACATCGTGGCCACGCGTCCACCGAGACGCCGGCCGCCGCCGCCGCGGCGGAAGCGGGTACGAGGCAGAGCGTCTCCCTTAAGCTGCGTCACTCTGTGGCCGGCCTGCGGGTCCTGGGCTCTGTGGGCGGAGCTTCCAGGAAGTCCCTGATGATGATGATGAGGAAGAAGAAGAGCGTCACCCGGGCGACTCTCCAAAGGTCCATCTGCACCGGTACGTTTACACATGGAATAGGATGTTTGCTAGAAGATTGTAGCTTTGATGTTTTGTGTCGGGGGCGGGGCGATTGAAAATGTAAGTTAAAAACAATGTGGGCTGTGAAATTATTTTTGTCAAATGTAAAAAGAAGAAAAAAAGTCCACTGTGCACACAGCAGTGTTCAAGGTCTTTATTAATGTCCCAGAAGGGCAATTAGGTTTACAACCAGAGAAGTGCTTTAAAACATACATACAGTACAGGACAACAACAGACATGAAACACCATAGCATAAAACAAAAGTCTGGGCACATCTGGTGCAAGAGATAAAAGAAGGCTACATTCAGAACTATAAAGTGCCAGTATAAGGTGCTTATTTCATCATCAGTAACGTGCAAGAGATAAGAAACATAAAAGGCTACATTCAGACATAAAATGCCTTCGTAAAGTGCTTGATTCATCCTCATCATCATTGTCAGTAGCATTATCCTCTACCGGTCACTAGCAGCATTGATTGCCGGCACAAAGGAGTGCTTGTATCTATTGTTTTTGACACCAGGGGCACCTAGACGACGGCCAGATGGCAACAGCCTGTACTCTGGCTCGAGTGGGTGTGCACTATCTTGCCGAATGGACCTGGCCTTCATAAACAGCTGTCTGTTATAGAAGGGGTCGAGGCTCTCCAACTGAATGCCAGTGATTTTGGAGGCAGTTTTCACTATCCTTCCAAGAGAGTTTTTATCTTTAATGGCGAGGTTACCATATCAACAGATGATAGAGAAGGAGATAACAGAGTGTACATAGGCACTATAAAACAGTTTCATCAGGTCTCTGTCGACATTAAATCTGGCTAATTTCCTTAGGCAGAAAAGGCGTTGCTGACCTTTCTTACACAGCATGTCAGTGTTTACATCAAATTTTAATTTGTTGTCAATAATCGTGCCCAGGTATTTATAACTGGATACGATTTCCACTGGCTGGCCACAGATATGTAACGTGTTGTGGGCTTGTAGATCAGCTATTTAGGGGTCCTTTGCCTGGAAACGTCTGGGAAGCCCTACTGTAGACTGTACTGTTTGAAGTTTCGCTTAATGTTGTCTTTCTATTGCAGAGACAGACGATGGAGAGGACGAACAAGAGTGAGTTTTTATCCAATTAAAACGGGGAAAGTATCTGTCATTTTAGTCGTTGGCTATTCAAAAATAGATCTACAAGCTCACAACTTCGTGCCGCGCTGTGAGCTTGTACATCTGCTATTTCTGAACATTTTAGAAAAATCTTAAGTGTTTGAAAATCTTATTGATATTTAAAGTGTAATTCTAATAATTAAAAACGTTATATTTTAAATGAATGGAGAGCATTTCAAGTGCTCGTTTTAAATGGTATGCATGCTTGAACCTGTTCTACACCAGAGTTCCATATAGTGTACACTCATGCTTGTAGATCTGCTATTTTTGAAAAATCTTAAAAAATGTGTGCAAATCTTTGAATATGTATTTGTAACTCAAATCTTTGCTTCTGTGGATTCTTCAAATGTCTACTGAATCCTAACAGTTTTTTGAAAAATGTTCTCAAACTTTCAAAGGACTCCCAGAATGACATGTATTTGGCTGCGGACCCCCATCTCAAAATATGTTGTTCCAGGGACCCCCCAGATGCAAGGATTTGAGTAAAAAATGTTTGCTTTAAAAAAAAATATATGTACATTCAAAGATTTGCACAAACTTTCACCTTTTAAAAAACAAAATAGCAGATATACAAGCTCACATGCTATGAGCTTGTATATCTGCAATATTTTTGAATAGCCCAAAGAAATCTAAAACATTACACAGATGCGTCAACAAAATGATTGAATGATGAAGAAGATGGATGAAGCCGTAGTTCTAAGATGTAAATCAGTGGAGCTCTATCTGTTCCTAAAGCCCTGCTAAACCCTTTGTCTTTCAGGATAGAACCAGAGGTCTCTGCAGAGGGGACTGGACAGACACAAGAGCCAGAGGTCAGTCTGTTGACATCACATAACAAGTAGGCTTGGTAACATGACTGTAACAATTGAATTTTAATACATATATTAGTCATGTTATCAAGATTGCCTTCTTCTTCCATCTGAGAAATATTGCATGAATTAGAGCCTGTCTATCGCTGGACGATGTAAAAACGTTGATCCACGCTTTTGTGTTCTCTCCACTTGACTACTTTTTCTGGCCTGCCAAAGAAAACAACCGACAGATTACAACTAGTTCAAAATGCAGCAGCCAGAGTTTGAACTAAAACTAAGATGAGAGAACATATTACTCCAGTTTTAGCATCATTACATTGGCTCCCGGTCTGGCACCCTCCTACCTCAAAGACCTCCTCCCTAAATACGTCCCAAACCGCCCCCTCAGGTCTGCTAGTGCAGGCCTACTCCAAGTGCCTGAAATGTCATATAAAAAACATGGTGAAGCAGCATCCATCACACATCAGACAGGCAGCCTCTGTGGACAGTTTTAAAACACAGCTCAGCCTCTGTGGACAGTTTTAAAACACAGCTCAGCCTCTGTGGACAGTTTTAAAACACAGCTCAGCCTCTGTGGACAGTTTTAAAACACAGCTCAGCCTCTGTGGACAGTTTTAAAACACAGCTCAGCCTCTGTGGACAGTTTTAAAACACAGCTCAGCCTCTGTGGACAGTTTTAAAACACAGCTCAGCCTCTGTGGACAGTTTTAAAACACAGCTCAGCCTCTGTGGACAGTTTTAAAACACAGCTCAGCCTCTGTGGACAGTTTTAAAACACAGATCAAGACACATGTTTCTTCACTCTTGCTTTTAGTTGATTTTTCTTTTTTTCTCTTCTAAAATCTCTGTGTTGTTATTCATGCCTCACTGCCTGTTATGTATCGTTTTAGCCATTCATTTTACGCCATTGTTTTTTGCCTCTGTTTTATTGTGTATTTTATACATGTTTCTTTGTTTTGTGTTTTGTTTTGCTCTGTAAAGCACTATGAGCTGCATTTGTCATGAAAGATGCTGTATCAATAAAGTTTATTATTATTATTTGATGTGACTGGATTAGCGCTCGTGCTTTTACACAATGAATGGTTTACCAGCTTGTTTTTCTTTCTTTTTTTTTTTAAACCAGGGGGCAGTAGAGAGCAGGAACCTGGTGACCAGGGCCAGTACTAGGTCCAGTACACGCTGTGCTGCTGCCACCTCTACCCCACACAGACCTGGTGAGCTGGAAAGGACTTTAAATGCTTCTTTTACTTAAGTACTACCAACACCCTGTGTTGAACGACTAAAGGTGAAGGACACTGTATGTGTTTAGATGGATGCCTTTATTGATCCTGCGGGGGAATTTCAGTCGCCCAGAGGCAGCACAGCAGTTAGAGTTACAGAGTCATATATACATATAACCATAAGAAGCATCAATACAGTACAGAGTGATGACACTTTGATGATGTAGAGCATTGGTTCTCAAAGTGGGGTCCGGGGACCCCCAGGGGTACTTGAGGAGGTTCCAGGGGGTCCCCAGCTAAATGATGGATAGGAACCAAATGGACCCTTATGGTTCTGTAACTCTGAGAGTGTACAAATGGAACCAAATGGACCCTAACGGGTCCATTTGGTTCCATTTGTACACTCTCAGAGTTACATTAACATTGATTTTATAATATAAATTCGGGTCCCAGAGGTATAAATGCCATTAAATGGGGGTCTGTAGCCCTAATGCATGTTAAACTGGGGGTCCTTGACGTTAAAATGGTTGAGAATCACTGCTAGAGAGCCGTATAAATCTTCCCTTATGGGGGTCCCTGGCTTATCTTTTCAAAGGGGGGTCCGCGGGCTAATAAGTGTCAATTTGGGGGTCCTTGACATGAAAAAGTTTGAGAACCACTGGTGTAGAGGGTCTCTATATACTCACTCCAGAGGAACACATTACATATACTGTCTGACAGACACCTCTTATCTACGTATTACGTAAATGAATGAATGAATGAATGCCGTACTTCTCCATTCTATGTCACACAAAAGTAAGTAAACCACTGATGCAGAGGGTCACTATATTTCCACTCTCACTCCAGAGTGACACATTACATATACAGACATAGAATGGCAAAGAAAATGTAAAAAAAAAAACATCTGGATTCAAATTGAGCTTGTAGATCTGCTTTTTTTGCTATTTGTTTTATTGGAATCCTGAAAAGTAAATGTTTTATTTAATTTCAAATGCATGTAGTTATACTTATGTTAACTTTATGAACTTAAATACTAATACATTGGACACATCCGATACATCCACCGAGATGTATTTCATTCAGTCTGACCAGACGCTGGCATAAAACATACACACCAGATATACACATTCATTACCGGGGTGGGGGGGGGGGGGTGTATCAAAAGCAGAGGCATGGATCCCCCCCAGAAAACCACCTCTGGGTGTCTCCGTCTTGTCATGAACACTTACACTGTGTGTGTGTGTGTGTGTGTGTGTGTATGTGTGTGTGTGTGTGTGTGTGTGTGTGTGTGTGTGTGTGTGTGTGTGTGTGTGTGTGTGTGTGTGTGTGTGTGTGTGTGTGTTTGTATTACTGTACTTGCGAGGACCAAGTAGAGGTAGAATTTGAAGAAATATACATTGTGAGGACCGTTTTTCTGGTCCTCACAAGACAAATGGTTGTTTTATAGTTAAAAACATTCAGGTCAGGATTAGACATTTAGGTGTCTTAGAGGTTAGGTTTAGGGATTGGAATTAGAGTTAAACTTGATTTATTCTTAGTTGCGCGCCATGTGTCATGCACCGAAAAACAGCCGATCTATAAGCTCACAACGCGTCGCAGCGCGACGCGTTGTGGGCTTATAGATCTGCTGTTTTTCGGCTTTAGGCTTACGGTTAAAAATGGCAATTATTATGTTTAAATGGCATTCATAACATGGCTGTCCTAAAGTGTTGATGTCCTCACAAGTATAGTAATACAAACCTGTGTGTGTGTGATGTACAGACCAAGTGTGATGTACACAGTGATTCATTTACATGTGTGTGTGTGTGTGTGTTTGTTTGTTTGTAGATCTGTGTGATCTGTCTCCAGTGAGGTGAGTACTGTTGTTTACATGGTTTCTGGATGTTATTGTCAGTAAAATGTGTTTACTGAGTGTCTAGTCTCGTGGCCAGACTGTTGTCTCCCACAATGTTCAAATGTTTGCGGTCATACAGTCTGGGACTCAGAAGCTCTGATCATGATTAGAATATAAACCGGATATGAAGCCTCCTCCTCACTTCTGTTTGGTCTTTACAGTCACACACATTTATCCTAATATAATACAAATCATCTAAGTGTATTTAGCTTGATGCTTAGCAGAAATGGAAATAAAATGTAAAGATATTTTAAAATATTTTTTCGTGAACGGAAGTGCCAGTTCCTCTGTTCCAGACTCTATATAACATTCAGAGATTGTGTCAGTTGTCTGGCTACGCGAGACTACTGAGTGTCTAAACAAAACAATGTATATGACTACATTAAATGAACAGATGAATGGTGGATGAATGGTACATTTATTATTTAATTAAACTTCTCTAGAACATCAAGGAGTGCCAAGCGCAAGGCGGAGGAACCTGCAGAGAACACCGTCACTCGAAAGAAGTCTGTGGTGAGATGAACATGATGAACATGATGAACATGATGAACATGATGAACATGATGAACATGATAAATGCCTTCTAAATCACTAGTTCTCACACTTGCAAGATTTTTCAAAAATGTAAAAAAAATGGCAGATGCACCAGCTAGCGGCACAAAGTGACACGCTGTGAGCTTGTAGATCTGCTCATTTTGAATAGCCAACGCTTAAATCTAAAATGACACGGACCCTTTCCCGTTTTTTTTAATGGGTTCAAGGACTTGAACTATGGTGTAGCACCCACATTTAGAACAAACATGGGGAGATGATCATTCTACTAAACTGTGGAATGCCCTGACGCCCTCCATTACAGGATATGTAACACTGGTTTCTTTCTAAATTAATTGATTGAATTCTTTATTAGGCAAAAGAATGTGAAACAACACAGTTACATTTATAATGCTTTTGTCTAAAAGGTCCGACCCAAAAGGTCCTTGCCGACTTGTTTCCGTTGAGGTCCTTGAATTAATGTCATAGACATATATAGTAGCAACCAAACAGTTCAAAAATGAACATAGAAATACAGAGAAAAAATACCACTATGTACAAAAAAAAGCATGAAAAATATATACAAAAAAAGGGGAGGGGGGTCGTCTGTCTACAGGGAAACTGGTACTACCTCCTCTTATGGCCTCCAGAAAGATGAGTTTTTAGGGCTGTTTTAAATGAGCTCAGCGAACTGCATTTTTTAGAGCGATGGGGTTAGACTATTCCATTCCTTGGTGGCTGTGCTGTAGAAGGAGAATTTGCCCATGTTTGTTTTATGGGTGGGTGGTACCAGATTGTTGTTTACGCTCCCTCTAGTTTCGTGACTGTGGGTGTCACTAACTATCAGGAGACCACAAGGAGAGATGATATAATCTTCCATCTATTTTGTACATAGTGTTTTGTATTTATCAAACTGAATACATATGACATAAATCCCCAGGTCTTGCAAGTATTGAAATCAATAAACAATAAAAAAAAGCAGCATTGTGTGTATGAGAGCTGATCTACAAATGTTAACCTGTGTTTCCCAGATGAAGCCCAGTGTGAAGTCCTACCTCCACACTGTGCAGAAGAACCAGCTGTTGATGAAGACCCCGGGCTCTGTGGGTCGCACAGCAGTGATGAAGAGCTTCATTAAACACAGCACTCCTCTGAAGATGGACTTCATGGTCAGTCAGCACCTTCACCTTACAGGATTACTTTCTGAGAAAAGTAACTCGTCACATTACAGGATTACTTGCTATTTTAAAAGTATTCTGTTGCCTTATATGATGGATTACCTGCTGAGAAAAGTTACTTGTTAGATATTTTTTGCGTTAAAGAGGATTAAAACCTCTCTGTGAGGAAGTTTGGTAAACATAAAGTCAAGAGTGCAGCCTAGCGGAGCGGAGAGAGCACCAGTGTTGTGGAGCTCTGCTGGGCTTCACCAAGACCTTCTCCTCCTTTCACCAAGTAATCCAAACATAATGTGAATTGTGAATACTTCCAAGTATGTTGTCTTCTCTCAATCTCTGCCATGTTGCACAGGTGTGACAAATTGATAAAAAAAACAAGACCAGTAATGCAGTCAGCCGTGTGTCACACCAAACGTGGTGACCCATTGAATAGACTGATTATACAATCACCACAAGGTGACTGCAAGGCATCGGTCACCGATGCTCGTGTAACATCCGTGCAAGTCTCTGTTGACAGAGACGAGCTTGTTCATTTATCAGGAAAACGGCGCAAATGCGTCGGATGGATTTTCCTTTCCTTCCAGAACAGGGAAATGTACTCTAATATAATGACTTTACTCAATTACAAACCCATTAAGACCTGAGGCGATTCTTAAGAATGCTTTCTAAATAATTCAGTTTTGAAAAAAATCTGGAAAAGATTTTTTCAAGATGTTTCAAAAATAGCAGATCTACAAGCTCATAGTGCGTCACTCTGTGCCGCGCTATGAGCTTGTAGATCTGCTATTTTTGAATAGCCAAAGAAATCTAAAGTGACACAGATGCGTTCCAGGTCTTAATGGGTTAAGACTTACATTAGGTTACTCCGTTATTAAAAAATGCTGATCAGATTACAGTTAGAACATAACACTGGTCAGCACAGCTCAAACTCTGTGTCCTCTGCTACGGCACTGGAAGGATAACAGTGTTGTATTGTTAAAGGACACGTCCAGACTAAATAACATATAGACTCATTTTCCTACTGATATTGATCCTAAGTGACTGTCCATGGGGTCCAGTGTCCTCACAGCATAGAGCAGATCCATAAGCATATCACTACTAAAACTATTTGATACATTCAAAGGTGATTTATTTTTATGAATCTGTTAGTTGTTACACATGCATCCATGCCTTGGTTGTTCCACACGAGCCACCGTAGTCTGCTAAAGGGATGTTATGTGTTTTGCCAAGTCCCCGGAAAAGACGCGCTGTGATTGGCCAGTACAGTCACTTTGAATGACAACTAATGACACTTGACAAAAAATATCATAAGTAGTGATATGCTTATGGATCTGCTCTATGATATGAGGAGTAATATATATATATGTATGTGGAGAGAGAGAGAGAGAGAGAGAGAGAGAGTCTATGATATGAGGACAGACAGTCATTTGGGATCAATATATAGTAGGAGAATGAGCCTATATGTTATTCAGTCCTTTAAGACCAAGTAGAGCCACATGGATTTCATCCAATCTGAAACTGTTGGTCAAATACACATCTTCTGTTCTGCTTTTTTATTCATCAACACCAAACTCTAAGTGCAGAGACAACTCTGGTCCAGTTTAGTCTAGAGGAGAGACTTAGTAAACTGGATGTTCTGGATCTAGTCTAGAGGAGACTGCTCTAAGTAGTTCTGGGTCTAGTCTAGAGGAGACTGGTTTAATTGTTCTGGGTCTAGTGTAGAGGAGACTGGTCTAAGTAGTTCTGGGTCTAGTCTAAAGGAGACTGGTTTAATTAGTTCAGGGTCTTTGGTAAAGTCTTTGGTGTGACTGCTTGGTAATCTGTGTGTCTCTCTCTCCTACAGACTGAGGGAGTTGTGGTAAGTGTGAGTCAACACAACATGTCAGTCATTCCTATGACCGTGGAGTTAGGGCTGGTGATCAAACATCATAATATAAATACCTCTATTGATATTGTGACAAATAATACATTTGCTTTACATTTTATAATGCTTAAAATCATCAGCATTTGGCAATTTTTGACAATTGTTTGGAGAAAAAAAAGAATGAATATGGGCGTAAGTGATATTTAATATGGATGTATTGCCCAGGCCTAGCTTGAATTATCCAAGAACATAGAAATGTCTTCAGTCACACGGTGTCTTCAGTCACACGGTGTCTTCAGTAACACGGTGTCTTCAGTCAGGTTGGGGTGAAACTGTTCTTTTCCACCTGGGGAGCTGTGAGATACTACGGCGTGTGATCTCAATACACTGATTCTCAGTGGGGTGCAGGGACCCATAGGGGTCCTTGGGGGTGTTCCTGGGGGTCCCCAGCAAAATATAAGATCAAGATCAGTTTAACCGCTTTAAACCTATATTCAGTACATTCATGGCTCTGTGAATATAGCAGATCTACAAGCTTTGGCTATTTAAATATAGCAGAACTACAAGCTAGCAAGCTTTGTAGATTTTTTTCAATTTGCAAACAAAGCCTTGACATTTTAACACAAATCTTGCATGTGGATCCTGTGGCACAACGTATTTGTACATATACAACGCATCTGTGTCTTTTTTTAATTTCTTTGACTATTCAAAAATAGCAGATCTACAAGCTCATAGCGCGGCATAGAGTGCCCTGCTATGAGCTTGTAGATCTGCCATTTTCTTTGTGTGAAAAAATGTGTGCAAATCTTTGACTATATATATTTTTAAAGCCAACATTTTTAACTCATATCTTTGCTTCTGGGGGTTTCTACTAATGTCTTCTAAATCCTAAGTTATTTTTTAATAAACGTATGTTGCTATAAATCAATGGTTCTCAAACGTTTTCATGTCAAGGACCCCCACAATTATATGTATTTGGCCGCAGACCCCCATCTCTGAATATTTTGTTCCGGGGACCCCCCAGAAGTAAAGATTTTAGTTAAAAATGTTTGCTTTAAAAATATATACATTCAAAAATATGCACATTTTCACTATTTTTCTAAAATAGCAGATCTATTGAATGAATATTCAAAGATTTGCAAAAATCAATCATTCAAAAATGGCCAAAGTCTAAAATATTGGTTTAAGGGTTACAGATGCGTTCCTGGTCTTAATGGGTTAAAGTGATGTATTTAATGGTGGGTTAAAGTGATGTATTTAATGGGTTAAAGTGATGTATTTAATGGGTTAAAGTGATGTATTTAATGGGTTAAAGTGATGTATTTAATGGGTTAAAGTGATGTATGTTTGTTTATTTCAGGCCAAAGAGCTTCAGAAACATGAAGCTCTGAAGAAGAAGCAGCAGCAAGAGGAGGAACGAGAGAAGAAACGTGAAGAAGAGAAGAAGAAGAAACAGGAGGAACTTAAAAGGTAGAACAGTTTCATCTGGTTGGTTTAAAGGTCTGTTTCACTTCCTGAAACACTTCTGGCCTCATTTTAACCCATTAAGACCAGGAAACCATCTGTGATTTTAACCATTATACTTTGGCTATTAAAAAATAGCAAATAAACAAGCTCATAGCACGGCACCGAGTGAACAGTAATACAAACACTTTTTTTATGACAGCAGTCGCCGCGGGCCGCCTATTGGGGAACCCTTTAATCTGAACACTTGATGTGTTTTTCTGTGTGTTCAGGAAGAGGGAGGAGAGACAGAGGAGAGCGGCGGAATCGAGGGCAGAGAAAGCAGAACAGAAGGAGGAAGAGAAAAAGAGGAAGATTGAGCAGAAAAAGGCTCAGGTTGATGAGAAGGTGAGAAACTTCAGCCTTTGCTATGGTAAGAAAGAGGGAGATGTCACTTGATTTATTAAACACAGCACAATGTTTCAGTCCACCTTCATAGCATCTATATTCTGTATTAAGTACATGTATATAGGATATCTATATTCTGTATTAAATAATAAACGTATGCAGCTCAAAGTGTTTTACAGAGCATGAATAAAGTACAAGTGCTTTACAGAAAAGGTACACATCATTTATCAAATCAAAAAAAGTAAAGTAGGGGGCTCGGTAGCGCTGTCGCCTCACAGCTAGAAGGACCTGGGTTCGATTCCCGCCGGGGACGCTGTGGGCGCTGGGGGCGTGTTCTCTCCTCCGCGTCATCAGCGCCCATACCCTAGGTGGGGTTGGCGAAAGGGCCTACTCTGTGTGGAGTTTGCATGTTCTCCCCGTGTCTCCCAGGGTAGTTAATACCCTCACAAAAACATGTAGTAATCCTGGTCTCTATACTGCCTCCCCCTGGTCAGCCGGGGCGCCTGATGGAGGGGAAAGGAACTGGTTGGAATAACGTGTTCCTTCCACGTGCTACGTCCTACCGGGGAAACCCCCCCCCTGTCAGGTGATAAGAAGCTACGTCCTACCGGGGAAACCCCCCCTGTCAGGTGATAAGAAGCTACGTCCTACCGGGGAAACCCCCCCCTGTCAGGTGATAAGAAGCTACGTCCTACCGGGGAAACTCCCCTCTGTCAGTTGACAAGAAGGTCAGTTGGCTCTCATGCATTGAAGGAGGCATGAGCTCGGCCCTGGCCTCCCTAGCAGAGGGAGTGTAGTGCCCCAAGTTCTCCCACACAACTATCCTTCTCCGTTCTCTACACTGGCTCCCCGTAGCAGCTCGGATCCAGTTTAAAACCCTGGTGCTAGCCTATAGGGCAGTGAAAGGAACAGCTCCTTCCTACCTCCGGGCTATGGTTGATGCCTACACCCCTGCCCGACCACTTCGGTCTGCCACCTCGGGGCGACTAATTGCCTCGTCACTCAGGGGTCCTTCTGGTCGATCGACACGGTCACAACTTTTTTCTGTTCTGGCCCCACAGTGGTGGAATGAACTTCCCACTGCAGTCAGGACAGCAGACTCACTGATGTCAGGACAGCAGAGTCACTGCCCATCTTAAGCCGCAGGCTGAAAACCCACCTCTTCAGGAAACACTACCCTTCCTCTTTGCCTGGCCTACTTGTTGTTAACTAGTTGTACGAACTCTTGTTTTAGTTTTGTATTGTTTTATTGGATCTTGTTTAGTCGATACACTTATTTGTCTGAGCTCGTGCTCATTTGATTTTGCTATTTTGTCTCATCTGTTTAAGACAGTAGGTAACTGATATATTACACTTTTACCTTAGCGCTAGGTATACTCTTGGTTGCTTGTTTTTTGCAGGAAATGCACTTCAGACTTCTGGTGATTAGTAGTTTTCGTTCCCTACCTATGTTGAATACACTTATTGTAAGTCGCTTTGGATAAAAGCGTCTGCTAAATGACTGTAATGTAATGTAGTGCCCAGGATTACACGCTTAGGCATTGGCACTGGGTGAAATAAATAGGGGTTACAAAATCGTGGGATAAAAATGTAGTTATAAAAAAAAATAATAATAAAGTAAAACATTAAAATAAGGCTGTCTGTCTGAGGAGTAATGGGAGTTTATTCCAAGCCGTAAAACAAACAAACAACATTTATATGTGAAGAGTGTTCAGGACTTTAACTAAAGCCTTTCTCTCCTACGCGTCTGTCCTGGTAAGCAGGTTGTGTGCTAGAGGACTTTCTACTAACTTTGTGTCTTTCGCTATAAAACAAATCTCTTTTGACATTGTCCACCTTCTACATCGTGAGGACCGTTTTCCTGGTCCTCACGATGCAAATGGTTGTTTCATAGTTAAAGAAACGATTTTTAGAGATAGGTTTACAATTAGAAAAACATTCAGGTCAGGATTAGACATTTAGGTGTCTTAGAGGTTAGGTTTAGGGATCGGAATTAGAGTTAAACATGATTTATACTTAGTTGCGCTCCCAGTGTCATGCACCGAAAAACAGCCGATCTATAAGCTCACAACGCGTCGCAGCGCGACGCGTTGTGAGCTTATAGATCGGCTGTTTTTCGGCTTTAGGCTTACGGTTAAAAATGGCAAAATATATATTCTTTTTAAAATGGCATTCATAAAATGGCTGTCCTAAAGTGTTGATGTCCTCACAAGTATAGTGTGTGTGTGTGTGTGTGTGTGTGTGTGTGTGTGTGTGTGTCTGTGTAGCTGCGTGCGGAGCGCCTGGCGGAGGAGAAGCTGAAGGAGGAGGAGGTGGAGAACAGGAGGAAACGGGAGGAGGAGACGAGACTGAAGAAGATTCAACAGGCTGTAAGTTGACAGTACTGTGTCTATCTAAAGACACACATTAAACAGACTGTAAGTTGACAGTACTGTGTCTCTATCTAAAGACACACATTAAACAGACTGTAAGTTGACAGTACTGTGTATCTAAAGACACACATTAAACAGGCTGTAAGTTGACAGTACTGTGTATCTAAAGACACACATTAAACAGACTGTAAGTTGACAGTACTGTGTATCTAAAGACACACATTAAACAGGCTGTAAGTTGACAGTACTGTGTCTATCTAAAGACACACATTAAACAGACTGTAAGTTGACAGTACTGTGTCTATCTAAAGACACACATTAAACAGACTGTAAGTTGACAGTACTGTGTGTCTATCTAAAGACACACATTAAACAGGCTGTAAGTTGACAGTACTGTGTCTATCTAAAGACACACATTAAACAGACTGTAAGTTGACAGTACTGTCTCTATCTAAAGACACACATTAAACAGACTAAGTTGACAGTACTGTGTCTATCTAAAGACACACATTAAACAGGCTGTAAGTTGACAGTACTGTGTATCTATCTAAAGACACACATTAAACAGGCTGTAAGTTGACAGTACTGTGTCTATCTAAAGACACACATTAAACAGACTGTAAGTTGACAGTACTGTGTATCTATCTAAAGACACACATTAAACAGGCTGTAAGTTGACAGTACTGTGTATCTAAAGACACACATTAAACAGACTGTAAGTTGACAGTACTGTGTCTATCTAAAGACACACATTAAACAGGCTGTAAGTTGACAGTACTGTGTATCTATCTAAAGACACACATTAAACAGGCTGTAAGTTGACAGTACTGTGTATCTAAAGACACACATTAAACAGACTGTAAGTTGACAGTACTGTGTCTATCTAAAGACACACATTAAACAGACTGTAAGTTGACAGTACTGTGTATCTAAAGACACACATTAAACAGGCTGTAAGTTGACAGTACTGTGTGTCTATCTAAAGACACACATTAAACAGACTGTAAGTTGACAGTACTGTGTCTATCTAAAGACACACATTAAACAGGCTGTAAGTTGACAGTACTGTGTGTCTATCTAAAGACACACATTAAACAGACTGTAAGTTGACAGTACTGTGTCTATCTAAAGACACACATTAAACAGACTGTAAGTTGACAGTACTGTGTCTATCTAAAGACACACATTAAACAGACTGTAAGTTGACAGTACTGTGTCTATCTAAAGACACACATTAAACAGGCTGTAAGTTGACAGTACTGTGTCTATCTAAAGACACACATTAAACAGGCTGTAAGTTGACAGTACTGTGTCTATCTAAAGACACACATTAAACAGACTGTAAGTTGACAGTACTGTGTCTATCTAAAGACACACATTACAGTACTGTGTGTCTATCTAAAGACACACATTAAACAGGCTGTAAGTTGACAGTACTGTGTGTCTATCTAAAGACACACATTAAACAGACTGTAAGTTGACAGTACTGTGTCTATCTAAAGACACACATTAAACAGGCTGTAAGTTGACAGTACTGTGTCTATCTAAAGACACACATTAAACAGACTAAGTTGACAGTACTGTGTCTATCTAAAGACACACATTAAACAGGCTGTAAGTTGACAGTACTGTGTCTATCTAAAGACACACATTAAACAGGCTGTAAGTTGACAGTACTGTGTCTATCTAAAGACACACATTAAACAGACTGTAAGTTGACAGTACTGTCTCTATCTAAAGACACACATTAAACAGACTGTAAGTTGACAGTACTGTGTATCTAAAGACACACATTAAACAGACTGTAAGTTGACAGTACTGTGTCTCTATCTAAAGACACACATTAAACAGACTGTAAGTTGACAGTACTGTGTCTCTATCTAAAGACACACATTAAACAGACTGTAAGTTGACAGTACTGTGTCTATCTAAAGACACACATTAAACAGGCTGTAAGTTGACAGTACTGTGTCTCTATCTAAAGACACACATTAAACAGACTGTAAGTTGACAGTACTGTGTCTCTATCTAAAGACACACATTAAACAGGCTGTAAGTTGACAGTACTGTGTCTATCTAAAGACACACATTAAACAGGCTGTAAGTTGACAGTACTGTCTCTATCTAAAGACACACATTAAACAGACTGTAAGTTGACAGTACTGTGTGTCTATCTAAAGACACATTAAACAGACTGTAAGTTGACAGTACTGTGTATCTAAAGACACACATTAAACAGGCTGTAAGTTGACAGTACTGTGTCTATCTAAAGACACACATTAAACAGACTGTAAGTTGACAGTACTGTGTCTCTATCTAAAGACACACATTAAACAGACTGTAAGTTGACAGTACTGTGTGTCTATCTAAAGACACACATTAAACAGGCTGTAAGTTGACAGTACTGTGTCTATCTAAAGACACACATTAAACAGACTGTAAGTTGACAGTACTCTGTGTCTCTATCTAAAGACACACATTAAACAGACTGTAAGTTGACAGTACTGTGTCTCTATCTAAAGACACACATTAAACAGACTAAGTTGACAGTACTGTGTCTATCTAAAGACACACATTAAACAGGCTGTAAGTTGACAGTACTGTGTCTATCTAAAGACACACATTAAACAGACTGTAAGTTGACAGTACTGTGTCTATCTAAAGACACACATTAAACAGACTGTAAGTTGACAGTACTGTCTCTATCTAAAGACACACATTAAACAGACTGTAAGTTGACAGTACTGTGTCTATCTAAAGACACACATTAAACAGGCTGTAAGTTGACAGTACTGTGTCTATCTAAAGACACACATTAAACAGACTGTAAGTTGACAGTACTGTGTATCTAAAGACACACATTAAACAGGCTGTAAGTTGACAGTACTGTCTATCTAAAGACACACATTAAACAGACTGTAAGTTGACAGTACTGTGTCTATCTAAAGACACACATTAAACAGACTGTAAGTTGACAGTACTGTGTCTATCTAAAGACACACATTAAACAGACTGTAAGTTGACAGTACTGTGTATCTAAAGACACACATTAAACAGACTGTAAGTTGACAGTACTGTGTCTCTATCTAAAGACACACATTAAACAGGCTGTAAGTTGACAGTACTGTCTCTATCTAAAGACACACATTAAACAGGCTGTAAGTTGACAGTACTGTGTCTATCTAAAGACACACATTAAACAGACTGTAAGTTGACAGTACTGTGTCTATCTAAAGACACACATTAAACAGACTGTAAGTTGACAGTACTGTGTCTATCTAAAGACACACATTAAACAGGCTGTAAGTTGACAGTACTGTGTCTATCTAAAGACACACATTAAACAGACTGTAAGTTGATAGTACTGTGTCTATCTCAGAGATGCTCATAGGCCTGCGTCCTGCGTCTCTGACGCACCATATTGAAAAAGGACGCATTCACGGCACCCTCGTTGCGTCCATGGGACGCACTACAATTTAGCGGAAATTACCGCGGATTTGAAGGCCATCCGTGGATTTCAAAGCCGTCCGCGGATTACAAGGCATAGTGCAGAAAACAAGAAAAATCTCGGTAAAACGCCGCCGTATGGAGAAGTATTCTCTCTCTGTCTCAGGGCATTGCGAGCTGCTGCTAGAGGGAGAGAGTGAAAGTGCTGCGCAACTTACAGCCCAACTTCAAAGCAAGTTAACGATGGCTCGTTGACCCCAATTTGACCACTAGGCAATCAACACTGAACAGCACTAATTAATGGCAGCTGTGATTCTTGTGTCTTTCCGTGCAGCCAGATATCAAATAATTCCCTGTAGAGCAGGGGTCTTCAGTGTTTTCAGGCCAAGGACCCCCTAGTTGAGAGAGAGATGAAGCAGGGACCCCCTCTATATTGTATAAAATTGTGTTTCAGATAAACTTTTGCTGCTCTTTTTTCCCTTTACACACCTATAACTCCAAAAATAGCAGATCTACAAGCTCACAAGTGTGAGCTTGTAGATCTGCTATTTTTGGCTAAAGTTCTCCTCAGAAAAGGGATACTAGGATTCAAGTGGTTAATGTAAAAAAAAAAAATCAAGTACTACAAGTACTACAAGTACTAGTTGTCGGATTTGGAATTGTGTACTTTTCTTTCAGATACATGTTCTACATGAATATAACCATATAAGATGAAACACGAGTTAAACGCTGTGCATTTTTGTGGGACCCATAAAATGTCCCTGGGACCCATCTAAAAGACCACCCTTGCATCCCAGGACCCATTGCATTGAAAACCTAGCAACATCACTGCTATCTAAAGACACACATTAAACAGACTGTAAGTTGACAGTACTGTGTATCTAAAGACACACATTAAACAGGCTGTAAGTTGACAGTACTGTGTCTATCTAAAGACACACATTAAACAGGCTGTAAGTTGACAGTACTGTGTCTATCTAAAGACACACATTAAACAGACTGTAAGTTGACAGTACTGTGTGTCTATCTAAAGACACACATTAAACAGACTGTAAGTTGACAGTACTGTGTCTATCTAAAGACACACATTAAACAGGCTGTAAGTTGACAGTACTGTGTCTATCTAAAGACACACATTAAACAGACTGTAAGTTGACAGTACTGTCTCTATCTAAAGACACACATTAAACAGGCTGTAAGTTGACAGTACTGTGTCTATCTAAAGACAGACATTAAACAGACTGTAAGTTGACAGTACTGTGTATCTAAAGACACACATTAAACAGGCTGTAAGTTGACAGTACTGTGTCTATCTAAAGACACACATTAAACAGGCTGTAAGTTGACAGTACTGTGTGTCTATCTAAAGACACACATTAAACAGACTGTAAGTTGACAGTACTGTGTCTATCTAAAGACACACATTAAACAGACTGTAAGTTGACAGTACTGTGTCTATCTAAAGACACACATTAAACAGACTGTAAGTTGACAGTACTGTCTCTATCTAAAGACACACATTAAACAGACTGTAAGTTGACAGTACTGTGTCTATCTAAAGATACACATTAAACAGACTGTAAGTTGACAGTACTGTGTGTCTATCTAAAGACACACATTAAACAGGCTGTAAGTTGACTACTGTCTCTATCTAAAGACACACATTAAACAGACTGTAAGTTGACAGTACTGTGTGTCTATCTAAAGACACACATTAAACAGGCTGTAAGTTGACAGTACTGTGTGTCTATCTAAAGACACACATTAAACAGGCTGTAAGTTGACAGTACTGTGTCTATCTAAAGACACACATTAAACAGGCTGTAAGTTGACAGTACTGTGTCTATCTAAAGACACACATTAAACAGACTGTAAGTTGACAGTACTGTGTGTCTATCTAAAGACACACATTAAACAGGCTGTAAGTTGACAGTACTGTGTCTATCTAAAGACACACATTAAACAGGCTGTAAGTTGACAGTACTGTGTCTATCTAAAGACACACATTAAACAGACTGTAAGTTGACAGTACTGTCTATCTAAAGACACACATTAAACAGACTGTAAGTTGACAGTACTGTGTCTATCTAAAGACACACATTAAACAGGCTGTAAGTTGACAGTACTGTGTCTATCTAAAGACACACATTAAACAGACTGTAAGTTGACAGTACTGTGTCTCTATCTAAAGACACACATTAAACAGGCTGTAAGTTGACAGTACTGTGTCTATCTAAAGACACACATTAAACAGACTGTAAGTTGACAGTACTGTGTATCTATCTAAAGACACACATTAAACAGACTAAGTTGACAGTACTGTGTCTCTATCTAAAGACACACATTAAACAGACTGTAAGTTGACAGTACTGTGTCTCTATCTAAAGACACACATTAAACAGACTGTAAGTTGACAGTACTGTGTCTATCTAAAGGCTCACACCGCATAGATCTGTCACCATTACACATTTAAGTAGACCATTAATTGTCACACAAATAATTGTACAGGGTTGAAGTAGTTTAGAATGTTCTCCTGGTGCTCAAAGTGGTTTACAATGTTCTCCTGGTTCTCCTGCCCCACAGGAGGAGGAGGAGAGGAGTCAGCGTGCGCTGCAGGCCAAGAGGAGGGCTGAGGAGGAGGAGCAGAGGAGGAGCAAGCTGGAGGAGGCGCGGCGAGCTCAGGAGGTGAAGAAGGAACATGAGAGGAGGGAGCGGCAGGCTGCTGCCCAAAGGTACACACTTTACTACACTACACACACTGACTACACACTTTACTACACACTGACTACACACACGTACTGACTACACACACTGACTACACACTTTACTACACTACACACACTTACCACACACTGACTACACACTTTACTACACACTGACTACACACACGTACTGACTACACACACTGACTACACACTTTACTACACTACACACACTGACTACACACTTTACTACACTACACACACTGACTACACACTTTACTACACACTTACTACACACACTGACTACACACTTAGTAGCTTGTAGATCTGCTATTTTCAAATAGTCAATGCAGATCTGCAATCTTATGTGAATGACTGTTAAAGCAGTTTGTCTAACAGAGTG
The DNA here is from genome assembly GCF_963454915.1 of Gymnoscopelus microlampas. Taxonomy (NCBI): domain Eukaryota; kingdom Metazoa; phylum Chordata; class Actinopteri; order Myctophiformes; family Myctophidae; genus Gymnoscopelus; species Gymnoscopelus microlampas. The sequence goes on along the minus strand of NC_139958.1, from coordinate 1,218,841 downwards.
AATGAAGCAGAACATGACTTAACATTTCAAACAGGCTGTTAGACTTTAATTGCTTGTCATTTGTCACTTGGTAATAAAATAGGCTGCATGTCCATGTATGACTTAGTTTATAAAACGTATTTTTCACAGGGTTTATTTATTAGTGTGATAGATATACATGTTGGAGTGGATACATGTGTCCAGATGCCTGTCAGACATGCTGCTCATCAGGTCTAAGATGGAACAAACAGGTTCAGACAAAGTCTACACGTCCTCAGACTTGACATGAGATCTTAGCGGGCCGTTACTGAAGTCAGAGTCACCATAGAATGATAAATGCTGAAAACTGGTGATCTCACCGTACACCCATTACGTGTTGATAAATGAGGGCCAGTGTGACAGTTTGTAATCAGATCTGTTGTCTCACAGGTTTACAGCTGAAAGCTTTGTCGTGCTCCATCGTTTATAGTTTTAAGGGAGGGAGGGGGGGCGGGGGGGCAGAGAGAGACAGAGGGCAAGGAGAAAACATGGAAAGAAACGAGACAAAAGAGACTAAAGTCTAAAGGTCCTTACATACCGGCGAATATAGCGAATATACGCAAAATTCGGACTCGTTCCGAATAATTAAAAGGCGCTTTTTCGCTTCGCTTTTTCGCTCCATGTACGGAGCCATTGACTTTATAAAGTTTAAAAAAAAAACGCATTATTCGCACGAAAAAATCGCCCCGGTATGTAAGGACCTTAAGTCTAAAATATGTTGTACATGCAAGTAGCTCACAATGCGAGCACTGCCAGCTTGTAGATCTGCTATTGTTGGTGGATGACACAGCCACGCCCTGTAGTAATAATGTCTCAATGTTGTGAGATTTGTTTTACTTTAATCTTTAATAAAAGTTCATTAATGAATGTTTTGTTCTCAGGGAGCGAGCGGAGGCTGAGAAGGCTCTGGCTCTTCAACAGGAGAAGGAGAGGAGAGAGGAGCAGGAGAGATCTGCCAGGGACAAGGAGAGGAGAGAAGCAGAGAAGAGAAAGGAGCTGGAAGAACAGAGAAAGAAGGTAAACGATCAGTTTGTAACTCTTCACATCAGTATAGTAACTCACTGTATTCATGATGTAACTCTTCACATCAGTATAGTAACTCACTGTATTCATGATGTAACTCTTCACATCAGTATAGTAACTTACTGTATTCATGATGTAACTCTTCACATCAGTATAGTAACTTACTGTATTCATGATGTAACTGTTCACATCAGTATAGTAACTCACTGTATTCATGATGTAACTCTTCACATCAGTATAGTAACTCACTGTATTCATGATGTAACTCTTCACATCAGTATAGTAACTCACTGTATTCATGATGTAACTCTTCACATCAGTATAGTAAGTCACTGTATTCATGATGTAACTCTTCACATCAGTATAGTAACTCACTGTATTCATGATGTAACTCTTCACATCAGTATAGTAACTCACTGTATTCATGATGCTAAAACAGTAGAGAAATAGAAATGAGTACAACACTTAATGTCATTCATAGAATTTTTAAAAACACATAAATAACCAGCGTTCTTGAATGTTGACGAGCAACGTCATGTTATGAAGTCACTTCTCCACAATGGTTTCTGTGATCTGCATTTACTCTAACACATTTAGAGGCTGTACAATATATCCATCATATCTGTAACAGCTTATTATATAATAATGTGTTCTCTTATCGGACAGAGGTTAGTTTAGCTTGACACAGTAATACAATGAAGTATAAAATAGAGCATTGATTTATTTTTTACCAGACAGACAGTGATGATAATGATTGTAAGGTTACAGACAGACAGACAGTGATGGTAAATGGTGCATTTATATAGCGCTTTTATCCAAAGCGCTTTACATTGATTGTGCCATTAACCCATTCACACACACATTCATACACCGGTGGCGGAGGAAACCATGCAAGGCACCAACCTGCTCATCAGGAGCTCAATTAGTGAGCGTCTTGCTCAAGGACATTTCCACACTAACTCTGGGGTAGCGCCTCAGCCCGGGATCGAACTGGGAACCTTGCGGTTTCCAGTTCACTCTACCCGGCCACTCTACCCCTGAGCCACTGCCGCCCCATGATGAGTGATGATAATGATTGTCAGTAACAGTCCTCTATGTCTGTAGGAAGAGCAGCAGAGACTGGCTTCAGAGGAGAAAGCTGCTCAACAGAGACAGGCTGAAGCAGCATCTAAGATGCAGGTTAGTAATACACACAATCACATGTATTACAGTGTTTCTGAAGCATCTAAGATGCAGGTTAGTAATACACACAATCACATGTATTACAGTGTTTCTGAAGCATCTAAGATGCAGGTTAGTAATACACACACAATCACATGTATTATAGTGTTTCTGAAGCATCTAAGGTGGCATAATGGCATTAATTGGCGTTAGGACTAAATTAGGGAGAAAAAGAGGTAGAAAAAAGTGTCATTTGAGCACAGCTTGTTTTAGTTGTTTAGGTAAACTCATCCTACTCAGGATTCCTCTTGTTGTTTGAACCATCCTATCAGATTTCAGACTAATATTCACACGGTTCTTTCCTCACAGCAGAGTGCAGCAAAGCAGCCGTTAAAGCAGACTGCAGCCGGCCTCAACGTGACCGTGAACATGGAGGTGACATGTTATCTTTATTAAATATGTTCTGTAGTCATCTTTGCTGCCTGGTGTTGGTTCAGTATTAGTAAACAGAAAGTCCATCTTCAGATGCTCACCAGATGAATGCAGTCAGGAGGGAGAAGGCGTTAATCAGCTTCAATGTGATCCTGTTCCAGATCTCTAACATTTCACTGGTTTATCCTGGATGAGTCCTCACTCCTGATCCAATAGAATTGTGTTTAGTAAAGAGCTGGATAGAGACTAGCCTGGTAAACCCTCCCTCCGGAAATCTCATTTCCATTTGATATCTGGAGTGAGTCTGGCATGATCGCCCATTCTGCAATATTGGCTGTGGGCTGGAGTTGGGCGGGAGTAATACCGTTGACTGACAACCCCTTCAGCCAATGATCGTTTTCCCCTTCAGCCAATCAGCAGTTCATTTTTACCACCTCCAGACTATGTGACGCAACGGGACTTTTGAGACGGCCATGCCCAAAATAGGTTGCCTTATTGGGATACATGCGTGTCAATACCCGCCCCTGCCGGTTCTCTAAATGTTTATTTTTAAATAGGCTCTGTCATGATTAATTGACCACATATATGAAGTTAAACAACTACATTCTATCCAAGCGATATCTTAAAAGTAAATTCCGTGCCTCAAAAAAGAAGATTGAGAGCGTTTTAAAACCGAAAGTAAAAAGTGTAACTGGCCGCAGAAACAATGGCGGATCGTTCCATTTTTGTCGGCTGCACTCGGTCCCATTCGGGCTCACTCGTACTCGCCACCTGATTGGCCAACTGTCGCTGTCAATCACAGAACGATGAGCGACGACGCTGATAGGCTCGGTTATTTGGTAATGCACTAGAAACCCCCACAATGGGCGTTCAGGCCAGACTCACTCCAGAAATCAAATGGAAATGAAATTTCCGGAGGGAGGGTTTACCAGGCTAGATAGAGACCTCTTACTGAACACTCTGAAGACGTGTGTGTGTGTGTGTGTGTGTGTGTGTGTGTAATCTCTATCTCAGCTGTTGCATCATTAAAGCTGGGCTCAGACTAGAGGAGTAATTACATCTTACACACTATAGCAGGGGTCTTCAACAGGGGGGGGCGGGACCCCTAGGGGGTCCTCAGAGTTACTACAGGGGGTCCGCTAAATCTTGTTGTTATGATTTTTTTTCTTCCCTTAACCACCCGAACCCTATTCATCCCTTTTCTGAGGAGAACATTAGCCAAAAATAGCAGATCTACAAGCTCATAACGACTCGCAGCGCGAGGTGTTGTGAGCTTGTAGATCTGCTATTTTTGGCACAGAGGTTTAGGTGCAGAGGGGAAAAAAGAGCAGACCAAGTAAACAAAAAAAGTTTAATATTAAACACAATTGTATCCAATATAGAGGGGGTCCCTGCTTTATCTCTCTGTCAGCTAGGGGGTCCTTGGCCTGCACTATAGGATAATCACTCCTGACCATCATCAAATGATCTGTAGTGAGCTCATGGTTATGATAGAACAACTTAGTTTATCCTTTTGAATCTCTTCATTCCGTCTTCAATTGTATCAGCAGAAACATGGCTGTTCTTTGGCGTTCACAAAACAACATGTTTCTCTGATTGGTGTTTTAAGTAGTCTCTCGTGGTCAGACTGTTACCTCCCACAATGTTCAAATGTTTGCGGTCATACAGTCTGGGACTCTGAAGCTCTGATCATGATTAGAATATAAACCAGATATGAAGCCTCCTCCTCACTTCTGTTTAGTCTTTGCATAGCTTGATGCTTAGCAGAAATGGAAATTAAAAAAGAAAAAGTAAAGATATTTTAAAATATATTTTCGTGAACGGAAGTGCCAGTTTCCTCTCTCGGATTTCGGGAGTTATAGTTCCAGACTATAACGAAAAAACATCACATGGATGCACCTGGGACGTATCATCAGTGTTGTAGCCTGGGGTCATAGGATGTTTCGGGTCTCGCAACAACATACACCCTCGCCCAGGTGACCCAGCCAGGGTTGATCAAGTCCCGACTTACGTCCCAGGTAGCTACCCACGGTCAGTCCTAAATAGGGAAAGACAGGGCCACTCAATACGCTTGTCCAAAACTACTCTGCCAGGAATGGGGGAGAGGAATTGCTGGTACGTGGAGGGGCTAGGCTCTGTGGATGGCCTCCTGGCCGGGCTCCTCCTCCGTCTCACCAGGTCCAGGACCTGTGCGTTGCACCAGGCTCCCCCGCTCCAAACATTTCATTCTGGTGTGATGGTGTCTTGGCCCGTGGTGGTACTGCAGGCTCCCTTAGCGGCTTGCTTGAATGGCCCTCCTAAAGGCCTCACCGTGGATTTGTTGGGCTTCTTCCTCACGGAAGACACAGACTGGGGCGCCGACTCTATATAACATTCAGAGATTGTGGAATAGTTGTCTGGCTACGTGAGACTATGAGTTAACAAACCCTTCTCATCTGCTGATCTATAAGACCTCACATGATCTGATCTGTAACACCTCACACTAACTGCTGATCTGTAAGACCTCACATTAATATCTGCTGATCTGTAAGACCTCACATTAATATCTGCTGATCTGTAAGACCACACATTAATATCTGCTGATCTGTAAGACCTCACATTAATATCTGCTGATCTGTAAGACCTCACATTAATATCTGCTGATCTGTAAGACCACACATTAATATCTGCTGATCTGTAAGACCTCACATTAATATCTGCTGATCTGTAAGACCACACATTAATATCTGCTGATCTGTAAGACCTCACATTAATATCTGCTGATCTGTAAGACCTCACATTGACGCCTGCTCTCTCTCTCCTGCAGAGCTCTGTGATGAAGACTCCGGTGGGGAAGGGGATGAAGGCTGCTGGGCTCAATGTGACCATGGATGTTGAGGTAAACCCTGCATGATGTGTAGATCTACTACCATCAATAAGTACCTGACAGGACGTCCGAATATGGAATTAAAGATGTTTCTTTATATGAGAAAAATACAGAATGCTACAAACCATCACTTTCATTCATTCACTCTGAGCTAGTATGACTCATCATCACTGAATAACAACCACCACAATGTATAGTATGGTATAATATATAGTATGACTCATCATCACTGAATAACAACCACCACAATGTATAGTATGGTATAATATATAGTATGACTCATCATCACTGAATAACAACCACCACAATGTATAGTATGGTATAATATATAGTATGACTCATCATCACTGAATAACAACAACCAGAATGTATAGTATGGTATAATATATAGTATGACTCATCACTGAATAACAACCACAATGTATAGTATGGTATAATATATATAGTAGAGTCAAAAATGGAGGTTCCGTGACCATCCTTTGGCAAGTAAGGTTTGACGATTGATTTGACCTCTATGGACCCTTTAGAAAAGATTTAGCCCCCAGGTCCCTCCCAAAAATCCTGGCATTTTTTGCTAGACAGCCAAATTCAAAATGGCGCCCGGCGCCATCTCTAAAAATTAACTTTTGATCTGAATGACCTAGAATCATGTATGAAGGCACTTTTCCATACAAGTCAACCATGAGGATTCCAAATCTGACACAATTTTAATTGTAAGACCTTGTTTTGACTCCGAAATTCAAGATGGCCGACATCCAGTAGAGTAAAAACTTATACCCAGGGGGCAAAGGGGGGTATGCTGCATTTGTCCTGCCATAAAAGGTTGGCCACCAGAAATAATATCTATGACCCAGTAGGATCACAACCTATATGGACAACCCGGTCACCTTGCTGCTGGAAATCCAATATGGCCGCCTCAATATTATCAGAAAATAGCTTTGGCAATAACTTTTGAACCAGATGGGCTAGAAATAAAAACTTGGTGTCTATTTCATGGTTTCAGAGCATGAGAAACTCAATGGAATACTTATCTTTATGATTGGGTGTGTCTGGACCTTTCATTTGCATATTTCCAAGATGGACGCCACTCGAAAATGAGTTTTTCTTTTTTTTTTTTTACAGCAAAAAGTCTGCTTTTTAAGCAATATGAACACATTTGGTCAGTTTGAGCTTTAATTTATATGTTGTCAATATGGCTGCAGTCATAAATAATGTATGGTATTACATTTCCCCTCAGATTTATTGATTTATAGATCTATAGTTGTGGGGATGATTGCAGAGAAAATCGGAGAAAAAGCCCACAACGTATCTTATGTATCATTTTAATAAACTAAATACAATATAAACCGACACATGCACACTCCAAGACTTGCCATAAACTTCAACTTTAGGGCTATACAAATTAACATAGTGGTATGCATTCAAGTAACATAACAAAAGATAGACTACTTAGTGACAAATAGAGTAAAGGCGGAATTGAGGTTGCCTACAAAAGGTTCATTTTGACCTCTATGGTGCTGTCTTGCCTGCTTCTAAAGCCAATGATACTATGGTACAATGCTATTCACTGTCACTGTTGTCATGTGTTGCACTGATCCTGCTGCATCGTGTCTCCAGTCCCTGGCAACGGCATCCTAAGTAGCATGGAATTGCCTTCTTTGCACGGGAACAGTTTTTTTTGGCAGCCTTTGATACAGCTGCATGATATTGCCTTGTTCATTGACACAGGCCAGGCTGGCTCGGTAGATGCAAGGGGGACTGCATTGCTAGCACTGAGAGACAGCTCTTCTCAGGTGCAGGTCAAAGGCATTCTCTGTCGGGGGCAGCAGCTTTAAGAGGGTTGATCTATTATTGAGGAACTTGTACACTCTAAGCTTACTCAGGTCAAAATCCTCCTGGTGGTCCTCTTTGGATGTATATACAGCAATTGTGAGGTCTCGTGCCGGATTTATGGACGTCATCTGAGAGGGAATCATAAGAGTTTTCACCAAACTCCTCAAGTGCAGAGATCCAGACGCATGATGGCCTTGAACCATGCCTTCTTCCCAGTGAAGAAGGGATAGCTGGTGGTACAGTATCTCTGCCACTTAAACTATGGATAAAGGGCAGGGCACGACACTGTGCGAGCCCCAGTGCTGATACCATTTGATGGAGAGGAAGGTATGAATTTTGCTCTGTTCTCACCCACAGCTCTGGAAGGCATCTGAGATGGGTTGCTGCATAGTAAAGGCACATGATGATGTTGTCTGTGTCATTGGCATGGATGAGAACTCTGTCAACTTTGTCATTCTGGACGCTGTACAGGGTGTGGAGTATTATTCTTGTATCAGCCTCCTGTTGTGTGGATTCTAGTGCAGGGACATCTTCAATAGACCCCTCATTGATCACCACACTCCTTGTCTCTTCTTTAACCCCCCCACCCAGGTAAAGATGTGTTGGACCAAGGGCCGCCTTAAGTTTCTCATTTTCACACCATTCGTCACAGAGGAAACTCAATAGGTTTGCCTTGTTAGCTGACACAGCAAAAAACTCCTGAGGATCTGGAGCTGTGTAATGCATACTGACTTCATATTCTTTGGCAGGTTTTGGTCAAGCATATCTGTGTTCTTGCTCAGCTGTCTTAAGACTAGGTCCACTGTACCGGTCAAAACAGAAGTGAATGATCTCTGTGCCAGCAGGCACATCATTCAACAGCAGACGTTGGTATCGTTCAGCGATTGTTCCAAATGCTTCACCTTTCAGGAACGACCAATGGCGCATGGCATACATGGCATCAATAACTACTGCTGTTTTTATGTCTTCTGTAGGCAGGTCAGGGATGCATGCAACTTTGGTCTCCTCTTTCAGGACCTTAACAAGGCTTGCCTTGGTACCTGTTCTCATCCTGCCATCTTCCTGGAAGAGGGAAGGGGGGAAGTCACTGCACTCGTGGTTGCCTATAAAGACAAGGTTGAGTTCTCCACCACTGGCTATGATTTGGGTCATGCGCAGGAGGGCAGTAATTTCATTGCTCTTGCCAGGTGCTGAGGTTTTCCCCTTAGATATTTTAGATGATGTGTTTTGAGTGTAGAAAGTGTTAAGCTTCATTATGCTTGTCTTCTTCTGTTCACTGGACAGTGACTCACACAGTGCCTTCAGTGCCTCCCAGTTCTTTCACACTCATCAAGTCGTCCTTGACTGTGGAATCAGCACACTGTCCTGTAGATATGTTGATCATGGGTTAGTCTCCACTGCTGCCATGACCTTGACTACCATCTCTGTGTCCCGGATTACACGACTCTGACCAGACTCATGGTGTGGGTCTGCCATATGAGTTGAGTTTCTCATGCTCTGAAACCATGAAATAGACACCAAGTTTTTATTTCTAGCCCATCTGGTTCAAAAGTTATTGCCAAAGCTACTTTCTGATAATATTGAGGCGGCCATATTGGATTTCCAGCAGCAAGGTGACCGGGTTGTCCATATAGGTTGTGATCCTACTGGGTCATAGATATGATTTCTGGTGGCCAACCTTTTATGGCAGGGCAAATGCAGCATACCCCCCTTTGCCCCCTGGGTATAAGTTTTTACTCTACTGGATGTCGGCCATCTTGAATTTCGGAGTCAAAACAAGGTCTTACAATTAAAATTGTGTCAGATTTGGAATCCTCATGGTTGACTTGTATGGAAAAGTGCCTTCATACATGATTCTAGGTCATTCAGATCAAAAGTTAATTTTTAGAGATGGCGTCGGGCGCCATTTTGAATTTGGCTGTCTAGCAAAAAATGCCAGGATTTTTGGGAGGGACCTGGGGGCTAAATCTTTTCTAAAGGGTCCATAGAGGTCAAATCAATCGTCAAACCTTACTTGCCAAAGGATGGTCACGGAACCTCCATTTTTGACTCTACTATCACTGAATAACAACCACAATGTATAGTATGGTATAATATATAGTATGACTCATCATTACTGAATAACAACCACAATGTATAGTATGGTATACTATATAGTATGACTCATCATTACTGAATAACAACCACAATGTATAGTATGGTATAATATATAGTATGACTCATCATCACTGAATAACAACAACCACAATGTATAGTATGGTATAGTATATCGTCACCTTGCTAAACTAATGGCCTAAGTAATTTTTTTAGGAAAATGATATTTTTGCCTAAGTCAGCTCCTCATGACACTGGCCACCTCTGGTAAAATGGCCTATCTCCTACTTGAAAAGGATCATGCTGTTCACTCCCCTTTTAGTATAATGGCCTCTCTAGTGTGACTTAGGCCAAAATAGGCCTTTTTTTTTGCCTAAGTCACTTGTTTTTGTGACTTAGGCCAAAAGAATTGGCAAAGGATTTTGACTTATAAACATTTTGGGTGAAATGATCCTATAGTTTTGTTTTGGATCAGTTTTTAATTTTTCCTGAAAAACTGACATGAGCCATTAGTTTAGCTAGTTTAGCTCGTCGACAATAGTATAGTATAGCTATACTCTGCAGCAAAAAAAAAACATCATTTTGGGGTCCTTGACATGAAAAGGTGTGAGAACCACTAGCATACGCATACCGACTTTTTTTTGATACGATGCAGTCATACAGAAAAAGCTAAAAATCAATCAGAGTTCTTGTCCCGCTGTCACACTTTCAACACAGAGTGAGTGAGTCTCATTGCTGCTCTGCAGTGAGTGGGGGGGGGGGGGGGGTGAACACAGACAAGACTAGTGTGAGAGTAGATGTCAGATCATAATACATTTAAGAGCATACCAACGTGGTCACTAAAATGTCAACTGTAACGGATGCGACCGGCCACGGATGCGTTCAGATGTACTGAAACGTGGCACAGTTAGTTTGTAAGTGATTGTAGATCGGCTATTTTCACCAAATATGTTTACGTAGTCCATAGTTAATGAAATGAGCTTATTCTTTGATGATCTAATTTAGAGATAAGCTGCTCTTTGATAACTTTATCAACACTTTAAACATTATTGCTTCATGTTTGAGGCATTTTGCATAATCTAGTCCAATGGCACCGAACCAAACGGTCTTTAAAAGTTCAACTTTGTCACATAATCACAGCTTTAGTTAGTTGGCGCCCACTCTCCACTCTTCATCCTGCTTTGTCCAGCTAAGACAACTAGCAAAGGTCAGGCCTTTCCTTACAGCTGCAGACCTAGAAAAGGTCATTCACGCTTTTATCTCCTTGACTTGACTATTGCAATCAATGCTCTTTATTCAGGGATCAGTAAGAAAAATGTTCATAGATTGCAACTGATACAAAATGCTGCTGCTAGGCTCCTGACCCGCACAAAGAGAGGTGAGCACAATAACCCAGTCAGTACCAACAGTCAGTGATTCAGTCAGTACCATTTAAAAGTACCGACTTCAGTGCTCAACCCTGGTTGTGTCTCTCCTCAGTCCTACTGATCAGATTCATCAGGGTGATAGTTATGGTACTCATCATTGTATTTTATATAATAAGGTTGGATGGCTCTCCTTGGCAGAGAGATGAGAACTGCACTGGCATCTGTTCTTCTATAAAGCCATACTTGGAGATTGTCCTATAGCTACATCTCATCATGTTTGGAATGGGCCCCCGCTGGACCCTATCACACCCGTTCAAGTAGTTTTCTCACATTTAAGGTGCCCACGGTCAACTCTGAATTTGGTAGATCTGCTTTTATCCTCTGTGGTCCTACCACATGGAATGACCTGCAGACTACATTGAAATGAACCACTCTAGTACCTTCAGTCGTTTTAGAATTTCAAATTTTGAAAAATGTTGTCTTGATTTCTTTTTGTAACTTTTGTAACTAACCATCTCACATGTACTGTATGTCTTTTATTTTACAATTCCCAGTTGCAATGTATTTTTAAACTGTGATGTTGTTGAATTTGCACTGTATTGTATTACTCGACGACACTGCAAATGAGTTTAATTAGTGTAATTTTGAGAATAAATAAATCTTGAATGAATGAATGAATGAATACTGATAGTTGTCATGTGTTGTGTGTCTACAGCAGTCTCCACAGTCATACTGATAGTTGTCATGTGTTGTGTGTCTACAGCAGTCTCCACAGTCGTACTCCATCACCCCTAAAGGTGGAAACAAGCCGGTGAAGTTGAGCTCCAACCCAGACGACTACGGGATGGACCAGAACAGCGACGACTCCACCGACGACGAGTCAGCGCCACGGAAACCCATCCCGTCCTGGGCTGAAGGTACGAATGAAGACTCTTAGTTTAGGAAGATAGGCCCAACCCACGCCTCGCCATTAGAGGAGGAATGGTACACACATGGTGTCCTGCGTGAGTCTCTTTTCCCCGTGTTTGGCCCAGGTGGACACGGGTTTTGAGGTTAGGTTTAGGCATCATTTCTGTAAGGTAGGGGTTAGGGTTAACACATCCACTGCCAGGCCCGTAGTCCTACGGGCCGTTAAATCCAACCGTTAACTGCCGTTCCCGTAGTGACGTAGTCCTACGGGGCGGGTGTTTTCCCATGTTAAATCGTGCAGGTGCAGATTCCGGATTTTTTTTGCACTTCCGGTCTCGAAGGGGGCGGACCGGAAACGAAATAATACTGTTTCCGTTTTTTCTCCCGCCTCCGTTTCCTGTCTAGCGGTCAACTTTGGACGCCATTATCTCTGGCTTGTTGTTTTTCTCACCACATCCACCATTTTAGCGTTTTCCTCTCGTTCTCCAGAATGCAGTGTCGGATCGCCGCACGGTTTTCAGCGTTTTGTTCGGTCGGGTCCCGTGTTTGTGTCGAACCAAATGAACGCGGATTTTAAACGGATTTAGCGGGGCCTATGACGGAATCAAAAAAACAAAAAAGGTAAGAAATAGCTTGGCACTACGATGGACGTTCTGAGATTAGCCGATGGCAGTCAATGTGTTAAGGTAGGGGTTAGGCATAGTGTTTGTGAAGTTAAATGTTAGGGTTTAGGCCAGGGGTCATCGTCACGCTGGCTTGTAGTGGACATTTTTGTAAAAATTCTATTTTTGCCACAAACATTCAAAATGAGTGGACAATAATATTACAGGAAACACATAGAGAACTAGCCCTGAATGACCGTATCGTACACATTTGTACACTCTCAGAGTTACGGAGGTCCTTGCAAATAAAACATTAGAGAACCACTAGTACTAGTGGACTCCTTTGTACCATAGTCGTAGTAAATCATACTTTGAAGAAAACCTCAAGACCAACATTCAGTGATTAGGTCTTGTGATCAAAATAAGAACATTATAATGTTATGTAAAATAACAGAATCTAAAACTATAACACGGACAAGAACAAGTCTTGCCACAGACACGTGTGTCCATGTAAGGACATATTGATGACCCCTGGTTTAGGACACAACACCAATGAAAGAAGCCTGACCATCTAATAGCCTGACCATCTAATAGCCTGACCGTCTAATAGCCTGACTGTGCGATCTTTAGTTCAGTGACCATGGAGCTAAAGAACAGTTCAGAAGCTGTGTTCACGTTCACTCTTCTATTGTAATGAATAGACTCCAAGCTGCTTCTGCTCTCCTAAAGAGGCAGGCCACCTACATCACACAGTGACTGAATGAAGAACTCTGTTTACTAGTAGATGTCTGTAGGGGCTACGGCTATCCATTTTCTTACAGATTATTGTCTCCGCCAGGCCGAAAGGCATGGCGAGAGAGTATGTTTTTACCCCCTGTCCGTCCGTGTGTCCGTCCTTCTGTCTGTGACCAGCTAATCTTCGGCACCGTTGGCCCGGTCGCTGCGAAACTGTGCACACACACTCCCTGGATGCCAATTCAGAACTCTGCCCCACATTTTTCACATGGGCCTGTTATAGCGTCAGTAGGCCGATTTGTGCAAAACCCATTTTTGAATATTACTCCTACAGATTTCTAGATAGATCTCTATAGTCATGTGATCAAGAAGGATCTGTCCGATATTTCATATTCCATCCTGACTGGCTAAGGTTGGCTTCAAAAGTTTGCAGGATTGGTCAGTTTTGAACAAAATGCCCCAAATCATGAACGTAGTGTGCGATTTGCATGAAGATTTGCACATTCCCACTAGGCAGAGGAAGAAATGCCACCCTTTTCACATTGGCCTGTTATAGCACCACCAGGAGGCCACAATAACCTACCTGACCTGTCACCTGGCGGAGACCTGTACTCCGAGGAGCACCTTTTCTAGTTCTATCAATGGATTGAATAACCTAATAAGTACTTTTAGTTTTTCCATGATGTATCTCATGATTTTACTAAGTAAAAAGTTAAATGAGTAAATCCCAGAACTGTCTCTTGTTTTTTCCTCTCAGGTCCAAAGCTGCAGCAGACTCTCCTCAAAGAGTACTTCAACCCGCCGGACCTGCACTCCCTGTTCGGCCCCATAGAGCCTCCCAACCTGCAAGCCATCTTCCACACCAGCAAGCCTCGCTTCAACAAGCGCACCAGCTCTGCCGTCTGGCACAGTCCTCCTCACTAGCAAATTTTTTTTTTTTTTTTTTCAAAAAATAGCAGATCTACAAGCTCATAGCGCGGCACTCGGTGCCGCACTATGAGCTTGTAGATCTGCTATTTTTGAATAGCCAAAGTGTAAAATAACCGTCATAAGTGGTTGCACAGATGCGTTCACTAAGTAAAGTACACTCCTAGTTTCCTGTACACTTCCCGTTTGCTTCTTATAATTTACAGTCCGTTTTGTCAAAACACACTTTCATTACATTACATTACAGTCATTTAGCAAACGCTTTTATCCAAAGCGACTTACAATAAGTGCATTCAACATAGGTAGGGAACGAAACTACTAATCACCAGAGGTCTTAAGTGCATTTCCTGTAAAAACAAGAAACCAAGAGTATACCTAGCGCTAAGGTAAAAGTGCAATATATCAGCTACCTACTTTAATAAACACATGAGATAAAATAGCCAAATCAAATGAGCACGAGCTAATAGATCCAATACAACAATACAACAATAGTTCCTACAGCTAGTTAACAACAAGTAGGCCAGGCAAAGAGGAAGGGTAGTGTTTCCTGAAGAGGTGGGTTTTCAGCCTGCGGCGAAAGATGGGCAGTGACTCTGCTGTCCTGACATTAGTGGGAAGTTCATTCCACCACTGTGGGGCCAGAACAGAAAAAAGTCGTGACCGTGTCGATCGACCAGAAGGACCGTTGAGTGGCGAGGGAGTCAGTCGCCCTGAGGTGGCAGACCGGAGTGGTCGGGCAGGGGTGTGGGCATTGACCAAAACCCGGAGGTAAGAAGGAGCTGTTCCTTTCACTGCCCTATAGGCTAGCACCAGGGTTTTAAACTGAATGCGAGCCGCTACGGGGAGCCAGTGCAGAGAACGGAGAAGGATAGTTGTGTGAGAGAACTTGGGGCGGTTGAACACCAGACGAGCCGCAGCTTTCTGAACAAGCTCCAGAGGTCTGATGGCAGATGCCGGAGCACCAGTCAGGAGGGAGTTGCAGTAGTCCAGGCGGGAGATGACAAGAGCCTGGATGAGCACCTGGGCTGCCTTCTACGTGAGGAAGGGGCGAATCCTCATGATGTTGTAGAGGAGGAATCTGCAGGACCGTGTCACTGATGCGATGTTAGCCGAGAACGACAGTTGATCGTCCAGGGTCACACCCAGATTCTTCGCAGTCCGAGTTGACGTCACCACAGCGTTCTCAATGGTGATGGCCATGTCTCGGTGAGGACAGCCCTTCCCTGGGATGAACATCAGCTCGGTCTTGTCCAGGTTGAGCTTCAGGTGGTTCGTCGACATCCACTCCGAGATGTCAGCCAGACAAGCAGCAATGCTCCCAAAACAGACTATTGTGACACAATGTGACCAAAAACGTTTGCTGTGACGGGGGTCTCCTTCACGCCATTTAACGCCCGTCCCACTCACCACCGCTTCCGTTCCGCACTCCAGGAAAGCGGAAGTGAGCGTTCTCAAACCAGAGACGTGGACGGGTGACGGCTCCGCTAAAAAGAAAAAAAAAACGCAGCGCCGTCTGAAGTAAACTTTAGTCACGAGAGGCGTGGCGGCGGTGAGTCGAGCGAGCGAGTGAGGCCCCGTGTCGAACGTGGACAAAGTCCGCTTCAGCAGACAGGCCGCCGTTCCAGTTACGTCCCGATGGGGACAGAATGGTAACTTATCACCGTCCCGTCCCGTCCCCTCGAGTCAACATGTGTGGTCCCGTCCCGTCCCCTCGAGTCAACATGTGTGGTCCCGTCCCGTCCCGCCCCCTCGAGTCAACATGTGTGGTCCCGTCCCGTCCCGTCTTGGGAGTGAGAATGTGTTGGTCAGAGCAGTAGAAATGTAACTTAAGGTGAAACAGGCCTGTTATTTAATTAAACATTAAATGTGAATCAATTGGCTGGAAGTTAAATGTTCAAAGAGTTTACAGGAGCTGGATGTGAGGTGTTCAGGTTAAAACATTTGTTGTTGCTGTTTTTTGTTCAAAGTTGAAGTTCTGTATATTTTGTTTCGTTACTGTCTAATGATTTATGTTCATCTTTTTATAGTTTAAATCTTTTACTGAAATAAAGATGTCTTTGAATAACATTTGTCTTCGTGGTGTAAAGTGTTGCTTCAGGGAAGACATGAAGAGTTACTCCAGGGAATACATAATAATAATAACTTTATTTATATACTTTAGCACCTTTCAAGAACAAGTTACAAAGTGCTTTACAATAACAACATAAATACAATCAGACATTCATTTCATAAATAGTACAGCAATTCATAATCTAGGAAAAAACTGTGCGATAAAAGTGAATTCTTAGAAGAGATTTGAAAGAGAGGACACTGTTAAACTGTTAAATGTTAAACGTAAAGTCACTGCAACCTCCATCATGTCTTCAAACTGTCACTGTAATACAGTGGTGTTTGGCTGCCACCCTGTGGCTTCAAAATGCACTTGCAGTTATTTTGAGTGTGAACATGACCAGCCTCACTAACATGCTGAACATCCTGAAGTCTCCAAGCTCAGAGCAGAGTTAAAGTCATCTTCTGTCTGTCTGATGATTATTATTATAATAGCAGAGTTAAAGTCATCTTCTGTCTGATGATTATCATGATAATAGCAGAGTTAAAGTGATGTTCTGTCTGTAATATACTGAGCAACCAGCCTGTCAATAATCAGTTACACTGATTTCACTTTAATAATAAAGGGCATACAGTACGTACATGCGTTCAACAGTTACTCAGTTAATCCAGCATTTAAAATGTGTTGTTTTGACTGTTATGACAACACAATACTGTATATGATAAACTTATCCTAAATGTTGGTGAACCCCAATAAAATCAATGTGAGATGTATGTGATGTGAGAGTGAGGTCTGACCAACTCTGGACTCCTGAATCACTGTCCTCCTCTATCTCCTCCTCTCTCTCTCCTGTCTAACATCAGGGTCTATAACTCTACAGTGTTGTCAGCTCTGCTGTCACACATCAGCGTAGGTGGTGCTTCTCGCCTTTCCTGGCTTTGTCCTGGGTTAACTCCATAAATGGTAAATTTGTAACATAGATTTACATAGATTGTGCATTACATTAACCCATTTACACACACATTCACACACCGATGGAGGAGGAAACCATGTAAGGCACCAACCTGCTCATCAGGAGCAATTAGGGGTTCAGTGTCTTGCTCAAGGACACTTCCACACTAACTCTGGGGGAGCCCCCCAGCCCGGGATCGAACTGGGAACCTTGCGGTTTCCAGTTCACTCTATCCCTGAGACACTGCCGCCCCATAGTGTCACATGTCCTGGGTTAACTCCATAGTGTCACATGTCCTGGGTTAACTCCATAGTGTCACATGTCCTGGGTTAACTCCATAGTGTCACATGTCCTGGGTTAACTCCATAGTGTCAGTGTGTCCTGGGTTAACTCCATAGTGTCACATGTCCTGGGTTAACTCCATAGTGTCACATGTCCTCGGTTAACTCCATAGTGTCACATGTCCTGGGTTAACTCCATAGTGTCACATGTCCTGGGTTAACTCCATAGTGTCACATGTCCTGGGTTAACTCCATAGTGTCACATGTCCTGGGTTAACTCCATAGTGTCAGTGTGTCCTGGGTTAACTCCATAGTGTCACATGTCCTGGGTTAACTCCATAGTGTCACATGTCCTCGGTTAACTCCATAGTGTCACATGTCCTGGGTTAACTCCATAGTGTCACATGTCCTGGGTTAACTCCATAGTGTCACATGTCCTGGGTTAACTCCATAGTGTCACATGTCCTCGGTTAACTCCATAGTGTCACATGTCCTGGGTTAACTCCATAGTGTCACATGTCCTGGGTTAACTCCATAGTGTCACATGTCCTGGGTTAACTCCATAGTGTCAGTTTGTCCTGGGTTAACTCCATAGTGTCACATGTCCTGGGTTAACTCCATAGTGTCACATGTCCTGGGTTAACTCCATAGTGTCAGTTTGTCCTGGGTTAACTCCATAGTGTCACATGTCCTGGGTTAACTCCATAGTGTCAGTATGTCCTGGGTTAACTCCATAGTGTCACATGTCCTGGGTTAACTCCATAGTGTCAGTATGTCCTGGGTTAACTCCATAGTGTCAGTGTGTCCTGGGTTAACTCCATAGTGTCAGTGTGTCCTGGGTTAACTCCATAGTGTCACATGTCCTGGGTTAACTCCATAGTGTCACATGTCCTGGGTTAACTCCATAGTGTCACATGTCCTGGGTTAACTCCATAGTGTCAGTATGTCCTGGGTTAACTCCATAGTGTCAGTTTGTCCTGGGTTAACTCCATAGTGTCACATGTCCTGGGTTAACTCCATAGTGTCACATGTCCTGGGTTAACTCCATAGTGTCAGTATGTCCTGGGTTAACTCCATAGTGTCACATGTCCTGGGTTAACTCCATAGTGTCACATGTCCTGGGTTAACTCCATAGTGTCAGTTTGTCCTGGGTTAACTCCATAGTGTCACATGTCCTGGGTTAACTCCATAGTGTCAGTTTGTCCTGGGTTAACTCCATAGTGTCACATGTCCTGGGTTAACTCCATAGTGTCAGTTTGTCCTGGGTTAACTCCATAGTGTCACATGTCCTGGGTTAACTCCATAGTGTCACATGTCCTGGGTTAACTCCATAGTGTCAGTATGTCCTGGGTTAACTCCATAGTGTCAGTATGTCCTGGGTTAACTCCATAGTGTCACATGTCCTGGGTTAACTCCATAGTGTCACATGTCCTGGGTTAACTCCATAGTGTCACATGTCCTGGGTTAACTCCATAGTGTCAGTATGTCCTGGGTTAACTCCATAGTGTCACATGTCCTGGGTTAACTCCATAGTGTCAGTATGTCCTGGGTTAACTCCATAGTGTCACATGTCCTGGGTTAACTCCATAGTGTCACATGTCCTGGGTTAACTCCATAGTGTCACATGTCCTGGGTTAACTCCATAGTGTCACATGTCCTGGGTTAACTCCATAGTGTCAGTTTGCTTGCCTCTAGTTCCAGGTTCCTGTCACAGTGCCTCATCCTTCTCTCTCTGACCTTAAGGTTATTATTTATGTACAAACATTATTTAAATGTGGTCTTAATGTATGTAATATTTAATATATAATATATTTAAATGTGGACACATGTTATTTATGTACAAATAGTATTTATATGTGGTCTTATGTATGTAATATATATATAATATAATATTCAAATGGGGACACATGTTGTAATTTATGTAAAACAAACAGACAAACAAACATAACCAGGATGTATCTGTGTCGTCACTGTTGCGCGGAAGTGCTTGTCGCGCTCTGATTGGTCAGTGTCGCATCCTTGTTTTTTTGTTTTGTTTTTTCCAGCGCAGCGTCGTTTTCATGGCAACAAGACGGGAGGAAATGACGTCATGCTAGTTCGCTTAGCATACGGCTAGCAGCTGGCTCAGCCAGCAGAATGTAATGTTTGACCATTAGAATAAATAGATCTATAAATCATGTTTAATGATGAAGTCCTGGATGGTGTGGAGATCCAATCAGTGTGGAGGAAACGTCATCAACTGGCGACCGAAACGGTGCGTTTAACCCTTTGATGTTCTAATAACAATAATGATAACACAACCTGTAAGTTTAGCTCTAAAACATGAAACATGAGTCATGACGCTACTTGTTCCTGTTATTTGAACATTTTACATTTACAACCCGTACATCTACATAAACGTTCACATGTTTAATATAAAGTGCTGACCTCATGGACATGGATGTAACAAGTTAAAACGCTCGGTCTATGTAGTCGTATCTTTCGTATTGTTCAATAAAAAGCTTTTTAATCCGTTCGCCGGCCATTTTCTCCATAAGCTTTTAACTAGGCGCTCCTACCGGTTAGATTGTGTATTGCACCCTGATACATTGTGAAAAAACAACAAAAAACAGAAAATGGCCGGCGATCGGATTAAAAATCTTTTTATTGAACAATACAGAATATTCGGGTACTTAGACCTGGGCGTTTTAACTTGTTACATCCATGGCCGTAGGGTCAATACTTTATATTATAAATGTGAACGTTTATGTAGATGAACGGGTTGTAAATGTAAAATGTTCAAAAACCAGCAACAAGTCACGCCATGACGCTTGTGACAGACGAGCGTCATGTGAACCATGGCTGCTGTAAGTTAAAACAGTTTAACCATTTAGACACAACCTGTTATAATAATAATAATAATAATAATAATAATAATAATAATAATAATAATAATAATAACAACACACCTGTGATTGATTGAATACTTTATTAGCAGTTTGCACATAAAGTACATAAAGTACAGTTCAATACAAGGTCCTTTAAGAGGATTTAAAAACACAAGAAAGCCTATTATATGGCTTGTTTCCATTGGGGTCCTTTCTTTGTACTCAATTCATGACAAATATGTGTGTTATAATAATAACAACACAACCATTGATTTCTAGCGTTGCTATAGGAACAGTAGTTTAACCCTGTACAATGGGTTACAGGGTTAAACTCCCCCCTGTCAGGTGATAATAAACTCAGAGCTACTTGTTACATTTGTAGATCTGTGAGTTAAGGGTCCATTTGGTTTCGTTTGCACTCTCCCTGATCTACAATCCTCTGACTATTACAGACAGACAGACAGACAGACAGACAGACAGGTACATTGTACACAGTTAAAGGACAACTTTGTTTTTTTACAACCAAGGTTTATATTCTAGCTTGTAATTAAAGTAAATAAATGATGAGTGTAATTTTTTTTTCATTTACTGCTTTCTATAGTTTTAGCATTTTTTGCGATATTTTTTACAGTGGGCGGGGGCATTCTGTCCGGTGGCTAAATATGCCTTTTTTACACAATAAAAAAGGTCCGGCTGTCTGAGATGGCCAGATGTGAGTTATTGGGGGCTAGAAGAGCTACTGTAAATAATTATAAAGAAAACGCCGGGTTAATGTGTTAAAAAAATACATATTTAGCCACCGGACAGAATGCCCCCGCCCACTGTGAAAACACTGTAAAAAAGATTGTGAAAATTGCTAAAACTATAGAAAGCAGTAAATTTACATTTTTTAACACTCATCTTTTATTTACTTTAATTACAATCTAAAACATAAACATTGGTTGTAAAAAAACAAAGTTGTCCTTTAAAGGGATAGTTCAACCCCAAAATGACTTTTTTCCTATGTATTGTCACCTCATGGAGACTTGAATTCATGGATATTTATTTGTTTGTGTCTCATTCCTAAGACAATAATTTGATGACCGGCAGCGGTTCCGGTAGGAGACACAAAGAGTCTCTATATGTCCAGAGCCTTACATTATACACAGTTAAACTACTCCTCTAGGGGCACGGTGGAGCAGTCGGTAGCGCTGTCGCCTCACAGCTAGAAGGTCCTGGGTTCGATTCCCGCCGGGGACGCTGTGGGCGTGTTCTCTCCTCCGCGTCATCAGTGCCTATACCCTAGGTGGGGTTGGTGAAAGGGCCTACTCTATAATAATTGGCACAGAGCGAAAAAGAGTTACAAAATCGTGGGAATTAAAAAAAATATATATAACTAAACTACTCTATATTCCAGAGCCATACATTGTACAGGGTTAAACTACTCCTCTATATTCCAGAGGGACAGCCAGACCAGAGCCGTACATTATAAGGAGTTGGGCGTTCAGACCAGAGGCTCCACTACGGTGAAGTCCAGTCAGACAGAGGAAGCAGCAGCAGCAGCCCTTCAGGAGGATTTCCTCGGCAGCCACCAGGCGGCGCTGCTGCTCTCCTCAGCGGGGCTGAAGAGCTTCCTCCTCGGGGTGGAGGACATGGTCCTCAGAGCGCTGGCCGCCAACGCCAAGAGCCACGCCTTCGACGGCTTCCACGTCAACTGGGAGGAGCCGAGTCACATGGTGAGAAGCACCGACCCAACCCACCCACATCTTTGTTTCATGTGAACAAAGTAAACCTATAAATCTTAACTTTAACCCATACATACATCTGTAATAATGTAGGATATCAGTCTAATCATAAACGGCATCGCTCAGTGGCTGTACAAACTTTAGATAAACACGTGAAGACAAAGAAAAAACAAGTAATGTGTGATCCTAATTCGCTCTCATCCTCCACCTGTTCATGGCTGCCATTAATCCATCCTCCTAAAATTCCACAAACCTCCGTTGAGACCAAAATGTGGTGAGACCAAAATGTGGTGAGACCCGGTTCTCCTCAGTGGCTGGAGCTATTGATCTGAAATTGCACACAGCCATTGAGATATCACCAAATCTCAGCTTTTTATTTGCGTTTTTGTGTAAAATGAATGTCGCCATGGTTACGGGGCTGCCCAGCTATGGGAAGAACTGCCTCCCGTGCGCATATCCCCCCACAGATGCGTCGACCGGGTATGGACTAGTTCTACTAACGTTACCTTCATGTGGGTCCGGAGCCAGGTAGGCTACAGTACTGTTACTGTCACTGTCTGCAACAATGTGACGTTAGTAAATTGAAGACAGTTCACTGTAGCTGCTTAGCCTGCTTATGTCATGTCCTGCAAATAGTGCAAGTAGTAGGAATTTGAAATTGAATTTGTACTTGTACCGTTTGGCCGCCGTGCCAATTCTTCTAAACATTTGAGTTCATTGGTTGAAGTGGGTCCACAGGTCTAGCCCTGGTCCAGAGCGTTAGAGAGTCTCTGTAACGTTCTGGACCAGGGCTACCGTGGTGCTGAACTCTGAACTCTCAAATGCTTTGACTTTGTGTGAGAGACAGCAGCAGTTTAACCGAGGCTTGTTGTAAGACCTGCAGTTGCGGGGATGTGTTTGTTTGTTTTAAAGCGATGCAACGTCAAGCTTTGATGGGTTATTACATCGCACCATAATGCATCGTATAGACATAGTGCTCGTCTGAAGCGTTGTCCCCAGCGTGACTCTGAATCTGACCGAGCAATCATTTTTTTGTTCGGAGGCTCTGACCCCCCACGGCCCGGTATTGACTTGTTCCGCCAGTGTGTGTAAATGAATGCCATAGTTCATCATACAAGAGTGTTGCGCAAAAGTAGTGAAACGAGCAGATCTACAAACTCACAACGTGTCACATCACGACGTGTTGGGAGTTTGTTTTCATTCCTAATAACAACAACTCTACACGTTACTGATGGTGTTGCCTTGACACTGATGTATCTCCATCATGCTGTATCTATACTGTACTTTGTTCCCCCTTTCCCTGTTTTCTGATTTGAACTGCTGTGCTGTCTTTGGCGCCTGCATACCCCCAGCTGAATCAATCAAGGTCTGATCTGATTATTTTATTAATGATTCATTAATCTTGTATGTGTGTGATGTTTACAGGTGTCATGTGTCCATCGCCTGCATCATCCCAGTGCTCAGGAGAAAGCTCTTCATGTAACCAGTGTATCCTGGAACAGCACAGGCTCTGTTATTGCTTGTGCTTATGGACGGTATGTTTGTCTTTAAAGGTATACTAGGCAACTTAAGCCTTCCTTTATATATATATATATATATATATATATATATATATATATATATAATTTTGCCGACAAAAATGGAACGGCAGCCATTGTTTTGTGTGCGTTGTTTTAAAACTTTAAAACGCTCTCAAACTTCTTTTTTTGAGGCACGGAATTTACTTTTAAGATATCGTTTGGATAGAATTTAGTTGTTTAACTTCATATACAGTATGTGGTCAATTAATCATGACAGAGACTATTTAACAAAAAAAACAACAGAGAACCGTCAGGGGCGGGCAGTGACACGTATGTATCCGAATAAAGCAACCTATTTTCGGCATAGCCCCTTCTAAAGTCCCCTTGCGTCATATGGCTGGTGGTTGGGAAAAGGAGCTGCTGATTGGCTGAAGGGGTTGTCACTTGTCAGTCAACGGTACTAACTGTTTGACAACAGTTTTTTTCTTTTTTTGATCTCTGAAGTTGCCTGGAACCCCTTTGAGCTTATGGACGGTATGTTTGTCTTTAAATGCAGTGAGGACCTCCCTAGGGAGACGCTCGCGAGGCATCCGTACTAGATGCCCGAAACCACATAAGCTGGCTCCTTTCCAAGTGAAGGAGCAGCAGAAATGTTTAACTTACATGTATACATTTGTGTGTGTGTGTGTGTGTGTGTGTGTGTGTGTGTGTGTGTGTGTGTGTGTGTGTGTGTGTGTGTGTGTCCTGTCCTGCAGTATGGACGATGGTGATTGGTCCAGTGAAAAGTCGTACGTGTGCACGTGGAACCTGGACCGTGGAGGTGTGAACGCCAAACGAGCGGATCTGGTGATAGACGTTCACACTGCAGTTACTGCTCTGTGCTTCCACCCTACACTACCCTCTGTTATCACAGGTCTGTGCTTCATCCTTCACTACCCTCTGTTATCACAGGTCTGTGCTTCATCCTGCACTACCCTCTGTTATCACAGGTCTGTGCTTCATCCTTCACTACCCTCTGTTATCACAGGTCTGTGCTTCATCCTTCACTACCCTCTGTTATCACAGGTCTGTGCTTCATCCTTCACTACCCTCTGTTATCACAGGTCTGTGCTTCATCCTTCACTACCCTCTGTTATCACAGGTCTGTGCTTCATCCTTCACTACCCTCTGTTATCACAGGTCTGTGCTTCATCCTACACTACCCTCTGTTATCACAGGTCTGTGCTTCATCCTACACTACCCTCTGTTATCACAGGTTATTAGTATTAATATTATTAATGTTATTGTCTCCGCCAGGCCGAAAGGCATGGCGAGAGAGTATGTTTTGCACCCTGTCCGTCCGTCCGTGTGTCCATGTGTCCATCTGTCTGTGAACAGCTAATCTCCGGCACCGTCGGCCCGGTCGCTGCGAAACTGTGCACACACACTCCCTAGATGCCAATTCAGAACCTCTGCCCCACATTATTCACATGGGCCTCGTATAGCGCCACCAGGAGGCTGATTTGTGCAAAACCCATTCACTCCTACAGATTGTATCCAAACATCATGCAAATTGGTACACCGTATCTCTATAGTCATGTGATCAACACGGATCTGTCAAATTGTCCATATTCCATCCTTATTGGCTAAGCTTGGCTTCCAAAGTGTGCAGGATTGGTCCGTTTTGAACAAAATGCCTCAAATCATGAACGCAGCTTGCGCTTTCCATGAAATTTCCCACACACATTCCCACTAGGCCGCGGAAAAAAATGCCACCCTTTTCACATTGACCTGTTATAGCGCCACCAGCAGGTCTAATTTAGCAAAACACATTTTTGGAACAAAATGCCTCAAATCATGAATGCAGTGTCTGATTGCCGTGAAAGACCTAAGAATAATTGGCACCCTTTTCACATTGGCCTGTTATAGCGCCACCAGGAGGCCACAATAACGTACCTGACCTGGCGGAGACCTGTGCTCCGAGGAGCACTTTCTCTAGTTATGGGGCCAGGCTTCCAGCATGGACCCATATTGTTATTGGCATTATTCCGTTTCTTCTTCTTCTTCTTCTTCTTCTTCTTCTTCCGCCGTTTTTGCCAGTTCTGGCTGAACCGTGCAGTCGCTTTTTATGAAACTCGGCCATATGGTAGATGGTCATGAAAAACGATCAAAAAATAAATCTCACAATCTTTCGTCAAAAGGTGGCGCTATAGCACTCAGTTGAAAATGACAACTTTGAACAGGTACAACTCATGCCCTGTTTCACCTACAGCCATGAAACTTCGATGCACACATGCGTCTCCTCATGCTGAACAACTTTCACACTCTGACTTTTGACCTCTGACCTTTAGATTTCCCACCATTTTGAATTATATGAAAAACAGTTAAAACCTATCTCCTCCTGGGATTTTTGAGTAATCTGCACGAAACTTTTTACACATGAACTTTGGACCTATACCAAAAAACGTTTGCAAAATATCTTCCATAAGTGAAAAAATGAAGCTTTAATGAGCCAATGAATATTGCAGTTTTATGACAATTATTCATCTGCCCCTAACACATACATGCAGACTTACCATTCTTTGAAACTTTGCAGAAATGTAAAGGGCCATTCCAAATATCACTGAAACCAATCTTACTCCAATTGGTCAAACGGGGGCGCTATAGCAATTTTTTGAAAATTGAAACTTTAAACAGGCAAAAGTCATGCCTCGTTTGGCCGACAGCCATTAGACCTGCTTACACATGTGCCTTGACTAATGAGGAACACATCTATCACGTTGACCAGTAAGCACCGCCCTTAGATTGTCCGCAATCTTGAGCAGTTTGAAAAACACTTAAACCCAGGATTTTTGAGCTATTTGCGTGAAACTGTATGATCTGTGTGATCTCCTTTTTCACAGGTTCTTGTCTGTTGGTGGCTTCTCGCTTAAATGTGTGCCCCACAACCTGAAGGTCACCAGTTCAAGCCTCACTTGGTGCAGACTTCATCTAAGTTGCATTTCACACAACATGACTATCAATGAATACATCTGCAATTGTTAAAGATAACATGAAATACTTAATTGAGTGTTTTTTACATACAGCTGATCTACAATCTCACAACTTTTCAGATAGCAATGAGAGTATGTTTTTTCAATGTATAACATACTTCATTGTGAAAATAGCCAATGTACAATCTGACAACTTTTAATGGTTTGTGAGCTTGTAGATCGGCTACTTTCACTAATTTTGGTTCTGAGGAGATGTACAATTTCTTCATTGGTAAATGGTTTGTGAACGAGTGATCTTAGTGTTAGTGAAACAGGGGCTTGGGTCATGACAGAAGGCAAGAGTTTGTGATCCTCAACAGACAATATCAGCCTGGACAAAGATATAGCACTATAGGTAGTGTTGCAGCTACCTAAGAGTGCCTCACGACCGCAAGGTTGCCGGTTCAAGCCTCACTTGATGCAGACTCATTTAAGTTGAAATGCAAAAAACATGACTCAATCTATTCCGTTTCCATGGCGCTCTCTCTCTCTCTTCAATCTATTCCATTTCCATGTCTTTCTCTTCAATCTATTCCGTTTCCATGTCTCTCTCTCTGTCTCTTCAATCTATTCCATTTGTCTCTCTCTATGTCTCCTCAATCTATTCCGTATCTATCTCTCTCTCTCTCTCTCTCTGAGGCACTCATTGGAAACAAGACCGCAAGGACTTTCATGAATTGACCTGTTAAAGGAATTATCCTTTCTCTTTCTCTCTCCTGGCCCCATATTATCGCTGCTTGCAGCTATATTTGTTATTGTGATTCAAATGCTTTAATGGATGGTGTCAGGGCATTACATATTATGGTGGCAGTAGTATTAGAATAGATATTTTCCCATGTTTGTGCAAAATGTGTGGGGTACCAGATCATAGTCGCTGTCACTCACTCGTCACACATGCTAAAATGACTTATTGTCTATTAATTACACCACATGGCACCTCATTTCAAAAAGGTTGCCGACCCCTGACCGTCCTTTATCTTTAGTGTTTTATTGTCCCTTTATTGTCCTTTTATTTTATTGCGCTTTGATTGTAATTGTTTTTATGTTGTAAAGCAGTGGTTTTCAACCTTTTTCATGCCAAGGACCCCTAAATTGATATACATTTGGCCGCGGACCCCCATTTGAAAATGTTTCGTGCCAGGGACCCCCCAGAAGCAAAGACATCAGTTAATTTTCGCTTTAAAAAATATAAATGATCAAAGATAATGCACAGTTTTTCAAGGTTTTTCAAATAGCAGATCTACAAGCTCAAAGCGCGGCACTCGGTGCCACGCTTTGAGCTTGTAGATCTGCTATTTTTGAATGGCCTAAGCTAAGTGGTTAAAAATGATTGTGATGCTATGAACTCATTTTGCTGGGGACCCCCTGGTACTCTCTCAAGGACCACTGGTGGTCCCCGGACCACTGGTTGAAAACCACTGTTGTAAAGCACTTTGAGTTGCCCTGGTCTGGTGTATCCATAACATTGCCTTGCCTTGTCTAGGGGGTCTGTACAGTGGGGAGGTGGTGGTCTGGGACACTAGCAGGACACAGGACCCTGTGATGGCCCAAACTGGAATGTCAGCACAAAGCCACCGGGAACCCGTCTATGAGGTCAGTTTGTTTATCATCTGTTACTATGGTGACCAGGTCAGTTTGTTTATCATCTGTTACTATGGTGACCAGGTCAGTTTGTTTATCATCTATTACTATGGTGACCAGGTCAGTTTGTTTATCATATGTTACCATGGTGACCAGGTCACTTTGTTTATCATATGTTACCATGGTGACCAGGTCAGTTTGTTTATCATTTGTTACCATGGTGACCGGCCTATCAGGCCAGTTTGTGTTAAAATTCTATGAAAAAGTGGGTTTATTTGTCTATGTACGTCGTCTGGTTCAGGAGATATGAAAATCATCATTTCCTCCACTCGCATGGACATCAATTCAAGATGGTCACCATATGAACCCCATGGGACATAACTAGACACCATAAGGGTCCTAAAAACATGGGACAAAAATGTATTCACCATAAGTATTTAGTACAAGGAGAAATATTGATGTGATTTGACAATTTTCTGTTAGTTTTTTTGCAGTTTCTGTCCTGAAATAGAGTCAAGATGTGCTTGAATCTGAATAATAACAACTTTAATGAAATCCTTGGGTAGAATATATGTATATAAATGTGTTCATTTGTCTCTGTAGGTTGTTTACTTCAAGAGTTATGGTATTTTCTGTTATCTCCATGTTATGGTTCGGGTTGGGGAAAGGTGTAAGAAAGGGTTAAAAATAAACTCCATGATTGATCTGGGCAACAAGAAGAAATCTTAACTAGACACCTTTAGGGTCCTAAAAAACAGGTTACAGAAATGTGCTGGTGGAGCCTCTCCCCTGCCCTACTATAAGTTAAGATGTTGTGTTTAGAGTGTATAGTATATCATGTTTAAGTTCCCTTTTAAAACAAGCCTTTTCCTTTGGTGTCACGCATATGGCCTAGAAGAGGATTCCAGTGTGCTATTGACCTGTGAAACAGCCCTCCTCATTGAACTGGACTTGGTATAGGTAAAGATTAGATAGAGTGCTCACTGCTGCCATCTTGTGTCCAGGTTGTGTGGGTGGCGTGTCAGAGCGGCAGAGAGCTGGGGGTGCTCAGTGGAAGCTCGGGGGGCCGAGTGTTGTTGTGGACCCTGGATCCAGACCAGAGGAGGCTGCTTCTCACTGAAGGATACGCATTAGTCATGGAGCAAGTTCCTCACAGCAGCTACGCACACACCAAGGTGAGTCATTAGTCATGATGCAACAAGTTCCTCCAAATGATCCACAATGCATCACTGGACAACGCTCCACACGTCCTAGACTCTTCTCTCTTCTCTAAAACACCCTGGACAACACTCCACACGTCCTAGACTCTTCTCTCTTCTCTAAAACACCCTGGACAACGCTCCACACGTCCTAGACTCTTCTCTCTTCTCTAAAACACCCTGGACAACGCTCCACACGTCCTAGACTCTTCTCTCTTCTCTAAAACACTCTGGACAACGCTCCACACGTCCTAGACTCTTCTCCCTTCTCTAAAACACTCTGGACAACGCTCCACACGTCCTAGACTCTTCTCCCTTCTCTAAAACACCCTGGACAACGCTCCACACGTCCTAGACTCTTCTCCCTTCTCTAAAACACCCTGGACAACGCTCCACACGTCCTAGACTCTTCTCCCTTCTCTAAAACACTCTGGACAACGCTCCACACGTCCTAGACTCTTCTCTCTTCTCTAAAACACCCTGGACAACGCTCCACACGTCCTAGACTCTTCTCTCTTCTCTAAAACACCCTGGACAACGCTCCACACTTCTTAGACTCTTCTCTCTTCTCTAAAACACCCTGGACAACGCTCCACACGTCCTAGACTCTTCTCCCTTCTCTAAAACACCCTGGACAACGCTCCACACGTCCTAGACTCTTCTCCCTTCTCTAAAACACCCTGGACAACGCTCAACACGTCCTAGACTCTTCTCTCTTCTCTAAAACACCCTGGACAACGCTCCACACGTCCTAGACTCTTCTCTCTTCTCTAAAACACTCTGGACAACGCTCAACACGTCCTAGACTCTTCTCTCTTCTCTAAAACACCCTGGACAACGCTCCACACGTCCTAGACTCTTCTCCCTTCTCTAAAACACCCTGGACAACGCTCAACACGTCCTAGACTCTTCTCTCTTCTCTAAAACACCCTGGACAACGCTCAACACGTCCTAGACTCTTCTCTCTTCTCTAAAACACCCTGGACAACGCTCCACACGTCCTAGACTCTTCTTTCTTCTCTAAAACACCCTGGACAACGCTCAACACGTCCTAGACTCTTCTCTCTTCTCTAAAACACCCTGGACAACGCTCAACACATCCTAGACTCTTCTCTCTTCTCTAAAACACTCTGGACAACGCTCCACACGTCCTAGACTCTTCTCTCTTCTCTAAAACACCCTGGACAACGCTCAACACGTCCTAGACTCTTCTCTCTCCTCTAAAACACTCTGGACAACGCTCCACACGTCCTAGACTCTTCTCTCTCTTCTAAAACACCCTGGACAAAGCTTGTAGATCTGCTATTTTTGAAAAATCTTGAACATTTGTGCAAATCTTTGAATAGATATTTTTTTATGCGAACATTTTTAACTCAAATCTTTGCTTCTGGGGGGTCCCTGGAACAACATATTTTGAGATGGGGGTCCGCGGCCAAATACATATACATTCTGGGGTCCTTGACATGAGAAGGTTTGAGCACCACTGACATAGTAGCATAAGTCTTTTCAAAAAACTGTTAGGATTTAGAAGATATATTAGAATCTGCCTCAGGTCTTAATGTGTTAATGTTCTTGTCCTGTGTAGGCCCAGGGCAGCACCAAGGTGGGGGTGACGTCGCTGGCCCTGTCCCCATGGGACTCTGACACCTTCCTGGTGGGCTCTGAGGGCGGCCTGCTCCTCAAGTGCTCCTTCTCGGCTCAGAGGCCAGCCGCAGTGTCCCGCTGTGACCACCAGGAGGAGGAGGGCGTCACCGGCACAGTGACACTGAGAGCCCCTGCAGTGTTCTCCTTCAGACCCCGTAGCAGCCCGGTCCACTCAATACACTGCTCTCCCTTCCACAGGTACAACCACCTTATTACACTGCTCTCCCTTCCAC
Source organism: Gymnoscopelus microlampas (assembly GCF_963454915.1). Classification (NCBI taxonomy): domain Eukaryota; kingdom Metazoa; phylum Chordata; class Actinopteri; order Myctophiformes; family Myctophidae; genus Gymnoscopelus; species Gymnoscopelus microlampas. The sequence goes on along the minus strand of NC_139958.1, from coordinate 1,187,812 downwards.
AGGTACAACCACCTTAATACACTGCTCTCCCTTCCACAGGTACAACCACCTTAATACACTGCTCTCCTTTCTACAGGTACAACCACCTTAATACACTGCTCTCCCTTCCACAGGTACAACCACCTTAATACACTGCTCTCCCTTCCACAGGTACAACCACCTTAATACACTGCTCTCCTTTCCACAGGTACATCCACCTTAATACACTGCTCTCCCTTCCACAGGTACAACCACCTTATTACACTGCTCTCCCTTCCACAGGTACAGATTCAGATTCAGATTCCTTTATTTGCCATTGTGTAATACACATAGGAATTTGCTTTGTATAACATAAATACCAACAACACCAACAACATTGTGCAAGAAATAGATAATATAAAGTGCCATAGTGTTCAGTAGTGCAATGTCTTTGCCAGTGTCAGGTTTCAGTGGCCCTTGGGGGCGGGGGAGGAGGGAAGCCAGACTCATTGAGCAGCCTGGCAGCTGAGGGGAAGAAGCTGAGTCTGTGGCGTGCTGTGGTGGCCTTCAGCAACCGCATCCTTCTTCCAGAGGGGAGCAGGGTGAGGAGGCCGTGGCCAGGGTGGGAGGGGTCAGCCATGATCTTTCTTGCCCTCCTCAGTGCCCTGGAGTCGTGCAGGGACTTGAGGGAGGGCAGGGGACGGCCGATCACCCTCTCTGCTGAACGAATCACCCGCTGCAGCTTGACGAGATCTTTTGCAGCTGCAGCGGGGAACCAGGTGATGATGGAGTGGGTGAGGATGGACTCAATGATGGCCGAGTAGAAACGGGTCATCATAGCCCTTGACAGTCTGTACTTCCTCAGTTGCCGGAGGAAGAACAGTCTCTGCTGTGCCTTTTTCAGGAGGGCCATGATGTTCAGTTCCCACTTCAGGTCCTGGGAGATGGTAATGCCCAGGAACTTAAAGGACTCCACAGAGTTCACCAGAGTGCCTCCCAGCATGATGGGAGGGGGAGGGGCTGCTTTCTTCCGGAAATCCACCACCATCTCCACTGTCTTTTGGGCATTTAGCTCCAGATTGTTGCTGCTGCACCACCTGCGCAGCCGCTCGAGGGCGGGAGGGAACCTCTCTCTCAAATCTGCAATAGAACTCATTGAGCTCGTTCGCCAGGGGGAGATTGTCGGACGCTTGTGGCGACTTTGGTTTATAGTTTGTGATGGTCTTGAGGCCTTTCCAGACCGAGGAGGAGTTCCCCTCAGAGAGCTGCTGCTGCAGCTTCTCTGAAAAGCGATGTTTCGCCTCCCTCACTGCTTTGGCAAACCTGTACTTGGCTTGCCTGAACAAAGCCACGTCACCGCTGCGCCCGGCCACCTCCTTTTCTGACCTCAGCCTCCTGAGATGGGCTGAAAACCAGGGCTTGTCGTTGTTGTAGATCTTCCTGAAGCGGAGAGGAACGCACACTTCCTCACCGAGGCTGATGAATGATGTCACAGTGTCAGTGTATTCATCCAGATTGTTTCCAGCCTCAGGCCCCGCCCACTCAACAAGGTCCTGGTCACAGCCAGCATTCTCCAGCCAGGCACAGAGTCTCTCCTTTGCCTCACTGGACCACACTCTGAAACTCCTCACTACAGGTTTTGATATTTTTAATCTCTGCCTGTAGCGAGGGATCAGATGGATGAGATGGTGATCTCCTTTGCCCAGCGCAGCCCGGGGGACAGAATGGTATGCCTGCCGAATAGTGCAATAACAGTGATCAAGAGTGTTCGTGTCCCTGGTAGCGCATGTTACTTGCTGTCTGTATTTGGGGAGAGCCCGGCTAAGATGAGCCTGGTTAAAGTCCCCAAGCACCACAGCCAAACTGTCCGGGTATTTGCGCTCCACCCCCGACAGCTGTTCTGTCAGTGTGTCTACTGCTGTGGTGACGTCAGCATCTGGTGGAATGTAAACACACACGAGGATGAACGCATTAAACTCACGGGGGGAATAGAATGGGCGACAGAGTATGAAGAGAGACTCAATGTCAATAGAACAGTATTGTTGCAACACTGTCACGTCGGAACACCAGCGATTGTTTATAAAGAACATTAATCCACCTCCACGCGACTTCCCTACCGCCTCGAAGTCTCTGTCAGCACGAAACGCGGAGAAACCCTCTAGCTGTACAGCCCCGTCTGGGACTATCGGCTTCAAATGCGTCTCCACAAACGCGAAAACAGCCGTGGATTGGAAGTCATTGTCCTTCGAAACAAGCAGCCAACCACCTTAATACACTGCTCTCCCTTCCACAGGTACAACCACCTTAATACACTGCTCTCCCTTCCACAGGTACAACCACCTTAATACACTGCTCTCCTTTCTACAGGTACAACCACCTTAATACACTGCTCTCCCTTCCACAGGTACAACCACCTTATTACACTGCTCTCCCTTCCACAGGTACAACCACCTTATTACACTGCTCTCCCTTCCACAGGTACAACCACCTTAATACACTGCTCTCCTTTCTACAGGTACAACCACCTTAATACACTGCTCTCCCTTCCACAGGTACAACCACCTTAATACACTGCTCTCCTTTCTACAGGTACAACCACCTTAATACACTGCTCTCCCTTCCACAGGTACAACCACCTTAATACACTGCTCTCCTTTCTACAGGTACAACCACCTTAATACACTGCTCTCCCTTCCACAGGTACAACCACCTTAATACACTGCTCTCCCTTCCACAGGTACAACCACCTTAATACACTGCTCTCCCTTCCACAGGTACAACCACCTTAATACACTGCTCTCCCTTCCACAGGTACAACCACCACACTTAGGCCACGTTTAGACCACAACGGTCTGCGTTCTCACTTTTTATTTTTATTTTAGACGGAGGCACAGCAGTGATTAAAACGCTGTCGTGACTTTGTTACGTTTTCAACCCAGGATAACTCTGTTGCCATCTAAGCGGACGGCACATCTGATATTTGATTGTGTCGTTCTCTCTAGAGACCGTCTAAAGGAGGCCTTAGTAGAGCTTTGAAATGTTCCTGTTTGGTGTGTTAGGAGTGCATAATAAAGCAGTTTTAGTTTCAGGAATTGTCTAGTTTGAGTTTATTTCTTATTTTGGAACTAAACTATAGTGGGTTTTTGGGGTATTATGAGGTAAGGATGCATGACATCACATGATAATGGAAAAAACAAAACATGATGATTTGACATGAAATTTTAGTTTTAGTTTGTTACTCTCCGCCAGGAGAGTATTGTTATCACTGCGTTTTCACTTTCTAAACATGACAAACCGATTGGTCAAGCCTCACGTGACACGTGAAATACTGTGATCTGATTGGCTAGTGACGCCACCGGGCCTATATATACATGGCATCACTCTGACAGTGTCTCCGCCACTGTCAGAGTGAGGTAAGACGGGAACCATGAAATGGCTGCATGGCTGATACGTAATTGGCAGATAGGACAGATAGGACATTTATATAGACAGGAGGGATATGACATAGGACACTTATACAGACAGGAGGGATAGGACACTCACACAGACAGAACGGAAGAGGACACTTACCCAGACAGGTTGGATAGGACACTTACATATACAAGAGGGATAGCGACCTATAAATACATGTGTCACTGTGATAAGCCAGATTCCAATACCGAAAATCCGGCCACTAGCTCACTCCCAGACCTTCGAACCGGAAGTAGTCAAGTAGTCGCGGTCCAATTGTTCCTATCTGTCTTATTGGACAGATAGGACAGATAGGACACTTATATAGACAGGAGGGATATGACACTTACATAGACAGGACGGATAGGACAGGAGGGATAGGACACTTACACAGAATGAACGGAAGAGGACACTTACCCAGACAGGATGGATAGGACACTTACATATACAAGAGGGATAGCGACCTTCGCGACCTTCGAACCAACACAAGTCTTCTGGCGGAGAGTTGTGCTCCGAGGAGCACTTTTTCTAGTTTTTATTAAATTTGTGCTTAAACTTATTCTTTTTAAATTCAAACCCAGGACCTCACTCACTGAGCTAATAGAGCACACATGCTTGCTCAGGGGGATATTGACCCCCCCCTCCCCTATTTCCCCTCCACTCTGTGTTGTTTTTAGGAACTTGTTTTTAAGTGCGGGGACAGAAGGCCTAGTTCACCTCCACCAGAGACGTGCAGAGAGATTTGGAGAGGCAGGGGCTGGAATTTCAAAAGGGCACATGCACGGACGCATGCACGCGCGCGCGTGCATTTGTCCCCCCTGCGCGCGCGCGTGCTTTTGCGGATATTCGTCGGATTCGGGTACTTTTTTACCTGTTTTTTGTTACTTTATTTCGGTTTTAGGGTTAGGGTTAGGGTTATAGATATATAATAAAAAAAATATTAAAAAAAACTTTTTTTTATATATTTTTTTATTGGTGGCTTTGGATAAAACATTGGTGGCTAGCCACCGAAGCCCCCGCCTAACGACGCCACTTATTCTTCTGTATAATGAGTACTTTTACTTAAGTAAAGAAATTGAGTACTTTTCCCACCACTGCTGCTGACACAGAGAGAGAAAGCGAGAGAGAGAGAGAGAGGGAGAGAGAGATATATATAGGCTCCTGCTTGACAAGTAATTTCAAATTAACAGCTATATATATATATTTTGTCCATACATACCTAATCTGTCTCAAACAATTGGTCCGTGTTCTGCGTGCATTCACTGCGTTCAGTTGTGCCCTCAGTTAGGTTTCGATAGTGTATAATATACTTCGTTTGCCGGGCGGTATCGCGCACACAAAAAATAGCCGATCAACAAGCTCACAATGCCTGCCGTTGCGACGCGTTGTGAGCTTGTAAATCAACTATAATTCTGCGCGAGCACTGCACGGCACGGGGCGCAATTAAGTAAGCTTTACTGCAGGTGCGAGGCCAACGGGCGCACGCAGGGGTTTCTACAGTTTACAGTCAGAGGAGACAAGGGCACTTTTTACCGACAGACAAAAAGGAAGGGGCTCAAGCCCCCTTTGATGTCTATGTGTGCACGTGCATGACCTCCACTCTGTGTTGTTTTTAGGAACTTGTTTTTGAGTGCGGGGACAGAAGGCCTAGTTCACCTCCACTCTGTGTTGTTTTTAGGAACTTGTTTTTAAGTGTGGGGACAGAAGGCCTAGTTCACCTCCACTCTGTGTTGTCTTTAGGAACTTGTTTTTAAGTGCGGGGACAGAAGGCCTAGTTCACCTCCACTCTGTGTTGTTTTTAGGAACTTGTTTTTAAGTGCGGGGACAGAAGGCCTAGTTCACCTCCACTCGGTGCTCCAGGCCAACCCTCTGCTGTCAGTGAGGGTCTCAGACTCCTACGTGTTCCAGGTGTGCTGGTCCCCAACCAGACCGCTGGTCTTTGCTGCGGCTACCGGACAAGGTACAGTATTACATGTGTTATGTACTGTTGTAGGACAAGGTACAGTATTACATGTGTTATGTACTGTTGTAGGACAAGGTACAGTATTACATGTGTTATGTACTGTTGTAGGACAAGGTACAGTATTACATGTGTTATGTACTGTTGTAGGACAAGGTACAGTATTACATGTGTTATGTACTGTGGTAGGACAAGGTACAGTATTACATGTCTTATGTACTGTGGTAGGACAAGGTACAATATTACATGTGTTATGTACTGTTGTAGGACAAGGTACAGTATTACATGTCTTATGTACTGTTGTAGGACTGCCACTATTAATCACACTAATAGAGCACCGAAGTCTGACGTAATTTACACATCCTACCTGGTTCGTGGTTTTCCACCCCCGTTCTGAATCCCCATAGACGTGTTTAATATTGCTTCAAATAAGAACTGTGTTCCAAAAGTAAACAAATGACCCCGCGGTGGTTTGACTCTTGTGGATATGAAGCATCAACTGACGGTGAGAAAACGATGATGTTACTTCTGCCGAATTAGTTACATTTTCACCAGAAACAGACTGTATCAAATATAAGTGACTGACTATCATAAACGATACAGAACCTCCTCCCTGACAATATCACAGAGACAGTTTGTTTATTTTTGGACCACAATTCTTATATGAGACGATTCTAAGATGACCCAATGTTATTCTCCATAGAGAAATGATTTAATTTAATGTATACAGTATTTACACTCAGCGGACACGTTATGTCCAACTGAACGATAACGTAACTTTCTACTCAGTCAGTCATGGCAGAAACTCAGTGCATTCAGGCCTGTAGACATGATGGTTCAAAGTCATTTTAAATCCAGTTTGAGCTGCATTAGATGGTCTTAACCATCTGAATGAATGAATGATGGTTTATTTAGAACAGTATATGTTATGTGTTCCTCTGTAGTGAGTGTGTAAATATATAGAGGCCCTCTGCATCATCAAAGTTGCATCACCCTTGTACTAAATCAATCCTTTGTGTCCTGATCCAAGGTGTTAATAAAGTAGTAAATGTATCCTTTGTGTCCTGATCCAAGGTGTTAATAAAGTAGTAAATGTATCCTTTGTGTCCTGAAGGTGCGGTGCAGCTGTTTGACCTGGGCAGGAGGTCGGGCCGGCCGGTGGCCTCCATAGAGGTGGGGGGAGGTGGGGGGGGGCCGGCCACCTGTCTGGCCTTCAACCACAGAGAGCCTGGCCTCCTGGCGCTGGGCCAAACACACGGAGGCCTCCATGTCTGGACCCTGAGCGCCGACCTGACGGAGCAGCAGCCCAACGAGATGCTCCGATTGGAGCAGCTGGCCACCGAGGTCGCAGAATGAACCAATGGCGGGAGCCCCCATCAGTTGTTTCCCAAACAGTGGGTCGAGACCCGTTTTTTTGGGTCGCAGGACGGCTTTTTTTATGGGTCACGATTAGAAAAAAAAAAAATCCAGAATATTTTCAAGAAAATGAACAAACAAAATACTTTGTTGTTTTTCTAAAATCCTCTAAAAAGAAGAAGAAAAAAAAGGTTTTAAGAAACAGTGAAAATAGCAGATCTACAAGAGAGCTGTTTCACTATTAAATGTTTGTAAGTTTGGACCCCAAGTTGTGTGTGTGTGTGTGTGTGTGTGTGTGTGTGTGTGTGTGTGTGTGTGTGTGTGTGTGTGTGTGTGTGTGTGTGTGTGTGTGTGTGTGTGTGTGTGTGTGTGTGTGTGTGTGTGTGTGTGTGTGTGTGTGTGTGTGTGTGTGTGTGTGTGTGTGTGTGTGTGCGTGCGTGCGTGTGTCAGCTATTGCAGTGCTGTTCTGTTGCTGTTGTTGTAACACCAAGACACATTCCTAGCAACCGTTTGTTGCCTAGCAATAAACATTTTGATATAAACCTATTGTTTGAAGTCCATACACCTTTGACTAGTATTACATTTTATGCTGAACATTGTTACACATACTGTACTGGCTGTAGCTGTTAATTATTCTATTGTTTCAATAAAATTACATTGTAAGATACATTGGTTGTTTTCATAACGTAGTGGCCATATTTGCAGTAAGAAAATTAGAGTGTTCTAGATACATTTTATCAAAACGTCTGAGCATCCCAATATGTTTCTAATAATGCTCAAAATAAAGACATAGATTAAGGTACAATAAAACTAACTTTTCATTATTCTTACTGTATGCACATTGGAAGTTAAGACACAGTGGTGGACACACACAATCATAAAGATAAGCATTCCAAAATGTTCCTAATAGCAGCTTATCTGGTTAAAACCTTTTTCAGGTGGTTTACATCCTGCCTTGATGTGACCATGAAAGCGTTGGGTTTCCCTTGAAAGAGTTGGAGGCTTTCTTCACACTCAGATCATCTTTGATGCTGTTTGACAGGAACTGTGTTGCTGAAACTTTCCCTAATGGTGTGTCATCCTCCACATGGTAAGTAGTTGACACCCATTTTTTTTTAGTATGGAATCTCTTTAGTGTGTGTGTCCTACTTCAGTAAAGATGGAATATTGAAGATTTGAGTTTAAAAATGTTTGCTTTAAAAAATATATACACTCAAATATTTGCACAATGAGGAGAGGTTGCACGACTGCACCATGGTAATAGATTCATGTACAAACATGGACTTGGACTCTGCCAATAATTAGCTCATTATGCAAATTACGCAAACTAAACGCAGCAGAAGTAAATGGAGATATCTTTATTTGACTTTCTAAGAACCCCAAGAATTAAAACATAACCACAAATATAAATATGGGACAATTACGGCCACCATAATTTGATGAATATGCCCCCTGAAAAGTAGGCGTGGCCAATTTTATGCCCAGGAGTAATTCATTTTTTGTTACTAAAAACTAGTGGTTGGAATGGATTCAGGACCCCCAAAGACCCAATTAGACATCGAGACATTGAGGGACGCGGGACAGAGGGTCCAATTTCGGGACTGTCCCGCAAATTTCGGGACAGGTGGTCACCCTAGTTGGAACAAAGGTCAGGGGTTGACATTAAAAATGGCCCGGTTGCCCGGATGTACTTTTTAAACAGTCAGTGCCAGCAGAACACACCAGACACTTGCCCATGGGGCCAGTGAGAATAATGCCTTGAAACTAAAATAAAAACTATAACATCTAATAATGTTACATTATTTCCCTGTAGTACTGCAGTGTTTTGTAAAGATTTCAGTTAAATCGTCTCGGTAATTACCGTTAAAACATAGCGTTTCGTGACTGCGCCCGATATCACATTGTATGAAAGACAGAGCCGTGTGCTGTCTCTGTGCTTTGCTCCAGACCTCAGCGCACATGGCCGCTGCTCGCTCGCTCCCGCGTCACGCTCTGTGATGCTGCGTTAGCTACATGCTAACGCTACTGCTGTTCCTTTTACCTCTGAGGGACAGAGTTAGGCTGGTTGAGATCATAAAGTCATTCAGTCATAAAAAGTCAAAGCAGAGAATCTAATGATGTGTGATTTACAACGGCTGTCCTACTGAGCGTTCTACAGTTTCTCAATACTATCGCGTCTCCCCTGAGACTGTACACTGGTACACTCTCATTGACCTCAGTGTTAACTATTTACTGTGTGTAACCTATGTGAAGTGCCCTTCTCAGCTGTGATGTTATCCTCCAAGTCCTATAACTGTATATCTGTAGGCTATATTAGCTTTTTATTATGGTCTATTTTATTTTCTTGCTTAAACTTTAAATTTCTTCTTCATTATATGTAGAACAATCTGCGGGACTATAGTCCCAACAACATGTTGCTGCTTGTATCTGTATAAGATAAAATATATATTATTTTCAGTGCAGACGTTTATGCTTGAATGAGAGTGATTAGGCCATAACATGTTACAGCACTTTATACATAAAAAATGAGTTCATAATGTGATAGAAGAATCATGAGCAGTATATCCATAAACCCTAATTAAACCAATCAAAACAAACATAATATAAATAATAATCAACAATCACAGCCTTTAGCACTAAAGGACAGGAAGAGTTTTAAAAGTGATGTAAAGTTTTATGAATGAAGGACTCATCTTCATTCCTCTGATAACGAGTCCTTACAGCCTATCATGATGATACATAAATACATGTAGAATGAATAATAAGGATTGCAGGTCTGCTGTCTTGTTTCTTCATAAACATTCGTTCTGTGTTGTGACATAGATGTCTGTCTGTCCCTGCTCGGGTCGACACTTTATTCATCAAGGAAACCTGATTATTATTTATTATCAACTTGTATCTGATACTGCGTGACAGCACTAACACACTCTCACACACACACACACACACACACACACACACACACACACACACACACACACACACACACACACACACACACACACACACACACACACACACACTGTCTCTCTCTCACTCAAACTCATTGAACTATTACAAGTAAGACGCGCGAACACGGTAAGCAAACGCAGCTCAAAAATAACAATAAGAAGAATCGAAAGGAATGAGCAATTGTAGAGAAGTGGGTGGTACAGTTTTTGTCTTTTTATGCTGCTGCAATGTCAGCAGGAAGCAGAACTAAAATAAGTTGTACTCTTATGCACCTGTACATGAATATAACAAGATAAGAGAACAATAAAGAGGAACCTTGAACCTTGGTGTGAGTGTGGAGGACAGATTATATCAGCTTGTACCTGACACTGAGTGACTCTAACTATAACCTGGTAATTAAAAAAAACATTTTATTATCAATTATCAACTTGTACCTGACGCTGTGACACTGTGCTAAACATTTAAACTTGACTTTCTACAGACGAGGAGTGTGGCTCATCAGAACGTGTGAGGTAAGGGCTTTATCAGGAAAACAGACAGATATACAAATACAATAATGTTCTACAGTCAGTTATATATGAAACAGATGAAAACAGACAATACAATAATGTTCTACAGTAAGTTATATATGAAACAGATGAAAACAGACAATACAATATGTTCTACAGTAAGTTATATATGAAACAGATGAAAAATGCATCTTTCTTATTTTTTTTAAAGATTGTGTTCCTTTTTTTCTGTTATTGTTTTTTGTGAGTTCTTAAACAAACAAAGATGGGAGACAAACATTATAATGCATTGTGAATACAAAATCAGGGAATGAGAACTGAAGATGTGAATGTAGGAGGAAGTAGAGAGAATAATGATGTTTTGTACTAATCTCCAGTCATGGAGAATAATAGAAAACATGTCTCACCTGCATTCACTTCTAATGGGAACCATGGAATTGTACTATCCCACCCCCTTCTTTTGTTTTATCAGCCCAACCGAAAATATATAGTATATAATATAATTAAATTCAAGGAAGAGCATTAAGGAAGAGTGGGCTCTTCCAAGTAACATTTTGTCCAAAATGTAAAAAAATATATATTTGAAAAATGGTCTTAAAAGAGTAGTTCAGCGGGCCAAAAATGACTTATTCTCTATCACCGGAGTCTCTGGTAGGACTCTGCCGTTCATCAAATCATTGGCTTGGGAATGTGAAAAAAATATATAATTCATGGGGTGTGTAATTGATAGAAAATAAGTCATTTTTGGCCGGTCATCAAATGATTGGCTCAGGAATGCGAGAAAATCTGATAAATCTCGATGAATTCAATGCTTCATGGGGTGTGTAATTGATAGACAATGAGTCATTATTTGGGTGAAATACTCCTTTAAGTAATTTAAAGTATACTTGATGTTGAACATGCACGGTACATCATTATCAGACCTACATTTATACTTCTTGTTTATGCCCAAAATATAGAAATATTAGACCTTAATTGGCGAATTTTCAAGCATGTTCTAATCATGTATAATTTACATTACTTAATGACTGATAGGGTTAAATAAGCACCCTATAAATAGGGCTGAGCCCAAGAAAGACGAAGAGATGGTTTTCGTTCTAAGACCCCAAGATTTGACCAGTCGACATAAAGAAATGAGAGTCAGACAAAGACGGATGTAAGTCCAAGGATTGAAACAATTCTGTATTGCTCAGAGCGTGCTCACGAGGACAGTACAAGTTACAGACAAGAATAATAATCACACACTAATATAACAAGTAAGACGCGCGAACGCTGGAAGCGAACGCAGCTCGAAAATAACAATAAGAAGAATAGAAAGGAATGAGCAATTACTTGCCATCCGGCCTGAAATATGCACAAATGACATGACATTCTTAGATATCCCAATAGATGAACTCGTGTAGATGCTTGTAGATGTGTTTTTTTTTACTGTAGCTGCTATATTTATCTCAGAGGAGTGTAATTAGTCACCGAGGGGCAGGCGGATTTCAGGCATGTTTTTGTTTTTGGGGCAAACTGTTCTCAAACTACGGCGTTTTCAACTTGCCATCCGGCCTGAAATATGCAGAAATGACATGGAATTCTTAGATATACCAATAGATGAACTCGTTTAGATGCTTGTAGATGTGTTTTTTTTGACTGTCGCTGCTATATTTTTCTCAGAGGAGTGTATTTAGTCAGCCAGGGGCACAGGCGAATTTCAGCCACACTGTAGTGCATGCAGGCAATGACAGCATGAGTCACAGGGGGGCAGCCAATGAGAGCGTGAGTCACATGGGGGTGTGGCTGCACACATACTGCACACAGACAGACAGAGACACAAAGACAGCACGTTTTCATAGTATGCTCCACTTGCGCGGAGGCGCGCCTCCTTCCGCTGCGTTCGCAACAATAACAAACAATGGTATTTATACACAGTTGGACTTCAATGACATCAGACATAGGTGCATCCTTTTGATTGGTTTTAAAACCCTCAGACGTCAGATCATATCTGATGAGCTGTCAGGCATCAGGGTGTCATCGTAATAAGTTGTTGTTCATCTTATAGTGTCCTTGTGTACAACTTTTGGTTCCATAAACAATTTATTCATTCAATATCATAGGACATGTGGCAGGTTTATCTGTGACAGGGTGACAGCTGACAGAGTAAATTAGTGACGATATCCCGGTCATACAGGTCATCTTACACAGATACAGGGCATTTGGCATTTAATCACAAAGTGTTGACCAAGACAGGTTTTTACTGATTGGAAACATATGGAGCCGGCACCAGATAGCAAATATGGAGCCAGCTCTATGGCCTTGGTAGAGAAAGTATAGTAGAGTTACAAAAAGCATCTTTAAAAGACTGAAGTACAGGCCCAAAAAGACATCACTATATTAATTTGACTGGTTATATCGATATTTCTAGATCATATCAATCTGGTCCACAAAACATATATAACTCCATCAATGACACTTTTACATCGAGGTGCCCACTCTACCTTAGAACCCACTCTTCCAGTGTGCCCACTCTTCTTCCTTAGTACCCACTCTTCCTGTTAGGCTGTTGCCGTGCCCGTGACTCACAGGCAGTGTTGCCATGTCTGCTTATTATAAGTGACTTTGGTCTTGTTTATTACGGGGCCAGGCTTCCAGCATGGACCCGTTTTGTTATTCACAGTATTCCATTTCTTCTTCTGCCACTTTTGGCAGTTCTGGCTGAACCGTGCAGTCGCTTTTTATGAAACTCGGCCATATGATAGATGGTCATGAAAAACGATCAAGAAATAATTCTCACAATCTTTCGTCAAAAGGTGGCGCTATAGCACTCATTTGAAAAATGCCAACTTTGAACAGGTACAACTCATGCCCTGTTTCACCTACAGCCATGAAACTTCGATGCACACATGCGTCTCCTCATGCTGAACAACTTTCACACTCTGACTTTTGACCTCTGACCTTTAGATCTCCCACCATTTCGAATTATATGAAAAACAGTTAAAACCTATCTCTTCCTGGGATTTTTGAGTAATCTGCACGAAACTTTTTACACATGAACTTTGGACCTATGCCAAAAAACGTTTGCAAAATATTTTCCATAAGTGAAAAAATGAAGCTTTAATGAGCCAATGAATATTGCAGTTTTATGACAATTATTCATCTGCCCCTAACACATACATGCAGACTTACCATTCTTTGAAACTTTGCAGAAATGTAAAGGGCCATTCCAAATATCACTGAAACCAATCTTACTCCAATTGGTCAAACGGGGGCGCTATAGCAATTTTTTGAAAATTGAAACTTTAAACAGGCAAAAGTCATGCCTCGTTTGGCCGACAGCCATTAGACCTGCTTACACATGTGCCTTGACTAATGAGGAACACATCTATCACGTTGACCAGTAAGCACCGCCCTTAGATTGTCCGCAATCTTGAGCAGTTTGAAAAACACTTAAACCCAGGATTTTTCAGCTATTTACGTGAAACTGTATCATTTGTGTGATCTCCTTTCACAGGTTCTTGTCTGTTGGTGGCTTCTCGCTTAAATGTGTGCCCCACAACCTGAAGGTCACCAGTTCAAGCCTCACTTGGTGCAGACTTCATCTAAGTTGCATTTCACACAACATGACTATCAATGAATACATCTGCAATTGTTAAAGATAACATGAAATACTTAATTGAGTGTTTTTTACATACAGCTGATCTACAATCTCACAACTTTTCAGATAGCAATGAGAGTATGTTTTTTCAATGTATAACATACTTCATTGTGAAAATAGCCGATGTACAATCTGACAACTTTTAATGGTTTGTGAGCTTGTAGATCGGCTACTTTCACTAGTTTTGGTTCTGAGGAGATGTACAATTTCTTCATTGGTAAATGGTTTGTGAACGAGTGATCTTTGTGTTAGTGAAACAGGGGCTTGGGTCATGACAGAAGGCAAGAGTTTGTGATCCTCAACAGACAATATCAGTCTGGACAAAGCTATAGCACTATAGGTAGTGTTGCAGCTACCTAAGAGTGCCTCACGATCGCAAGGTTGCTGATTCAAGCCTCGCTTGATGCAGACTCATTGAAGTTGAATTGCAAAAAACATGACTCAATCTATTCTGTTTCCATGGCTCTCTCTCTCTCTTCAATCTATTCTGTTTCTATCTTCAATCTATTCCGTTTCCATGTCTCTCTCTCTGTCTCTTCAATCTATTCCGTTTCTATCTTCAATCTATTCCGTTTCCATGTCTCTCTGTCTCTTCAATCTATTCTCTCTCTCTCTCTCTCTCTCTCTCTCTCTCTCTCTCTCTCTCTCTCTCTCTCTCTCTCTCTCTCTCTCTCTCTCTCTCTCTCTCTCTCTCGGCCATAGTGGTTAGTGAGCCCGCCTAGGGAGCCAGAGGCTCTGGTTGACCCAGGTACGATTCCAGGTCAGCAAATGTGTCGATGAAATGAAATTTGTCCCTGAGCAAGACTCTTAACCCCTAATTGCTCACAGGCCCTCATTGGAAACAAGACCGCAAGGACTTTCATGAACTGACCTGTTAAAGGAATTATCATTTTTCTTTCTCTCTCCTGGCCCCGTATTATCGCTGCTTGCAGCTATATTTGTTGTTTTATTTGGGCTTGTTTCTAAAGTGTAGTTGTTTATTTGGGCTTGTTTCTAAAGTGTAGTTGTTTATTTTGTCTTGTTTCTAAAGTGTAGTTGTTTATTTGGTCTTGTTTCTAAAGTGTAGATGTTTATTTTGTCTTGTTTCTAAAGTGTAGTTGTTTATTTGGGCTTGTTTCTAAAGTGTAGTTTATTTGGGCTTGTTTCTAAAGTGTAGTTGTTTATTTGGGCTTGTTTCTAAAGTGTAGTTGTTTATTTGGGCTTGTTTCTAAAGTGTAGTTTATTACAGGTACAGAGCTCTCAGCTCTGTACCTGTTTTGGTATTGGCAGTATTCCATTTCTTCTTCTTCTTCTTCTGCCGTTTTTGCCAGTTCTGGCTGAACCGTGCATACGCTTTTTACGAAACTCGGCCATATGGTAGATGGTCATGAAAAACTATCAAGAAATAATTCTCACAATCTTTCGTCAAAAGGTGGCGCTATAGCACTCAGTTGAAAATGACAACTTTGAACAGGTACAACTCATGCCCTGTTTGACCTACAGCCATGAAACTTCGATGCACACATGCGTCTCCTCATGCCTAACAACTTTCACTGTTTGACTTTTGACCTCTGACCTTTAGATCTCCCACCATTTCGAATTATATGAAAAGCAGTAAAAAGCAGTTAAAACCTATCTCCTCCTGGGATTTTTGAGTAATTTGCACGAAACATTTTACACATGAACTTTGGACCTATGCCGACAAACAAATGCAAAAGATTTTCCATAAGTGAAAAAATGAAGCTTTAATGAGCCAATGAATATTGCAGTTTTATGACAATTATTCATCTGCCCCTAACACATACATGCAGACTTACCATTCTTTGAAACTTTGCAGAAATGTAAAGGGCATTCCAAATATCACTGAAACCAATCTTACTCCAATTGGTCAAACGGGGGCGCTATAGCAATTTTTTGAAAATGCAAACTTTAAACAGGCAAAAGTCATGCCTCGTTTGGCCGATTGCCATTAGACCTGCTTACACATGTGCCTTGACTAATGAGGAACACATCTATCACGTTGACCAGTAAGCACCGCCCTTAGATTGTCCGCAATCTTGAGCAGTTTGAAAAACACTTAAACCCAGGATTTTTCAGCTATTTGCGTGAAACTGTATCATCGGTGTGATCTCTTTTTTTTCCAGAGGTTTGTCTGTTGGTCCAATAGCGTCCCGCTTAAGTGTATGTCTCACAACCTCAAGGTCACAGGTTCAAACCTCACTTGGTGCAGACTTCATCTAAGTTGCATTTCACACAACATGACTATCAATGAATACATGTGCAAATGGTAAAGATAACCTGAAATGCTCATTTGAGAGTACGTTTTTTCAATGTATGACATTTTCATTCTGAAAATAGCCGATCTACAATCTCAAAACTTTTCAGATAGCAACGTGTTTCTGAGCTTGTAGATCGGCTGCTTTCACTGTTTTCGTTTGCGAGGAGACATACAATTTCTCTATTGGTAAATGGTTTGTGAACGAGTGGTCTTAGTGTTGGCTTGGTTCATGACAGAATGCAAGAGTTTATGATCTTCAACAGACAACATCAGCCTGGACAAAGCTATAGCACTATAGCTAGTGTTGCAGCCTATTAGTCCGAAGGTTGAGAGTTCGATTCCTGTTAATGGCAATAGGTTGAGATGTCCAATCAATCCATTCTGTTTCCATCTCTCTCTCTCATCAATCTATTCCGTTTCCATGTCTCTCTTCAATCTATTCAGTTTCCATGGCGCTTTCTCTCTCTCTCTCTCTCTCTCTCTCTCTCTCTCTCTCTCTCTCTCTCTCTCTCTCTCTCTCTCTCTCTCTCTCTCTCTCTCTCTCATCAATCTATTCCGTTTCCATGTCTCTCTTCAATCTATTCCGTTTCCATGGCTCTCTCTCTCTCTCTCTCTCTCCAATCTATTCCGTTTCCATGTCTGTCTCTCTTTTTCTCTCCAATCTATTCCGTTTCTCTCTCTCTCTCTCTCTCTCTCTCTCTCTCTCTCTCTCTCTCTCTCTCTCTCTCTCTCTCTCTCTCTCTCTCTCTCTCTCTCTCTCTCTCTCTCTCTCTCCAGTTTCCATGTCTCTCTCTCTCCAGTTTCCATGTCTGTCTCTCTCTCTCTCTCTCTCTCTCTCTCTCTCTCTCTCTCTCTCTCTCTCTCTCTCTCTCTCTCTCTCTCTCTCTCTCTCTCTCTCTCTCTCTCTCTATTTGGCCCCCAGACCCCCCAGTACCGGATTTGTGTTGTTAGAATGTTTCCGAAATTATTCCACATTTTATTTCAGAACATTTTGAAAATAGCAGATCTACAAGCTTGTGATCTGCTATTTTCAAATAGCCGATGTATATTTATAGGTTGTATTTGTCCAGCTACCCTGTAACCCTTACTCCCCCCTCTCTCTTCAGTGAACAATGGCACAGTCTAGTTACCCTGTAACCCTTTCTCCCCCCTCTCTCTTCAGTGAAGAATGGCACAGTCCAGCTACCCTGTAACACTTACTCCCCCCTCTATTCAGTGAACAATGGCACAGTCCAGCTCCCCTGCAGCTCTAGCAGTGATTGGTGAGAAGAGTCTGGATCAGAGCTGGAAGGTGATTGGTGCAGGAGGATTTGGTCAAGTCTTCAAGGCCAGACATCTTCAGTGGAGATGGGATGTGGCCATTAAACTGTTATGTCTTGATAACGGGTAAGTGGAGAAGTTACTGAGTGCTGATTCAATCTTGAGCTGATTCACTTCTAGAGCCACAACGCTTTGTGTTCCTTCCAGGCTGCTGAGTAGACTCTGATGTTACTAATGTGGTCTCACTTATGAATCCATGAGAAGAATTAGTTGCATTTGGACTTTAACTGGGGATCTAGCCTAAAATGGATGGAATCAGCTAAATCCATCAAGTTGCTTGTCAAGACAGGTGGAGTTGAATTATTTGATGGATCATTGAGGTGTGGCCTGTACAGTTTAAACCTTAAAGGACAACTTTGTTTTTTTTACAACCAAATAAAGTAAATAAATGATGAGTGTATTTTTTTTTTCATGTACTGCTTTCTATAGTTTTAGCAATTTTCGCGATATTTTTTACAGTGGGCGGGGGCATTCTGTCCGGTGGCTAAATATGTCTTTTTACACAATAACCCGGCGTTTTCTTTATTATTATTTACAGTAGCTCTAACTCACATCTGGTCATCTAAGACCACAGGACCTTTTTTATTGTGTAAAAAAGACATATTTAGCCACTGGACAGAATGCCCCCGCCCCCCGCCCCCCGCTCTGTAAAAAATATCGTAAAAATTGATAAAACTATAGAAAGCAGTAAATGAAAAAAAAATTACACTCATCATTTATTTACTTTAATTACAAGCTAAAATAGAAACCTTGGTTGTAAAAAAAACAAAGTTGTCCTTTAAGCTGTACAGGCCACACCTCAATGGTCCATCCCTGTAGTAACACAAATATGTTAATCTCCTCTGCTCTGTCCATGGTGCTGAATGGCATGTTATTTATTTGTATGTATGTATGTATCTATGTATCTATGTATCTATGTATCTATGTATCTATGTGTCTGTCTGTCTGTCTGTCTGTCTGTCTGTCTGTCTGTCTGTCTGTCTGTCTGTCTGTCTGTCTGTCTGTCTGTCTGTCTGTCTGTCGATCGAGAGAGAGATATCACATCAGATATGTGTCATCTTCAGATCATTCTCAGATAAGGATTTGCTTCGTGAGGCTGAAATGATGCGACGGGCTGAGAGCCCCTATGTCATAAGGGTCCTGGGGGTCTTCAGGGGCCGTGCAAACCAGTCCCCCTTCATATCCGTGGGTCTGGTCATGGAGCTGATGGAGAGAGGATCCCTCGAATCCTTGCAGGTCAGCTTTTTTACTCATTAACTCATTCAGTGCCGAGCTTATTTATGGAATTTTGGCTCTGAGTGCCACAGCCAAAATTCATTGTAAAAAAAAAAGTGCTTAGGAAGCGAGATACAGCCTTTTTAAGTTATAGGTTAAACAAGGAGTGGATGGAGCAGCAAATCTTCAAATCATCATATCTTGGGTTCTGAACATGTTTATCCAAAAAGAAAAAAAACTTTTATTTTGATTTTTTTTCTTTTTTCTTTTCTTTTTTTATGACGGATTTGACGGATTGTGGCGCACGCGGTGTCAGGCCACGTGACGGATTTGACGGATTGTGGCGCACGCGGTGTCAGGCCACGTGACGGATTTGACGGATTGTGGCACAGAATGAGTTAAGGCTTAAAAAGTAACAATAATGAATGATATCTGATAACAGCAACAAGACAATGAAACAAATAACAAATCACAATATAGCTGCAAGCAGCGATAATACGGGGCCAGTGAATAGAGAGAGAGAGAGACATGGAAACGGAATAGATTGAAGAGAGAGAGAGAGTGACATGGAAACAATAGATTGATGAGAGAGAGAGATGGAAACATAATGGTTTGATTGGACATCTCAACCTACTGCCATTAACAGGATTCGAACTCTCAACCTTCAGACTAATAGGCTGCAACACTATCTATAGTGCTATAGCTTTGTCCAGGCTCATATTGTCTGTTGAAGATCATAAACTCTTGCCTTCTTTCATGAACCAAGCCCCTGTTTCACTAACACTAAGATCACTCGTTCACAAACCATTTACCAATGAAGAAATTGTACATCTCCTCAGAACCAAAACTAGTGAAAGTAGCCGATCTACAAGCTCACAAACCATGAAAAGTTGTGAGATTGTAGATCAGCTATTTTCAGAATGAAGTATGTCATACGTTGAAAAAACGTACTCTCAAATAAGCATTTCAGGTTATCTTTACCATTTGCACATGTATTCATTGATACAGTCATGTTGTTTGCAATTCAACTTAAATTAAGTCTGCATCAAGTGAGGCTTGAACTGGCGACCTTGAGATTGTGAGGCATTCATTTAAGGGAGACGCCATTGGCCCAACAGACAAGTAACTGTGAAAAAGGAGATCACACAGATGATACAGTTTCACGCAAATAGCTGAAAAATCCTGGGTTTAAGTGTTTTTCAAACTGCTCAAAATTGCGGACAATCTAAGGGCGGAGCTTACTGGTCAAAGCGATAGATGTGTTCCTCATGAGTCAAGGCACAAGTGTAAGCAAGTTTCACGACTTTCGGCCAAACGAGGCATGACTTTTGCCTGTTTAAAGTTTGCATTTTCAAAAAATTGCTATAGCGCCCCCCTTTGGCCAATTGGAGTGAGATTAGTTTCAGTGATATTTGGAATGACTCTCTACATTACTGCAACGTTTCAAAGAAATGTGAGTCTTGCATGTATGTGTTAGGGGCAGATGAATAATTTTCATAAAACTGCAATAGTTAAAATCTATTTCCTCCTGGGATTTTTGAGTAATCTGCACAAAACATTTTACACATGAACTTAGGACCTTTGCCGACAAAACAAAAGCGGCAGATTTTCCATAAGTGAAAAAATGCAGAAGTTATGAGCCAATGGCTGTTTTTCATATAATTCAAAATGGTGGGCGATCTAAAGGTCAGAGGTCAAAAGTCAGACCACGAAAGTTGTCGGGCATGAAGAGACGCATGTGTGTATCGAAGTTTCATGGTTGTAGGTCAAACAGGGCATGAGTTGTACCTGTTCAAAGTTGGCACTTTCAATTGAGTGCTATAGCGCCACCCTTTGACGAATGAGTGTGAGAATTATTTCTTGGTAGTTTTTCATGAGCATCTACCATATGGCCGAGTTTCGTAAAAAGCGTATGCACGGTTAAGCCAGAACTGGCAAAAACAAGTATTTTTCAAACTGCTCAAAATTGCGGAAAATCTAAGGGCGGAGCTTAATGGTCAAATCGATACGTGTGTTCCTCATGAGTCAAGGCACATGTGTAAGCAAGTTTCACGACTTTCGGCCAAACGAGGCATGACTTATGCCTGTTTAAAGTCTGCCTTTTCAAAAAATTGCTATAGCGCCCCCTTTTGGCCAATTGGAGTAAGATTGGTTTCAGTGATATTTGGAATGACCCTGTACATTTCTGCAAAGTTTCAAAGAAATGTGAGTCTGCATGTATGTTTTAGGCACAGATGAATACATTTCATAAAACTGTAATAGTTAAAATCTATCTCCTCCTGGGATTTTTGAGCAATCTGCACGAAACGTTTCACACTTGAACTTTGGACCTCTGCCTACAAAAATTTCCAACGGATTTTCCATAAGTGAAAAAATGCAGAAGTTAGGAGCCAATGACTGTTTTTCATATAATTCAAAATGGTGGGAGATCTAAAGGTCAGAGGTCAAAAGTCAGAGGGTGAAAGTTGTTCAGCATGAGGAGACGCATATGTGTATCCAAGTTTCATGGCTGTAGGTCAAACAGGGCATGAGTTGTACCTGTTCAAAGTTGCCATTTTCAATTGAGTGCTATAGCGCCACCTTTGGACGAAAGATTGTGAGAATTATTTCTTGATCGTTTTTCATGACCATCTACCATATGGCCGAGTTTCGTAAAAAGCGACAGCACGGTTCAGCCAGAACTGCGAAAAGTGGCAGAAGAAGAAGAGACAGAATACTGCCAATAACAATACAGGTCCAGAGCTGAGCTCTGGCCCCGTAAATATCAAACTGAACATACATAAGTTATTTTAAAAGTTATAGTTATTTTTTGAATATTTGGAACATTGCCCGCCTCCGGCCCTCTCTGACATTCTCAGCTGAAACACTCTTTCACGCCTTCATTACATTCCGGCTTGATTACTGTAACAGTATCCTCAACGGCATCACCTCCAGCAAGTCCTCAATAAACTCCAATACGTTAACTCTGATGCCCGTCTGCTCACCAGTACCTGTTCCAGAGACCATATTAAACCTTTCCTCCATGACCTACACTGGCTTCCTGTCAAACTAAGAATCCACTACAAAATCCTGCTTACCACCTACAAGGCACTCAATAATCTGGCTCCGCCTACCTCTCTGATCTTCTCGAACCTTACGTCCCCTCCCGTTCCCTCAGGTCCAGCAAAGCCAAACTCCTGGAGGTCCCCAAGACCAAGTACCGTACCTGGGGGGACAGGGCTGTCTCTGTTTTTGCTCCCTCCCTCTAGAATGCATTCCCCAACCATATTTAAGATGCCCCCTCCCTCATTTCTTTCAAAACCACACTCAAAACCCACCTCTTCAGGATAGCCTTTCCCAGCTGAGTCCGAATTCTCAAATCATGCTTAGCCTTTTAGATTTTTTAAAATGTATTTTTATTATAATTTTGATCCCTCGATTTTGTAACCCTTTTTTCACCCGGTGCCAATTTGCTAAGTGATCCTGGGCACTACACACCCCCACCAGCCTAGGGAGGCCAGGGCCGAGCTCATGCCTCCTTCAATGCATGAGAGCCTACTGACCTTCTTGTCACCTGACAGGGGGGAGTTTCCCCAGTAGGACCTAGTGTGTGGAAGGAACACGTTATTCCAACCAGTTCCTTTCCCCTCCATCAGGCACCCCGGCTGACCAGGGGGAGTATAGTGACCAGGATTACTACATGTTTTTGTGAGGGTATTAACTACCCTAGGAGACTGGGGAGAACATGCAAACTCCACACAGAGTAGGCCCTTTCACCAACCCCACCTAGGGTATGGGCGCTGGTGACGCGGAGGAGAAGACACACCCCCAGCGCCCACAGCGTCCCAGGCGGGAATCGAACCCAGGACGTTCTAGCTGTGAGGCGACAGCGCTACCGACTGCGCTACCGTGCCCTTTTATCATGTTTAATCTAGCAAGGACGACTTCATTGTTCTCACGAATGCTCATGATAAAATTATTTAAACAAATTCTACTCTGTCTGTGTCTCATAGGAGGTCTGTGGATTGATTGATTGATTGATTGAAATTTTGATTAGGCAAAAAGAATGTAAAACAACACAGTTACATTTATAATGCTTTTGTCTAAAAGGTCCGGCCAAAAAAGTCCTTGCGGACTTGTTTCCCTTGGGGTCCTTGAATTAATTTCATAGACATATATAGTAGCAACCAAACAGTTAAAAAATCAATATAAAAATACAGAGGAAAAAAAAATACCACTATATACAAAAAAGCATGAGAATATAAAAAATATATACACAAAAGGAGAGGGGGGGGGTCGTCTGTCGTTTGTCTACTGGGAAACTGGTACTAGCTCCTCTTTAGGCCTCCAGAAAGAGTTTTTAGGGCTGTTTTGAATGAGCCCAGCGAACTGCATTTTGTTTATTGATTGATTGAATATTTTATTAGGCAAAAAAAATGTAAAACAACACATTTACATTTAAAATACTTTGTCTAATAGGTCCGTTCATTAAAGTCCTTGCGGACTTGTTTCCAATGAGGGCCTTGGTATTCAATTCATAGACATAAATAGTGGCACCACAGTTCGAATATCATTACACAAAGAAAATAAAAATAAAACAGCAAATATATATATATATATATATATATACATATATATATATATGTATATATATATATATATAACACTATGTACAACCAAAGGAATAAAAAAGGGGGGAAAGATATGTACAAGAACAGGGGGGGGGGGGGGGTCGGCTGTCTAACGGGAAAATGGTACTACCTCCTCTTTTGGCCTCCTGAAAGGTGATTTTTTAAGGCTCTTTTAAATGAGCCCAGCGAACTGCATTTTTTGAGGGATGGGGTTAGCCCATTCCAATCCTGGGTGGCAGTGCTGTAGAAGGAGAATTTGCCCATGTTTGTTTTATGGATGGGTGGTACCAAATTGTTGTTAACGCTCCCTCTGGTATTGTGACTGTGGGTGTCACTAACCTTTTGGAGGTATTTACTCAGATATGCGGGAATAGGGGGCATATCGGGCAAATTTTAATTTACAATTTTGAAGGCCAGTCCCATTTTTAGTTGTTTAACCCTGTCTTCCACCCTGAGCCAGCCTAGGCTGGCAAAATGGGTGGGAGAAAGGTGGGTCATGGGCCCCAATCCGAGGAGTAGCCGAATCAGTTTGTTTTGGGAGGTTTGAAGCTTAGTCTTCAGTGACACTGAGGTGTTGGAGTACCAGGAGGTGCTAGCATAATCAAAATGTGGTTGAATCAGGGCCCCTGAGAGGGTCCTGAGGGCCTGAGGGTTGACAAAAGAGGAAACTCTGCCCATAAATTTGGTTCTCTGGTTTATTATTTTGACCACCTTTGTCCCCATGCTTTCACCTGACAGGTATTTGTCGAGAATACAACCCAAATAGGTAATCTCTTCTTTGCTAGAGATAATTGTGTCATCGACTTTGACCTTGAAATCATTTACCTCCATCATTTACCTCCATCTCCATGTTTGAATGTTTAGGGATGGGGTTAGACTATTCCATTCCTTGGTGGCTGTGCTGTTGAAGGAGAATTTGCCCATGTTTGTTTTATGGGTGGGTGTTACCAGATTGTTGTTAACGCTCCCTCTACTTTCGTGACTGTGGGTGTCTCAACTTTTTCGAGGTATTTATACAGATATGTGGGTATAGGGGGCATTTCAGGCAAATCTGCATTTGCAATTTTGAAGACCAGTCCCATTTTTAGTTGTATAACCCTGTCTTCCACCCTGAGCCAGCCTAGGCTGCCAAAGTGAGTGGGAGAGAGGTGGGTCATGGGCCCCAGTCCGGAAGTAGTCGAATCATGGACACTTTAGAAGCCCGCATACCAGTGACATCATCATTAGGCAGATTAGGAAAACAATATTTAACATGTTTTGTTTTTATTTTTATTAACGCGAGAACAATGGCTTCCATTATAGCAGGCTAGCTTTCCAGGAATAGAAAGCCTGCAGTTTCTGTCACTGATACGCAGGTTTCTGAACTGCCCACAGCCCTCCTCTGAGAGTGAGTAGACACAAATGGTACCATATTATAATGAGCATTAGTGAGGACCAATTATATGAAGATAGGTTAAAAAGTGGTGAAGTCGTCCTTTAATGAAGTTGGTTCCTTTTCTTATATATAAAGCGACTTGGGTAAAGCGTGATATAAATCTGAGCCATTATTGTCTCCGCCAGGCCGAAAGGCCTGGCGAGAGAGTATGTTTTGCACCCTGTCTGTGTGTCCGTCCGTGTGTCCTTCTGTCTGTGACCAGCTAACATCCGGGCACCGTTGGCTCGGTCGCTGCGAAACTGTGCACACACACTCCCTGGATGCCAAAGCAGAACCTCTGCCTCAAATTTTTCAGATCACCACCATGAGGCAGATTTTTTGCAAAACACGTTTTTTGATGCTAAATTGTGCACACACACTCCCTGGATGCCAAAGCCAAACCTTTTCCCCGTATATTTCAGATTGGCCTGTTATAGCACCACCAAGAGGCCAATTTTTTCAAACCACATTTTTTATATTACTCCTACAGATTTTGTCCAAACATCACGCAAATCGATACACAGTATCTCCATAGTCATGTGATTTTCCATATTTCATCCCGATTGGCTAAGATTGGCTTCCAAAGTTTGCAGGATTGGTTCGTTTTGAACAAAATGCCTCAAATCATGAACACAGCATGCGCCTTCCAATTTTTGCACGCACATTCTCACTCGGCCGAGGAAGAAATAACACTTGAAAATTCCAAATCAGCCTCATGGTGGCACTATAACAGGCCGATTCGTGTTTTTACATATAACTGCACCGATCTGCGTGAAACTTTGCACGCACACTCCCGAGATGTCAAGGAAAAACCTTTGCCCTGCATTTTTCACATCTGCTTTTTAGAGCACCACCAGGAGGCTGACTTTTGTAAAACACATTTTTCTATATTACTCCTTCAGATTTTATCAAAATTTCACTCAAACCGGTACACATCATCTCTATAGTCATGTGATCAAGACGGATCCGTCCGACTTTTCATATTCCATCCTGATTGGCGAATTACAAACATTGCTGGCCCACAATAACCTGCCTGACCTGGTGGAGACTTGTGCTCTTTTTCTAGTTTGTATATGTATTTGTGATTGTGAATTAAATGTTTCTGTTTGCCCCCCCCCCCCTCTCACCAGAACAAACTAAAACACCTGCCACCCTGGTCCCTGGTGTTTCGACTGGCTCACCAAGTGGCTCTGGGCATGAACTACCTTCACAGTCTGAGCCCTCCCATTATCCACCGTGACCTGAAGCCTGGCAATGTCCTGCTGGACACAGGTCTAAATGTCAAGGTGAGTCCTCAATGTCCTGCTAGATACAGGTCTAAATGTCAAGGTGAGTCCTCAATGTCCTGCTGGACACAGGTCTAAATGTCAAGGTGAGTCCTCAATGTCCTGCTGGACACAGGTCTAAATGTCAAGGTGAGTCCTCAATGTCCTGCTGGACACAGGTCTAAATGTCAAGGTGAGTCCTCAATGTCCTGCTGGACACAGGTCTAAATGTCAAGGTGAGTCCTCAATGTCCTGCTGGACACAGGTCTAAATGTCAAGGTGAGTCCTCAATGTCCTGCTGGACACAGGTCTAAATGTCAAGGTGAGTCCTCAATGTCCTGCTGGACACAGGTCTAAATGTCAAGGTGAGTCCTCAATATACTGCTGGACACAGGTCTAAATGTCAAGGTGAGTCTCAGGTACTTTGGTTGGGGGATTTACCACCAATGATGGGTCAAGCATGTCGCTCCTCTGGCACTGTTCAAGATAATCTCCATTCTGTTAGAAACGGTTCTGAAGTCAGTTGTTGAGGCACTAGATACTGCAGTAGGGCTTGCCTGGCTGTTGACGCAGTAGTATTGCAACATCATTCACTCCTAATCTCTCTGTCCTTCCCCTCTGTCCATTCCCTCTACATCTCTCTCTCTCTCTCTCTCTCTCTCTCTCTCTCTCTCTCTCTCTCTCTCTCTCTCTCTCTCTCTCTCTCTCTCTCTCTCTCTCTCTGTGTTCCTTCATGTTCTCTCCATTCTCCTCTCTCATTCCTCCAGATCACTGACTTTGGCCTCGCCAAGTTTGTCAACAATGTGACGTCTACTCGTGTCAAGGGGGCTGGGACACCCTTCTTCATGCCTCCAGAGGCCTTCTCCCCGTCGTACACATCTGCCTGCAGCTTTGATGTCTACTGGTATTCATCATTCCCTGTGCCATCTTCTGTGTGGCTGGAATTCAACAATATCACAGCACTCGCAACTCACTTTTAAATGCTCCAAGTTTTATTTCCAGCGGCAGACAACCAAGTGAAAGACATTTCAAACTTGCAGTCTTTGTCAAGCCACTCACATTTAAAAGGGAGTTGCGAGCCCTTTGTTGGTCTTGGATTTTACTGCCTTTTGCACATTGCCTCAGCACTGAAGGTGGAAGATGTGCACCGTCTTTGTCTTTGACTGTAATTCAGCTGTGTGTCACTGCAAAGCCTTGTGAATATCCAATGCTTTGAAAGTAGAAAGTTCAAT
The DNA here is from genome assembly GCF_963454915.1 of Gymnoscopelus microlampas. NCBI lineage: Eukaryota > Metazoa > Chordata > Actinopteri > Myctophiformes > Myctophidae > Gymnoscopelus > Gymnoscopelus microlampas. The sequence goes on along the minus strand of NC_139958.1, from coordinate 1,160,674 downwards.
ATAGTAGCTTGGAGGGAATTCATAAAGATTGTGCACTTGGTGACTAGTTTTAGATGTTTGGCATGGTTTTAGGTATGGGTATAAAGTAAAAAAACATTGCAAACGAGTTGGGCTCGTCCCCTTGTGGTCGGTTTGCAATAATTCCTATATTAGATAGGTAGATAATTGATAGAAAATATTTTCAATGGATTCTGTTACTATAGGGCATGCTAAATAGCTACAATTTAGGAAAATCTAACTTCTGGAAAGGTAGACTTTTCAAGATGGCGTCCACGATGGCTGCAGGGAGCTTAAAATATCTTTCATTACTCAACCTAGAAAGGTATTGTTTGTGTCTAACCCTAGGTTTCAGCGCTCAAGGAATGAATGTGACTGAATCAGTAAAATTTTGGTTTTCATTTAAATAAATCCTGCATCGTGGCTACGAGTGTGCAGCCCTTTCTTTGCTTGAATCATGCAGTAAAATTACCATCAGTTCATTATTTATTGCCAAATTCAAGATGGCGTACCAGGTGATCTCCCAGCTGGGAGGGAATATGTCAAAAATCATATAGATTGTGGATTTGGATTTGTGATAATATGTGGATATGTAAACTAATTGCTGATCAATGTCTCTTTTTATTTTAGTTATGCCATACTGCTGTGGACCATTTTAAGTGAGTAATTCTCTCTTAGTTTTTTCGGTAACGCTTTACTTAAAGGTCGGGTCTATAATTTATAATGCATTATGCACATTATAACACTTGTTATAAATGTTTATAATCATGTATGTCAACTTATAACAATGTTTATAACATATGCTGATCATAATGCATTATAAGCTCAGTGGAACAGCACAGTATAACTACCTTGACCTAGTCAGTTATAAAGTGTCTTTTATATAAGTTGTTATGCATGATTATAAACATTTATAATGAGTGTTATGAAGCATTATAATGCATTATAAATGGGGGTATAACACATTATAGACCTGACCTTTTAAGTGAAGTGTTACCCACTCATTGTCTCAGCCTCACAGATTCCACTCTTTGACTTAATGTTTATTCAACAATAAGAATAAAAACACGTACCCGTTCTCCTATGAATTATTAAGGTTTCTCTTCTCTTCTAAACATCTCCTATCATCATCTATGTTCCTCTCCACTCTCTCAGACACTGGCCACAGCGTTGCAGAGTTTAATGTCCACCGGGGAGAAAGGCCGCCGCTAGACGTTGCTAAAGGAATGAAGGCTCCAGGACTGCAGGAGCTGCTAAAGCTTATGGAGCGCTGCTGGCACCAAAACCCCAACCGAAGACCCAGTTTCCCAGGTGAGAAGACAACCATCGCTTATTTTACCTCCCACCTGTAGAGATACCGTTGAACTGATCACAAACGGGAGAAAAACATTACAGCACAGAACAGAATATAAGAGGAATAATACAGTAGTAAAGTTGGGAGCAGAATAAAACAGTTCTTGGAGAAACTGTGTGGGCTCGCTGAAAGCTAATTTAAAGAAAGTAATACTCTGTCTGAGTAGCTGAATTCACTGTGTGTGTGTGTGTGTGTGTGTGTGTGTGTGTGTGTGTGTGTGTGTGTGTGTGTGTGTGTGTGTGTGTGTGTGTGTGTGTGTGTGTGTGTGTGTGTGTGTGTGTGTGTGTGTGTGTGTGTGTGTGTGTGTGTGTGTGTGTGTGTGTGTGTGTGTTGTTCCCAGAATGCACTGCTGTGACAGAAGGCCTCTCTGAGAAGCACAAGCATAGGATTAATGAGGCCGTCTACCAAGTGCAGAAGGACCTGGTAATGAATGATTACATGTAACTAAATACTTTACTTTACTTTACTGTCCTGTAGAAGGACCTGGTAATGATTACATGTAACTAAATACATTTACTTGATGATTTCATGATGCAGCCAAGACTCATTGAGACATCTTAAAACAATGATGTCCTGCCTGCCTGGTACAATGTACTGTACAATGCAATACAATGTAGCCTATTGATGTTCAATAGAACTCTGTACATATACTGTACATGATGTTGTTGAAATGACTGTGTTTAACAGGATGCTGATGGCAGGCTGAAGGATACACAAAGCGGTGAGCTTTCTTTTTTCCTTCTACAGTTCAATGTTTGACAAGTTATTATTATTAGGGCCCGAGCACTGCACCAATGTGAAGCTCTATTGAAATTGCAAATAATATTGTCTCCGCCAGGCTGAAAGGCATGGCAGAGACTATGTTTTGCAACGGTCTGTCCGTCTGTCTGTCCGTCCGTCTGTCTGTCTGTCTGTGAGCAGCTAATCTCCGGCACTGTTGGCCCGGTCACTGCGAAACTGTGCACACACACTCCCTGGATGCCAAAGCCGAACCTCTGCCCCGAATGTTTCAGATTGGCCTGTTATAGCCCCACAACTCAGATAAAAAAAAAACTGATTTTTCAGATTTTTGCAAATCTGATTTTTTTATAATACTCCTACAGATTTTGTCCAAACATCCGGTACACAGTATCTCTCAGGTGATCAACACAGATCTGTCCGATTTTATCCTGATTGGCTAAGATTGGCTTCCAAAGTCTGCAGGATTGTTCATTTAGAACAAAATGCCTCAAATCATGAACAAAGCGTGCCATTTCCGTGAAATTTCACACGCACATTCCCACTAGGCCGAGGAAGAAATGCCACCCTTTTCACATTGGCCTGTTATAGCGCCACCACTGCTGTCTAGCGCTCACCACTGCTGTCTTGCTAAAGAATTGCTGCTTCCTGTCCTTTTGGATCTGCTGTTTATGTACGGGGGATTCGGAGTCCCTATGGTTGGGAGAATGCGCTTTATCAGAGTACCTAAAAGCAGATGTGTTATCATAATGTCTGGCAGTAGTGCCTAGTAATTATTGTAGTATTATAATAGTAAATCTTAAATAAAAAATCACACCCAGTGTGAAGTGGGCGGTGTGTGGTCTTCACAGTGGTCATCACTTTTGTACATACTTTTTATTTTATTTTGCTAATGTTTTTTTTTTTTTGTATATATTTCATAATTTTCTCATGCCTTTTTTGTACATAATGGTATATTTTTTTTCCCCTCTGTATTCTTATGTTGATTTTTGAACTGTTTGGTTGCTACTATATATGTCTATGAAATTAATTCAAGGACCCCAATGGAAACAAGCCCGCAAGGACTTTTTTGGCCGGACCTTTTAGACAAAAGCATTATAAATGTAACTGTGTTGTTTTACATTCTTTTGCCTAATAAAAATTTCAATCTGATGGAAGTTCACTTAAATAGAGTCAGCCAATAAAGTCAGCCAATCATATTACAGCTAGTGGTCATCACAGTGATGGAAGCTCACTTAAAGAAAAGTATAGCTTTGCATTGAATGTGTAGGGGTTAGGGGTGTACAGTGGTTGGTCCACAATGGTTGATTCACTTCAAAAATCACACCCAGTGTGAAGTAGGCAGTGTGTGGTTATTTTGTAACCTTGGCCAGATCTGTGCTTTGTCACAATTCTGTCTTTAAGCTTTTCTGACATATCCTTTGATCTCAAAGGGCCAGTTCTAGGAAGACTTTCTATTTTCTTCTCAATATCGGTGTTTCCCTTTCTCATTTCAGCCATAGTGATCCTTGGGTTCTTTTTCACTGATCTCACGAAATGGACAGCATCTAAGTTAAATATACTGTCACATCAAAATGGTTTTAGATTCATTTCATCATGTGTCTCACTAGCCAATCACAGGATGTGGAATTGGAGCACTATGTCACTGTTGTTATTTAACAGTGGTCATCACGGTGATGGAAGCTCACTTAAAGAAAAGTATAGATTTGCATTGAATGTGTAGGGGTTAGGGGTGTACAATGGTTGGTCCACAATGGTTGAATCACTTAAAAAACAATGCATTTTTGTGCCTAGTCCTATTTATAGGGCTTCACATGTGTCATGTGTTTCACTAGCTAATCACAGTCCTGAATAGCCCAATAAAGTCAGCCAATCACATTACAGCTAGTGGTCATCACACTGATGGAAAGCTCACTTAAAGAAAAGTATAGATTTGCATTGAATGTGTAGGGGTTAGGGGTGTAGACTGGTGGCCAATTACGGTGCAGGATTAGGGGGGTACAATGGTGGCCAATCACAGTGCAGCGAATGTCAATGTCCAAACCTCACATATAGGGGCTAACCAGTGTGAAGTGGGCGGTGTGGTCATCACAGTGGTCATCACAGTGATGGAAGCTCACTTAAAAAAAAAAGATTTTTTTTTAGTGCATAGTCCTATTTATAGGTTATTAATTTCATCATAATTTCATCATGTGTCTCGCTAGCCAATCACAGTGTTGAATAGAGTCAGCGGGAATAGAGTCAGCGGGGGTGTCCATGGGGCCACCCATTGTGGGTGGAAGGGGTGTACAATGGGTGGCCAATCACAGTGCAGGGTTTGGGGGGGTTCAATGCTTTGGGGGGGTACAATGGGTGGCCAATCACAGTGCAGCAAATGTCAATGTCCCAACCTCACATATAGGGGCGGCTCAACCGCCCAAAAGGTATAAAAGTAAATATTTATATCAATACAACAATATCACAACAAATAAAAGATAGATATATAGAGAAGATATGATTATTTGACTGCCTGTGTGGTTCATCTAAACTTACATAATATGTTCTATCTGCATGTTCTGACAGGACATACAGATAGAACATATATGTAAGTTTTGTGCCATCACTGAAAACCCACTTCTTGGTGAGAAATTGATTATTAAAACCTAAATAAAAGTCTACAGTTTAGTTGTTCTGTTGATGGTTCATCAAAATGTATAAATATCTGTCATTGCAGCTCAGCAGATGCGTGATCTGAAGGCTGACTTTGAGAAACTACAGACGAGTAAGATGAAATGTTTCAGACATTAATAATCTGTTGAATAGTTGTCTTTTAATCCATGTGTCAGACATTAGTAATCTGATGAATAGTTGTCTTTTAGAGAGCAGATATACCCAGGGCCACGGCTAAGCACATGCATCCAAAATGAGCAAATCATCATAATAATGATAAATGATTGAATATTTAAAATGAGATGCACAACTACAATAGCCACAATTATAACATGATATATTGTCGGTTAAAATGTAACCTCAGTTAACTCATTCTGTGCCACATGACGTCAAAGACGTCACGTGGCCTGACACCCCCGTGCGCCCCATGACGTGAAAGACGTCATGAAAAAAAAAAAAATCTAATTTTTTCTTTTTCTTTTTGAAAAACATGTTCAGAACCCAAGATATGATGATTTGAAGATTTGCTGCTCCATTCACTCTTTGTTTAACTTCTTACTTAAAAAGGCTGTATCTCAGCTCCTGAGCACTTTTTTTTACTATGAATTTTGACCGTGGCACTCAGAGCCAAAATTCCATAAATAAGCTTGGCATTGAATGAGTTAAGGTCATTCTTCAGTCATGTTAATGATTTCTTGTCTCTACTTTGTCTCCAGCACGTCCAGCAGTGTCTCCCAGAAGCACAAACAGAGAGGACTTTTTAAAACGTGAGTACATGGTGTGTGTGTGTGTGTGTGTGTGTGTGTGTGTGTGTGTGTGTGTGTGTGTGTGTGTGTGTGTGTGTGTGTGTGTGTGTGTGTGTGTGTGTGTGTGTGTGTGTGTGTGTGTGTGTGTGTGTGTGCGTGCGTGCGTGCGTGCGTGCGTGCGTGCGTGCGTGCATGTCTCCATATAGTTTTTTTCATTAATTAAATTAAATCATAAATAACTAGAAAAAGCACAGGTGTCCGCCAGGTCAAGTAGGTTATTATGGGCCGGCAATGTTCGGAATTCACCAATCAAAATGGAATATAAGAAATCGGACGGAACCATCTTGATCACTTGACTATAGAGATAATGTGTACTGATTTGCATGATGTTTGGACAAAATTTGTAGGACTAATACAAAAAAAAAGTGTTGCAAAAATCGGCCTCCTGGTGGCGCTAAAATAGGGCAATGTTTAAAGGGTGGCAAAAGGTTTAATAAAGTCTGATTTGACTTGGCTGTGTATCGTGTCTCGCACCAAAAACCACAACCTCACAACTTGTTGTGAGCTTGTAGATCAGCTTTTTTTCGGTGAGACACTGGTGTGAAACTAAGTCAGGGGTAAAGTATGACCATGATGGGATTGAAAGCAATCATTAGTTGCCCGTGTTTCTCAGCCAACAGTTTAGTCATTAGTTGTTAAATAATTATCAATCATTGAGAGTCACTGCAAAGGAGAGGGATAGAATAACTAGCAGTTTAAGTCACAACTATGTAATACAACTACAGTATTTAATATGAGTACAGCAGAGTTAACAAAGACAAAGAGTAAATGATGCAGCATGTTCCCCTGTTCCTCTAAGATGTATTTTAAACTTTACAGTCAGTCACTTACTATGAACTCCTGCACAAGATCTCCAGGATCCTCATTAAGGAAGATTCAGAGTCCTTTAATTAGGAGATCCCTTCTCACATCAATGTCCTCCTGAAAGATGAGACAGAAGAACAGAACAGACACTTAAACTCATTACTTATACATGTTGTTGCTGAAGGGCAGAAACCTTGCATCTCCATGGTTAATCTTTCATAAATGAATGACCTAATGCTCTATTTTATACTTCATCATGACAGTGTCACGCGTTATAACTCACAGTGTGATACATCAGGTTGTGAGCTTGTAGATCTACTGTTACAATTTAAAAAATGTGATTTAAAAAAAAAAGATGTTCACATACAATAACATGCTAAATAGGTATAGATAGATTTAAAATGATTGTGGATTGTGTCTGTGGATTATATTTACAATAACTAGTTCTTTTTTTTGATTGGTTGAATACTTGATCAGCAGTTTGCAAAAGAAAGCACATAAAGTACAGTTCAATACAAGGTCTGCTAAGAGGATTTAAAACTCAAGAAAGCCTATGGCTTGTACAAAGAACTTGTACATCTGCTATTTTTGAAAATGTATGATAAAATGTTGAAAGTGTGAGAACTAGTGATTTATAATTATTTGTAGAATCGGCCTCAGGTCTTAAAGGAGTAGTTCACCCTCCCAAAAAAAACATATTTTCTATCAATTACCCACATCATGAAGCCTTGAATTCATGGAGATTTGTTTAGTTTTTGTTACATTACTGAGATAATAGTTTGATGACCGCCGGTCTCTCCGGTAGGAGACTCAAAGAGTCTGCTTTGAGTCTCCTACCGGATACATTAGCATCTTTACGCCAGTAGGGTTAGGGTTCATCAAATCATTGTCCCAGGAATTTGACAAAAACAAAACCATCTCCATGAATTCAAGGCTTCATGGTGTGGGTATAATGGATAGATAATACGTTTTTCATCAAATTAGTCATGTTTTGGGTGAACTATCCCTTTAATTAGTAGGGGCTGTTAGTGACACGATACTTCACTTTGTGATACAAGCGCCAAATTTTCCACAGAGTTTCTTCTGGACCTACTTTTTCACAAAAGCCCGTTAGCCACCCAAAAAAAAACAATATGGCTGCCATTTTCCAAAATGGCTGCCGGCGAAAGACATGCTATGTGTTTTTTGACCTGGATTGTGATTGGATAATCCCAGTTTGATTATTTTGGCATCAGAATATAGTTTTGACCCTCCCCCACCCCATCCCCCCGTTAGCCACCCAAAAAAAAACAATATGGCTGCCATTTTCCAAAATGGCTGCCGGCAAAAGACATGCTATGTGGTTTTTGACCTGAATTGTGTTTGGATAATCCAATTTTGATTATGTTGGCATCAGAATATAGTTTTGACTCCCCCCACCCCCTCCCCCCGTTAGCCACGCAAAAAAAAACAATATGGCTGCCATTTTCCAAAATGGCTGCCACCTAAAGACATTTTATGTTTTTTTTTTACCTCGATTGAAATTATTTTGGCATCAGAATATAGTTTTGACTCCCCCCCGCCCCCTCCCCCCGTTAGCCAAGCAAAAATATATATATGACTGCCATTTTTTAAAATGGCTGCCGGCGAAAGACATTTTATGTGGTTTTTGACCTGGATTTTGATTCGATAATCCAAATGTTTTCTGAGGGTGTACTGTAAAAAGGCTGTGCAGAATGCGCACCACTGAGCTAAGGGACTAACGGGACACAGGTGGAGAAATAAAACTAATCACAAGGTAATGAGACAAGACAGGAAACGTTACGACAAAATAAAACAAACACAACAGTAAAGTAAAAACTAAGTAACCACTTAAAACAGGACAAACTAACACATTACAAAACAGTACTGTACTGTTATTATACAGCACTGTACTTTACTGTACTGTTCTGTTATTGTATTGAACAGCACTGTACTGTACTGTACTGTATTGTTGTTGGTTACCAGTTCATTCGATTTAGTGAATAATCTAGGCCCTGAAAAATCCAATGGCATCCTTTTCTTTCACACTTTCACTGGATGTGATGTCGTGTCAGCCTTTCGTGGGAAAAGGCAAAAAGACAGCATGGCAAACCCGGCAAGTGTGGCCTGAAGTGTCTCATCCCAGCAAGCACAGTCAGGACCCGGACCAATCAGTGACGTCTCGATTGGGGCTAGATCAAGTCAAACCAAGACAAGTCAGATCTGGCCCAGAAAATCTCCTGATTTCAACCAAAATTAATCCTGACCACAAAAACGTCACTTCCAGGACGTCATCTAAACACATTCTCATCACCCAAAATTGCTGTCCAAATGTCCATATGATGTCCCGGTGATGACGTCCTGTAAATGACGTAAAGATCATCCCCATATGGGCTGTGATCTGGCCTAGTCCTGAACGTCACCGGGGTGATGACCGGGTGTCACCCTAACGTCATCATGACGTCATTGTGCTTGCTGGGATGTCTTCCAGAAGCTCAGTCAATACCCACCAGTAACATTGCATGACAAGAACAGCACTGGTGATGGGGTTGATGATGCAAGATTTTACCTGTTTGCATGGAAGCAGAGGTCCTATGATGCCATTCCACCTACAAGGGCATCTCTTGCACATCATGTGAAGCATGCCACTTATCAAGTTGCCCCTGTCTGAAGCCAGGTAACTGTATGTCAAATGTCATACAGAGAGCCCTGCCAGCTGGGGATGGCGAGCAGAAGATGACATTTGGCAAGTAACGTGGATGACACTCTACCAATTGCCCAGATTTGTGAACAACTGACAAAAGCCGGTGCAAGACTGAACGTTGTGGTCAAGTCAAGGTAGCTTTATTGTCCCTTGCGGGAAATTGGTTTGCAGTCAGATCATAATAAAAAACAACAACATAACAACAACATTCAATACAAGACTGAGATCTAAGAACAGGGCACTACAGACAGAGAATTCATGACATTCAAATTCAGAGTGGCAAAGTCATCAAAAGTGCATTAGTGGGCATTATGTGCAGAGAGGCAAAAATAAAGTGCTATCTGCTGTTCAGCAGTTGAATAGCAGCCGGGACAAAGGATAGTTTGAACCGTTTATTCTTTGCTTTGGGCACCCTCAGCCGACGGCCTGAGGGCAGCAGTTCAAACTCAGACCGAAGTGGGTGATCCTCTACTTCCAGGAGGGAGGAGGCTCTCTTAAGCATCTGCCTCTTATATAGTTCTATGAGTTGGGCCTGGGTTCTCCCAGAAATCTTGCTGGCCACTTTGACGAGGCTGCTTAGCCTGTTCCTGTTTGCCAGGGTCAAATTACCGTACCAGGCAACCATACAAAACATGAGAACAGATTCAATAAAACTTCTATAGAAAAGTGTCATCATCACAGATGAGACATTAAAAGAACGCATTTTCCTCAGAAAAAAAAGACGCTGCTGGACTTTTTTAGATGTAGAGGCAACATGAGAGTCAAAGGAGAGTTTGTTGTCAAGAACGACACCCAAGTATTTATAGCTCTCAACAACTTCAATTTCTGTGCCCTTGATGATTGTAGGAGCAGGACTGGGAGGAGTCCTTCTAAAGCTGATGATCATGTCTTTTGTTTTGGTCACGTTTAACTGTAAGAATGACTTGTCACACCATGATATGAAGTCATTGACAACTGGCCCATGCTGTACCTCATTGTCCTCAAGAAGGCTGACAATTACAGAGTCATCAGCGAATTTGACAATATACCTGTTAGGGTGATTGCTACAACAGTCGTTGGTATACAGAATGTACAGTAGTGAGGAGAGACAACAGCCTTGGGGAGAACCAGTGGAGGAGAGCAACAGAGAAGACAGGACCTCATTTACCCTCACGCACTGGGACCTAACAGTTAAGAAGTCTATGATCCAGCCAACAAGGTTAAGATCCAGATTAAAAAAATTGATTAGCTTCTGGGCTAGAAGATGTGGCTGGATTGTGTTAAAGGCAGAGGAAAAATCGACAAACAACAGTCTGGCATGTGTTTTTTTTCCCTCAAGGTGGCGGTACAAAAAATGCAGTAGGGTGATAGTGGCATCATCTACACCTCTTCCAGACCTGTATGCAAACTGCAGGGGATCTAAAGATTTCTCCACCTGCTTTAGGATGTTATCTTTGATTAGCTTTTCCAAACATTTCATTACTAATGAAGTCAAAGCAACAGGCCTGAAGTCATTTAATGACTTTGGGGTCCTAATTTTGGCAACTGGGATAATTGTGGACTGTTTCCATAACTTAGGGACCCGCTGTTGTTGAAGAGATAAATTAAAAATAAAATGAAAAATGCTGCAGAGCTGTTCAGCACAAGTTGAGAGAACCTTGCCACATATGTTGTCCGGCCCTGGACTTTTTGACTTAGTGTGTCTGAGGTGTTTTTCCACACTTTTTTTGTCAATAACTAGGGCTGGAGGAGCTCTAGTCTCGTTCTTTAATTCAGTGATTTTGTCAGCAAAATCCTGATTCTCAAATCTCAGGTAAAACTTATTTAGCTCATCGGCCAGCTGTGTGTCTGAGTTAAACCCAGGCATGGAGATGTGCTTATGGCCTTTATCATCTGACCCTGTCATAGATTTCATGCCGTTCCATGCTTCTCTGAGGTTATTACTGCTCAGCTCAGCTTCGATTTTGTTTTTGTACCTGAGTTTACTTTTTTTAATTTCAGACTTGATCTCCCTGTTTAGTTCCCTGACCTTGGGTAGATCACCCTCATTGAAGGCATTTTTCCTGTCATGTATTAAGCTTTTTAGGGCTGATGATGCCCAGGGTTTGTTGTTAGGAAAAACCTTAACAGTCTTAGTGGGAATAACATTGTCTTCACAGAACGTTATATAGCTGCACACAGCGTCTGTAATTTCATCAATATTGTCAGATGATTCTGTAAACACAGACCAATCTGTGCAGTCGAAGCACCCCTGCAGGGCAAGGGAGGAATCCTCATTCCAGATCTTCACCTGTCTTTTCTGCACCTTCTCCCTCCTTAGAACAGTCTTGTAAACGGGTAGGAGGTGTACAATGTTATGATCAGAAGATCCGAGAGCAGGGCCCGCCTCTGATTTGTATGCTCCTTTAATGGAGCCATAACATAGATCCAGAATCTTGTTGCGCCGTGTGTGACAGTTGACATATTGATAAAAACTATTTAAAGTTTTCTTCAGGTTGCAATGATTAAAATCTCCCAGAATTATGTTGGGCGCGTCAGGGGAGATAGATTGCAATGACTGTGTCACTCTGAAGACGGTGTTCGCTGCAATGTCCGCGTTGGCTTTTGGATGAATGTAAACAACGGTGATAAACACTTGGGGAAATTCCCTAGGGAGATAAAAGGGCCGCACCGACACGGACAGGAGCTCTATATCGGGCGTGCATAACCGTTCACGCACGGTGAAGTTATTACACCATCTCCGATTAATGTATAGGCACACCCCTCCTCCCTGTGTTTTGTGTGTTACCTCACTGTCCCGGTCCAGCCGTATAGGCGATCCGAAGCCGCTGACTTCAAATGACGTGTCAGCGTCAGAGTCAGTAAGCCAAGTTTCAGTGAATGCCATCAAACAGGCATCCCTGTATTCGCGTAGATGACTGATATTCCCATGTAATTCATCCATTTTATTCCTCAAGGATTGGACGTTGGCCAGGATTATAGAGGGTAGTGGGACGCGGTTGTTTTGCGTCTGTTTCCTTAAACGTTGACGCACGCCACCCTTCTTTCCTCTTTTCCTGATGTATGCCGATTTCTTGAAGCCATCTCTTACATTCACAGAATCTCCGACTATTTCTGGATGGAAATTGGAAATCTGTGAAGAAGGTATCGCATCGAGGCTCTGACGATTCCACTGTAGATTTAGGAGAAACTCCCGCGAGTACTGAAAAGTTTGTGAGTGTTTGCGACTCCATGCAAAAACCATTAAAAGCATCAAAAGTAGTACTCTTAGAAACTCCATCTTTCAGCCTCCTGGGCTACAAGTAGGACTTAATAAATACTCAAAAACTCTAGGCCTGGTAGATGCAAGTGCTACCGCTTTGGCGTTCAGTCAGTGCACACAGCTGAGTGCCTGCAAATGTGACGATTACAACAATTTGTGATCCAGACATGGGGGGGGGGGGGGATAAAAACTCATATGTTGATACCAAAATAATCAAAATCCAATCACAAGCCAGGTCAAAATACACATAAAATGTCTTTCCCCAGCAGCCATTTTGGAAAGTGGCAGCCATATTGTTTTTTTTGCATGGCTAACTGGGGGAGGGGGCGGGGGGGAGTCAAAACTATATTCTGATGCCAAAATAATCAAAATTGGATAATCCAATCACAATCCAGGTCAAAATACACATAAAATGCCTTTTGCCTGAAGCCATTTTGGAAAATGGCAGCCATATTGTTTTTTTTTTCGCGTAGCTAACGGGGGGAGGGGGCGGGAGGAGTCAAAACTATATGTTAATACCAAAATAATCTAAATCCAATCACAATCCAGGTCAAAATACACATAAAATGTCTTTCGCCAGCAGCCATTTTGGAAACTGGCAGCCATATTGTTTTTTTTGCGTGGCTAACGGGCTTTTCTGCAAAAGTAGGTCCTAGGCATTGTTCATGCCAAATGTGGCGCTTGTATCACAAAGTGAACTATTGTAACATAAAAATGGACTTAGTGGCCTGGACTAAATGGGTTAATGTTGGATTCATGTTAAAGGGCAAGACCACTTTGGTAGAGGTGTCGGTTGTGTAGTTACCTTGCCATGATGTAACTCAAGAAATCAAAAATAATATAAAAAAAATAAAAAAAATAATTGCTCCATTGATTAGAAATTGATCATTCTAAATATGCTCCTCATTGACTTACATTGTATGGTAAAACAGCTCTCAAAGTCACTCTATAAGCACATAAACAAACACAAACTAAGCTGATTCAGACAATATAGAACATCACCAAACCCATTTTTATAAAAATGTTAACTTCCTGCTGATTTTACTATTTGATGATCCGGATCCGGATCCGTAAATCCAGTCCAGGTTTTCTTCTTCATAAAAATAGCAAAATCAACAGGAAGTTAACATTTTTATAAAAAAAAAAAAACAGTAGTGTGTTTGGTGATGCTCTATATTGTCTGAATCAACTTTGTTTGTGTTTGTTTATGTGCTAAAATAGTGACTTTGAGAGCTGTTTTACCGTACAATGTAAGTCAATGAGGAGCAAATTTTGAATTATCAATTTCTAATCAATGGAGCAATTATTTTTGATTTCTTGTCCACCTTTGGAGTTACATCATGGCAAGGTAACTACACAACCAAAACCTCTACCACAGTGGTCTTGCCCTTTAAAGTGTATTTTCACACATTTAACCCTTTAAACCCTCAATACTTAGTAAACTTGACTGTTTGCTCTGTACTTGGTCTGCTCTTCTTTCCCTCTACACCAAACCTTTTTGCCAAAAATAGCAGATCTACAAGCTCACAACGCCTCTCAGCACGAGGCGTTGTGAGCTTGTAGATCTGCTGTTTTCAGCAAACGTTCCACCAGAATAGAGATGCTGGAGTTCAAGTGGTTCATGTTCATAAAATAAAAACTTATCACACACAGATTTACCCCCCCCCCCCCCGTAGTAACTCTGGACCCCCTGTAGTAACTCTGAGGACCCCTAGGGGTCCCAGACCCCCTGTAATAATTCTGAGGACCCCTAGGGGATCCCAGACCCCCTGTAGTAACTCTGAGGACCCTCTAGGGGTCCCTGACCCCCTGTTGAAGACCCCTGATTTAAACTGTAAACTCAAACAGATGTATGAGGTTTTAACCTCTTAAGCTCTGTATATACTCTGTATGATGAATAGTGAAAACAGCAGATCTACAAGCTCACATATCATCATGACACCACACGGTGTGAGCTTGTAGATCTGCTAACTTTCACATTTTTTTATATTCTTGAAACAAAAATAATAATATTTATTATTATTATTATTTGAAAATATTTAAATGTATTTTTGAGTCCAAACATCATCTATATCTGCACCACTTATTGTGAAACCACTGAAAACACACATGTGTTTAACCCATTAAGACCGGGAACGCATCTGTGTCATAATCACTTTGGCTATTCAAAAATAGCAGATCTACAAGCTCATAGCGCGGCACCGAGTGCCGCGCTATGAGCTTGTAGATCTGCTATTTTTGAACAATCGTGAAACTTTGTGCAATTCTTTTTTAAAGCAAACATTTTAACTCAAATCTTTTCTTCTGTGGGATTCTACAAATGTCTTCTAAATCCTAACATATTTTTTGGGTTTAAAAAACGTATGTTGCTATAATGTCAGTGGTTCTACACTTTTTCATGTCAGGACCCCAAAATTATATGTATTTGGCCACGGACCCCCATCTGAAAATGTGTTGTTCCAGGGACCCCCCAGAAGCAAAGATTTGAGTTAAAAAATGATATATATTGTAGATCTGCTATTTTCAAACATTTTAGTACTTTTACTTTTGGTACTTTAAGTACATTTTGATGCCAATACATTTGTACTTTTACTCAAGTAAATTTTGAATTCTGGACTTTTACTTGTAACATAGTATTTCTATATTTAAGTAAGTAATTTGAGTACTTTTTCCACCACTGAAACCCTCTATAGTCTATACTATAGCTGACCGGGGTTCCTCAGGGCTCTGCTCCTTTTCTCTCTCTACACCAAATCTCTTCGCCGAAAATAGCAGATCTACAAGCTCACACCATGTCACGTTGTTGTCAGCTTGTAGATCAGCATTTTCATGATTTAAAAAAAAAACAGCAGATCTACAAGCTTGCAGCGCGGCACTCGGTGCCGCGCTGCGAGCTTGTAGATCTGCTGTTTTTTGAATAGCCCAAAGAAATCTTAAATATGACACAGACGCGTTCCCGGTCTTGAATGGGTTAATTATATTTCATCATGTGTTTTTTTCTCACAGATTCCTCTGCTCTGTCATTGGACCCAAACACAGCGCAGAGGAACCTCATCCTGTCAGAAAACTACAGGAAGGCGACTTATACACGACAAGACCAACCCTATGCTGATCATCCACAGAGATTTACCTATTACTCTCAGGTGTTGAGTAGAGAGAGTCTGTCTGATCCTTTTTACTTTGAAGTTGAATGGAGTGGAGAGGCTGTTGTTATAGCAGTCAGTTATAAAGACATCAACAGGAAGGAGGAGGTGCTATCAGGCTTTGGAGGCTCTGACATGTCCTGGGTGTTATGGTGCTGTGGTTCTGTTGGTTATGAACGCTACGTGTTCTGTCACAACAACATTGATACTAAACTGTCAGGACCTGTTCCCTCCACAGGGAGGAACACGGTGGGTGTGTTTGTAAGCCAGACAGAAGGCTTGCTGTATTTCTATCATTTAGATGGAGACGACATGTCGCTCATTTATACAGTAAGAACCTCCTTCACCAGACCTCTCTATGCAGGGATAGCGGCTTATGAAGCTACTGCAGAGGTGTGTGAGATCTGGTAAACATGACACGTAATGTATAACCTCTTAAACCCTCTATAGCTGACCGGGGTCCCTCAGGGCTCTGCTCCTTTTTTCCCTCTACACCAAAACTCTTTGGAAAATAGCAGATCTACAAGCTCACGATGCGTCACGTTGTCGTCAGCTTGTAGATCAGCTGTTTTGACGGCGGATGTTCTCCCACAGGGACGCTATCTCTCTCTCTCTCTCTCTCTCTCTCTCTCTCTCTCTGTGTCTCTCTCTCTCTCTCTCTCTCTCTCTCTCTCTCTCACACTCACTCACTCACTCACTCACTCTCCCTTTCTCTCTCTCTCTCTCTCTCTCTCTCTCTCACACTTACTCACTCACTCACTCACTCTCCCTTTCTCTCTCTCTCTCTCTCTCTCTCTCTCTCTCTCTCTCTCTCTCTCTCTCTCACACTCACTCACTCACTCACTCACTCACTCACTCACTCTCCCTTTCTCTCTCTCTCTCTCTCTCTCTCTCTCTCTCTCTCTCTCTCTCTCTCTCTCTCTCTCTCTCTCACACTCTCACACTCTCACACTCTCTCTCTCTCTCTCTCTCTCTCTCTCTCTCTCTCTCTCTCTCACTCACTCTTGGTGTAGAGTGAGAAAAAGAGCAGACCAAGTACAGAGCCCACAGGTGAAGTTTACTAAGTATTGAGGGGTTTAAATGTGTGAAAATACACATTAACGTGAATCTAACAGATGAATAGAAAAGATTATGTGTAAACAAAACAAACACTGATTTACACAACACTGATGACTGAGTCTGTCAAACGATAGTCTATGAAGTTATCTATGAGATCTGATGTTTAATCTGTAACACCATGTTGTTCATTCCTTTGTGTTTTTATCAGGTTTTCACTTCATGTTTTCACTTTAGTTTTTATTAGTTTTTAAAGCAGGTTTTGTTCTGATTTAGTTTCTATCAGTTTAAAGGGCAAGACCACTGTGGTTGAGGTTTGGGTTGTGTATTTACCTCGCCATGATGTAACTCCAAAGGTGGGCAAGAAATAAAAAATAAAAAATTGATAATTCAAAATATGCTCCTCATTGACTTACATTGTACGGTAAAACTGCTCTCAAAGTCACTCTTTTAGCACAAAAACAAACGCAAACAAAGTTGATTCAGACAATATAGAACATCACCAAACCCAGTACTGTTTTTTTTTAATAAAAATGTCAACTTCCTGTTGATTTTGCCATTTTTAATAAGTAGAAAACCCGGACTGGATCGGCGGATCCGGATCCAGATCTTCAAATAGTAAAATCAACAGGAAGTTGACATTTTTATTAAAAAAACAAACACTGGGTTTGGTGATGCTCTATAGACGGGTTTCCTGTTAGTAAACATGAGAGGAATATGACCGCGCAGAGGAGGGGGAAGCCTATGGGTGCGTTTGGAAATTACGCACCGGAGCACACTCGCCTATTAGTTTGTATTGGCCAGTGCGCTCACTGCCGCTCAGGGCTGTATTTTCGAACGCGCCTTTCACCCGGGCATGCGCAGATTGCGCATTCTGCTCTGTGATGACGTCGCGCGGAAATCCGTCTATACTACACAACCTAAACCTCTACCACAGTGGTCTTACCCTTTAAGTTTTTAATTGTAATGTATTGGTTGTCAGAGACGATAATCTTGGTGAATGAGACCCAGTGTGTTTTAATGTTTGCTCTATTATATTATGTTATAATTACCTGATCAAATGTTTTATCTAAATCAATATGTCTATAACCTACTGATCAGCTGATGATTCTTTATGTGTTACTGTACTTCTGTGCTGTTTACTTTTTCTCTAATAAAGTATTTCAACAATCAATCAATCCCTTCTTGCATAAACCATGAGAATAAAGGTCATAATAATAACATGTTATAGTTTATAAAATCATAAACACATTAAAAATCATATTTGTAGAATAAGATCGTTGGTCTGTAGGAATGCACTAAGAACGTACTCAAATGTACTCAAATGTTTTACTTAAGTAAAAATATCAATACTGCAATGCAGAAACAAGTAAAAGTCCGGCATTCAAAGAGAAAAGTCGTTTTGGGGGTGTACTATCTATCCCTTTAAAGCTAATCATCTGGGGACAACCCCAAAATAATGTGGGGACCCCCTGGGGGTCCCGATCCCCCAGTTTGGGACCCAGTGTACACTGGGTCCCAAACTGGGGGGTGGGGTTTTAACTGTAATCTGTAGTAGAGATTACAGAAGAACATTAAGGTGACGCTGCATCCATCAGTTACTCCTCCTAATCTGTGATTTTCAGCTATAAGTAATCCTGTCCATTATTTTATACTTTAGCTATTCAAAAATAACAGATCAACAAGCTCATAGTGCTGCACTATTAAAAAATAGCAGATCTACAAGCTCATAGCGCTGCACTATTAAAAAAATCACACCCTGTGTGAAGGTAGCGGCGCCTTTGAATACATTATGTCATCGATATGTGTTTATAATGTGTTTATAGCCATGTGTCATGTGAAGCTTGACCAATCACTTTGTTGACGGGTCTGACCAATCAGAGCGTCGACGACAGATAAAGTTAAATTGAGGATCTAACTTTAAATAACTTACCTAGAAGGAGACTTTAGCCAAATAAAAATATATACAAAAAAAAACATGAGGAAATAAAAAATAAACCTTGACATCATAGTGATGTCATGAATAGTCCCCTTGCCTGACAAATCACAACCTTGACGGGCCTGACCAATCAGAACCTTGACGGGCCTGACCAATCAGAACCTTGACGGGCCTGACCAATCAGAACCTTAACGGACTCTTGGATTCTCGATCGTCTCTATCAAACCATTCTGTCATAACGGATGACTGGGTCCCGAACTCAGACTTTCTATACATTCACCCTTCATCTGTTCTTGTATCTTTCTCTTTCTATTCGTCATATTAACTTTAAATAACTTACCTAGACGGAGACTTTAGCCAAATGAATAATAAGATGAAGTCATTGTCATCGTTTATATAGACATCGAATTCTATATTCATGACATCATAGTGATGTCATGAATAGTGACCAATCACAACTTTGGCGCACCTGACCAATCAGAACGTTGACGCACCAGACCAATCAGAACGTTGACGCACCTGACCAATCAGAACGTTGGCGCACCTGACCAATCAGAACGTTGACGCAAAAGCCAGGCATAGAGGGCTAATATTCGCTCTATACCTAAAGGTATAGAGCGGCTAGCGCCGCTAAAAATAGCAGATCTACAAGCTCATAGCTATGAGCTTGTTGATCTTCTATTAAAAAGACAAATGATGAACATTTTTGCAAAACTTGTAATGTAATTTTGGTGAACATTTGTAAAACTCAAATCTTTGCTTCTGGAGGGTTCTACAAATGTCTTCTAAGCCCTGTGTTGCTATAATAATATAATATCAGTGGTTCTCAAATTGTTTTCATGTCAAGGACCCCCATAATGACATGTATTTGGCCACGGACCCCCATCTCAAAATATGATGTTCCAGGGACCCCCAGAAGCACAGATTTGAGTTAAAAATGTTTGTTTAAAAAATATATTATATATACTGTATATATTCAAAGATTTGATCCAATTTTCACAATCTTTCAAAAATAGCAGATCTACAAGCTCATAGCGCGGCACTCGGTGCCGCGCTATGAGCTTGAACAATATGAGTAGATTCATAGAAATCTCCAAAGTCGAGTGTAAGGCCTGCGTCATTACTCTAGGATTAGCATCATGATGGCTTGACTACACAGAAATCAGACGTCCTCTAAAATGGGGGGGATTTCAAAATAAGAGCTACTGATAGGATAAGTCAGCATTGGTTTTATGTTTTAAGTCTAATTACAGGAAGTAGATAGACTAACTTAGAAGTAGTTGACTTTCTCTAAAGTTGGGGGGGTATTCCACCCAATAGGCACTGAGTACGTCCAAACCCCCTCCACCCCTCCCCATCTGCGTCCCTGCTTGTCACAGTGCAACGGGTTTTGAGATGCTAGATTGGCTGTTTTTGATATGTTGGGGTTAAACATGTAAAAAAAAAAAAGAAGTTGAAATGGCCTTCATTAAATGTATATTATCCTTACAAAGTGTGTTTGTGTGTGTGTGTGTGGGGGGGGTCCCCAGTTCAAACTAATAGGATTTATTTTTGGTGTGTTTGGGGACCCTCAGGCTCAGAGCCAGGTGTGGTTCAGGGGTTCTCAGGTCTGATGGCTCTGGATGAGTCTGAGGAGCTCCAGAGCCTGGTCCTTCAGGTCAGGCATGACGTCCGACGCCTGCAGGCCGGACAGAGAACTCTGGAGCCGCCGTCTGCTCTCTGGAGACAGGCAGTCCCAGCGGCCGCTCTCCCCGGTCCTCCGCAGCAGCAGCTCCACCACGGACAAGGCTTCGGTCCTCACCGACGCGTAGCTCTTGTTTTCCAGCGGGTACGTGAGGGCAGAGCAGGTCTCTGACAGGATCTGGGACAGCGTGTTTGAATCCTGACCGTTGTGACGGTGGTCCTTCTGGAGCAACACCAGGCCCTGGAAGTAGGCCTTCATGCACCGCAGGACTCCCAGCTGCACCCTCCAGCTGCTCAGCCTGAGCTTGTCACACATGAGCGCACACACCTCGGCCCGGAAAGCGTCCTGGGTGAGCGGGTTCCTGGGCCAGCTCTTTGCCAGCGTGTCTAAGGCACAGAGCAGAGCTTCGGTCCGCAGCTCGCCGTCCTTCTCGTCCTCCTCATCGTCGTCGTCATCGTCGTTCTCTTCCAGTGACCGACCGCCGCCCCCGCTCTCCGGACACTTCTTCCTGATCAGAGGGAGGAGGATCTCGGCCACGTCGCTGAAGCCGTCCTCCTGGCTGCTGTGCAGCACGTCTCCGGCGCAGCGCAGGGCGGCCATCTTGTACGTCAACCGCTCCTTCTTGCGGCGGCACTCCTTCATCACCGCCGACAGCATCTCGGAGACGGTGGGCTGGCCGGGGCGGGGCTTCTGCAGATCAGAGCGGCACCGGGACGCCACCGAGCCGATGGCGTTCAGCAGCTCCTCCTTGCCCACCCAGGTGCGTCCGGACAGCCCCTGCAGCAGAGCGCTCAGCACCGTACCGAGGTGCGGCGCCACCAAGGAGCCCGTCTGCTCCTTTGCTACGGTCGCCATGGCAGCGGCACCTTGAGCCTTCGTCTTCCAGGACTGAGACTGCAAAGCCTTCTGGGTAATGGCGATCAGCTCGGTCATGTAGAGCCTGACGCCTCCGGAGCTTCCTGGGACGTTGTCCTGCCACACCTCTGCCCACAGTGTGGCGTCGTGGCACCCTCCCTTCTCCTCCTCCTCTGGGCCCGGCGCCTCCTGGTGCATGCCCAGGAAGGCCAGGGGCAGTGCTACTCCGGCGTGGCTCTTCAACACATCGGGGCTGTGGAGGCTGATGGCGTGCACGGTCTGCGCGCACGATGACCTGTACGCCGGGTCCTCTTTCTCCAGGTACCAGGTGTTGAGCTTCAGCAGTAGCTTTTCGACACTGCTGTCCTTGGCTGCCCTGACCACGTGGCCCAGAGCGAAGGCAAACGCTTTCTGCACCATGGCGTTCCGGTCATGGACGCCGCTCAGCAGGGCACTCATCAGTTTACCTGAGTATGGGGTGAGGTCTCGGGGACACTGCACCGCGAGCGACACGATGACACTGGCACAGCCGCCCTTGGTTCCCAGACCTACCCCACTCTTCAGCAGCTCACAGAGCCTGGGGACCAGCTCTCCCAGTACAGACACGTCCAGATGCTGCAGACACAAGTTAATGGTCTCCATCATGGGGGAGGACTTGGCAGCGGTCAGCCTGGCTGCGTCCATGGCGCTCCTCTCTTGCTCCGTAGCTCGTACGCTGAGGTAGTTGAGGAGCTGGGGCTCCAGGGTGCTGAGGGCCTCCAACAGGGCTGGGATCAGCTGAGGGGTGTGGGGTTTCAGCCTGGCGCCGGCCGTCTTACTGACCTTCACCAGGGTCTGAAGGCTGAGCGAGCGGACCTCCGGAACGTTGCTAACGATGCCTTTGTCCAGCAGGGTGGGTAACATGACTGCCACGGTCCTCTGGGCCGCGGCGCCCGTGGACTCACACATACGAGTACACACCTTGCTGAGCGTCTTCAGAGCCAGGTCTGCAGCCGTCCTCACAGACTCCTTGATGTCGTCCAGGACTCTGAACAGCGTCTCCCACATCTCCGCCAGGTGCTCCGTGATGTCGTCGGCCTGGCGGCCGCGGATCAGCTCGTTGAGGGCCAGGCAGCTGGACTCTCGAACCCTCCAGGTGTTACTGGTCAGGTTAGAGATGACGTGCTGCAGGATGTCCTTCAGGTGCTTGTCCACCACGGTCTTGTCCTTGACCAGCGTGTCCCAGATGCTGCTCATGGCCTGGCGGATGCCCAGGTTTGGGTCAAACTGGTAGCAGTAGAGGCGGGGCACCAGCTGTGGAAGGTAGGGAGTCAGCTGTTCGCCAGCCTTCGCAGCAATGACGTGGAACCCGAACGCTGCTCCCTTGCGGGAGTTCCACATGGCGTGGTGATTGGCCAGGTTCATGAACTTGTAGATCAGATCTGGTTGGTTGAGGTCGCTGGCCAATGAGCAAAGCTCCTTGTACGTGGACAAGCCGTGTCCGTCCGGTGCTTTCCCCAAAGCTTCCCCTTGGAACACCTCCGTGTCGTCTGACACCACATGCTTCACTCTCCTGCCGGTCATGAGTGTTTCCACCAGCGTGGACACCAGCTCCTGCTGGTCACCTTCTCCTCCCATCTCGTAGACCAGGCCCAGGCCTTTAGACGCCACATCCTGACTCAGCTCATCGGGGTCCGACAGGGCGGAGATGAACGCAGTCTGGATCTCCCTCAGGTTGGACCGGATCTGCTCGTGATGGCCGAGTTTCTTGACCAGAGAGAGCAGCCAGATGCAGGCTGCCCGTCGGACATGTGGGTTCTGACTGGGTATGTACTTGGACAGAACGGAGTTGAGGACCCACGGCACCACATCATTGTTCTTAACGTGCGAAATGAGTGGTGGGCTGTAGTGCTCGTCAGTGCAGGTCCACGGGTCCCTGCCGGCTCTGGAGCTGCTTCCCAAGGCAGCACTGGTGATGGCCTCTCCCACCGTGAACTGCAGCTCAACCTGCTTCGCCTCCACAGAGTCCATGAGACCCCGCAGAATCCTCCTCTGATGGGGGAAGTCCACGTCTCCCACCGGAAGGTAGCCCAAGGTCTGGACGGATCGCTCCTTCATCTTGTTGCTTTCCTTTCCAGAGGGGATGCGAGCCAGCAGGGTGTCCACCAGGGACAGCTTGGTGAAGCCCTCACCCTCCGAGGGCACCAATAAGGGCCCGTTGCGTCCGATTTCCCCCAGCGCCGTACATGCTGCCACAGCCAGCGGTGCGCTACCGCTGTCCAGGAAGGAACCGATCGCCCTGGTGGCCGTGGCGACAGCCTCGTCCTCCTCCTCCTGGGGTGTGGTGTTCATGTGCTGATCTATGGTTTTCCTCTGACTCATGTACCTGCCCACCATGTGGCCCAGAGCCACGACGGCCCCGTGCTGAGTCTCAGGACTACGTTTGTCTTCGGTGGTCTTGACCATGTTGTACACGGCCGTCTTCAGCTCGTTCCCAGACATGGAGGAAACGACCACGGCGTAGAGCCGGGCCGCCAGCTCCCTCACGTCTTCCTTGTTTGTGTTCATCAGACTTTTAATCCAGGCGATTTTGTCAACAAACCGCGGAGCCAGTTCCTCTGGGCAGACGGACACGACCTCTAGAAGACAGTACATGACCGGGACTCCTCTTACGGCCGTCAGGAGCTGTTGGAGCAAGTCAGCGTAGACGTGTACCGGGTTGGACCGGGAGGTCTGGGGTTCAGAGGTCAGCAGCGTGTGGACGTAGCGGCCGATGGCGGGGGCGTCGTCCTGCATGTCCATCACCAGGCTCTTGGATGTGGGCGCGGCCCCGCCCCCGGCGCTGTAGGCTAGACACGTCCTCAGGTACAGCACGATCTCTCTGAACGTAGAGGGGTCAAAGGGCAGAGTGGAGGCTCCAACAACGTACTTGGCTGGCTTTGTCATAATCTGAGCTGCTTTCTCCTGGACGTAGACCACCATGTCGGTGAAGGAGGGCAGTGGTTTTGAGCCCTCCTCCTCCTTCTTCGTGCTCCTGGTGTTAGATGCCCTCAGCACCCTCTGGGCCTCCCCGCGCACCTCCTCTCTCGGGTCTCCTGCGGCCAATAGCAGCAGGTATCTGGAGGGCACATGATCGGACGCAAACACTGTGTTGGCAAACTTGATGGCCACCTGGCGCGCCTGCACCTCGGGCCTCCCCATGTACGCAGCCACTAGAGCCTCCATCAGAGTGAGCGGCGCCCCCTGCAGGTTGGCATATGCTCCTACCATCATGGACAGAGCCTCCTGGATGGCCAGACGGACGTCCGGCTCCCCCGTCCGGCACATGGACTCAAACAACTGCTGGACCAACGCGATATCCTTGGCGAACAGCCGAGGCATGCGGCTCGACAGCTTCCCGACAGCAGAGTATGCGACGCCCAGCGACTTGGGGTCCCCCTCGTATTGGTGGATGAGCTTGGTCAGACCGTTGAGCAGCATCAGGCCCAGAGGTTCGTTGGTGTCGGGACAGAAGGAGCAGATGTGATGCACGAACTGCAGACTGAGAGCCAACAGTCTGCTGTTGGCGTCGGCTCCGAACAGACCGCCGTACACGACCTGGACGTTGGCAGGGAAGCGTTCCGCCGCCAGACGGGACCGCAGAAGATGCGGCAGGATCTTGAGTTTGACCCTGGTGCTCGCCGGCCGGCGTTTCAGCTCCGGCCTCGCGGCGGCCGCCCCCTTGGTTCTGAGAGGAACGTCGCCCAGGTAGACCTCGTACATCCTGCTGACGACGGAAGGATCGTTCCAATCCACCGCGCTCTGTCTGCTCCTCAGCTGCAGATCGGCGGCGGCGGCCACGCTGTGCCGGGAGTCCGTGGAGGCGACCACCAAATGCACCACGGCGTCGACCTCCGGAACCCGCCCGGCGTCCAGGAACCTCACTATGCCCGACTTACACCGCGCCAGCTGCTCGTCGCTCCACTGGGCTTCTCCAACCACCCTGGTGGCAGCGTAGACACTCATCCCCGGGGGCGGCTGGGGGAGAGCGTGGCCGGCTGCCACCTCCGTACCGCCTCCAACGATGCTTCCCTGACGGGGGCAGGAGGAGGACGAGGAGGAGGAGGAGGAGGAGGAGGATGAGAAGGACGAGGGGGGAGACTGATTCGGCGTAAAGCCGTAGGGCATCAGGAGGACGTCCAGCATGAACTCCAGCAGCAGTCGCGCTGTCTCGGGTCTCTCTGTCAGCGTGAAGGGGGAGGCGTCCCTGGGCGTGGCGGGGAGGTACTGTATGTGGTACAGTGCAGGGATCAGCAGGTGCATCAGAATGTCCTGCTGGGACCGAGGCTTGCCCTCCAGGGCAGCGAGCAGGGCAGGGGCCAGTTCACACTGTTTGCCCGCCTCCAGACGAGGGAAACCCATCCGGATGTAGATGATGGTGAAATGTGTGAGGGCCGCGGCCGCGGGGTCCCGGTACTGCAGCAGCAGCGCCTCTACCGGAAGCTGGATCTTGGGTCGGCTCCTGATCCTCTTGTTCAGGTGGACCAGCAGCTCCATGGCTTTGCTCTGCACTCCGTCTTGAACACTGCGGAGCGTCAGGAGAACGGGGGCCAGGAACCTGGAGATAGCATCCTGTAGCTGCACATCGCTCTCTGCGTGAGCCAGGCGAAGGAACACGCGTTCCAATTCATCCAGTTCATCCCGGGCGGCCATGTTTCGAGGAGGTTGTGAGCGACGTGCTACGAGAGAACAGAGTGGCGCTGGCAGCGTTTAAACTTTTTGCCCATTCATCTGGCAAAGCCATATATGGTAGTTATGATGCAGCCCTCACCTGATTGGCTGAAAGGTGTGACCTATGCCACACCTTGGTGGACAGGCTGGGTACTTAAAGGACCAGCAACAATTCAATTTCAACCAAAAATATTATTTCTTCGATACAGTGTATGTCAATCCGACCTGGACACGACCGTGGACTTCTACTACACTACACTATACCGCTACACTATACTGTATATTATATTATCTTAAACATTTTTATATTATTCCATTATATACTGCATACACACTATTGCTGTACTATATTATACTATCATATGCTAGTATCTTACACTATTATATTTGCTATTATTGTTATTGTTACTGCTTGCACTGTATCTCTTTCTGTCTCTCCTCTGTCTCTCCCTTTCTCTCTCTCTTCTTTCCCCCAACACGGTCGAGGCAGAAGGCCCCCGCCCTAGAGCCTAGGGTCTGCCTGACGTTTCTTCCTGTTGAATTAAGAGGGAGTTTTTCGTTGCCACTGTCGCAAAATTGCTTGCTCAGGGTGGGATGTTGGGTCTCTTCTCTACATGTAAAGTGTCTTGAGACAACTTGTTGTGATTTGACACTTTAATAAAATTGAATTGAATTGAATTGAATCCAATATCCTGTTTGATTAGATGCCCGATATTCCGTAATATTTGGCATCACCCTCTCACCCTCTTCCCCATTTCTCCACCCACCAGAAAGAGAATATTTTCTCTCTCTGCTATGGTCTCTCACACCAGTGTGAGAAACCATGACATTTTCGGTAATTTCCGCCACCAATCAGAAGGTTCCATCCCTTCAGGCTATGGCACGGTGGAACCTCACTCTCTGCAGTCGTGTGGAGCACAGTGCTAGTGTTTGTAGCCTGCAGGCTATCAGATACATATTTTAGTGCTCATTAAGTTTACAATGAGTAATACGCCGTCTGGACGTCATCTTAAATGAGATTAATGAGTGTTTGGAGGAGCGTGGGCTATGGGAATCAAACAGTGTAATGATGAAATCAAGATTCATTTATATTCATGCAGGTCTACATATCTACAGCATGTCATCACACAGTACTTAAGTAATTAAGATTGGCTTTTTAGAGACTTTTGATATAGAATTATACACAAATGTATTATTTGTTTAAATTGTTTTGGCACCTATTCCTAGGTATGTCCATATTATGACCATCAGAACCAGAATCAATCTTTATTGTCACATCACATTACAAGTAAGTGGGTGAAATTCTTGGTTGTGCAGGCTCATCATTGCAGTTAAAAAGATAGTCATCTCATAGAGAGAGAGGAGAAGCATAACGTGCATAATATGACTAAACTACATATATAATAACTATAATAATGTGAGTGAGTGCATAAAAGTGAAAGCACATTTCACAGTTCTGTGCAGTGTCACCAGACTTTAGTTTTTGTTCAGCAGCCGGTTTGCTGCTGGGTAAAAACGGTTCAATAATCTGGCGGTACTGCTCGCCAGGCTCCTATACCGCTTGCCTGGCCGTGGATGCGGCAGCGGTTCGAACAGATTATGGCTGGGATGGAAAATGTCCTTGATGATGTTTTCGGCCTTAGCCACACAACGCTTCTCGTGTATTCCCTGGAGCATAGTGGAGCATGGTATTTTTCGTTTCACTAGCGATCCTTATAATTACATTAAACATATCGTCTCTCTGCTAGTATGTGTTCTAACACATTCTGTACTCTCCTACAGACGTTTTAAACTCATCACTGCATCCTGTATGATAGAGTGATTTATATCTGAACTAGACCATACCCGGTGAAAGGCGCAGGTGAAAGTAGTTGCAAAGTTGGGGTTAATGCACGTCCTGTCGCGCGGTTTCTCCCCCGCGCGCGTCCCGTCGTGGCGCCCCCCCCCCCCCCCCTCCCCTCCTCCCCGTCGTGGCTTCCCACCTCCTCCCCCCCGTGGGTCGCGTTGCGTCACCCCTCCCCACGGGCGTATATATATATATATATATATATATATATATATATATATATATATATATATATATATATATATATATATATATCAGCACGGAGAATGGCGTAGGCATGTTACTCGCCCGCCGCGGGTCCGTCTGGTGTGTTTACTTTCCACAGAAAGAATTGTGCTGAGAGTGGGCGGGGTCTCGGTGTTGCCATGTCGGCGTACTGTAAGCGCTGTAGGGCCAATGTTGGTGGTATAGGGTTTGTTTGGTTTGGCCTCGTTTTCATAGACCTTGCTGCTTGTTTCTCTCGCGAAACCTGGCAACGACGCATGCGCAGTTTGATGAAGAGTCCCCCGAACCACGAACCAAGACACCGCCGCCACCACCACCGTGAGGTTACTAGAATTATAGGAGGATATTATAGACTCACTGCATCCTGTGTGATAGAGTGGGTTGGCCTTCCTTGGCCGACAGGCGAAGCAAACACTGGTACCTGTTTGTTTCTAAGGCAATTGATGGGACTTTACCATGTATATTACATCTCTGCTGGATTGGAACCCTGTAACACATAGGACACGCTCCAGTGACTGGCTCACGCTAAACGTCCCCAAAGTAAAGACTGAACTGGGGAAAACAGCCTTTTGTTTTAGTGCCCCAACCACCTGGAATGACCTGCAGCTTAAACTAAAGATCTGTTCTCCCATAACATACGGACAATTTAAAACCTTGATTGCAGGCCTACCCACAAGTGTCTGCAGCTTCTTTTAAACTTCTGTTTTGTTTTGTTTTATCATCGATGTGAATATTGATATGAAAATGAAATTGTACTGTGATGTATCTCAACGACACTGCAAATGAGGGCAACCTCAATGTCTTTCGAGAATAAGTGAAGGTTTGAAGTTGAAAAATGCTCAGAACATGCAAAGAGAGAGAGAGCTAAAAGCCTTTATAACATGTTTTAAGGACCTTAACAAATACATGTTTTGACAAACAGCATAACATGTCCACTTTAATGCTCTACATTCAGAGAGAAAGTAGCCTATAGTGTTCAATAACATTCATATGACACAGACTTCCATTTCAAGAGATTAAAAAGGTGACCTGATATTTCCACCAGAATATGCAAGGGTTCTTATGCGTCACCTTGCTAAACTAATGGCCAACGTCATTTTTTGTAATGTAAAGTTTTCAGAAAAAAAAACCCTGCTCAAAAACAAAACTATATGATATTTCTTAATCATTTCACCCATAACAAATTATGACTATTAACATAAAAATAACATTATCTGTCAGTTAGATTTAAATAGGTTTAAATGGGATTAAACCTGATTTAGGCCAAATGATTTACTGATTTACTCCAGACAAAAAAAAAAGCCCATTTTGGCCCAAGTCACATTAGGGAGATAGAGGCCATTATACTAAAAGGTGAGGGAACAGCATGATCCTTTTCTATTAGGAGATATATGGCATTTTACCAGAGGAGGCCTTAGTTTAAGCCATTAGTTTAGGAAGGTGATGAAGAAGGCGTGTCCCAATGTCTTTTTCCAGACAGACCATGTGAAGACGGTTTGGACGTCAGATGGACTACGTTGAGGCATGTCAAACCCATTAGGGACATGAAGGACCAGTGGTGGAAAGTAACTGAACATTTACTTAAGTACTGTACTTACATTTTGAGGTATGGTATGTTAGGAGAATCGGGCTTCATTTTGCAGGCGACTGTCCTGTCATCGACATGATCACAGGGTCCGTCTGTTCCTCAGCCCCAGAGCAGACTCAGGAGGGTGATGTGAGGCATGCCTGGGTCCACGCCCTGCCTGAAGCCCAGATACAGCACAGCAGGGAGGAAGCCTCATCTGATGACCACCTGACCGCACTGGAACACCTGCTGCACACGCTGCTTGGTCTGCTTGCTGAGGTGGACCATGATGACCTCTGACCCACAGACTGAGTTCAGTTTATGAGGCAGCATTCACCTCAGGCTGTGTTCAGCTAGAACAATATGCAGTGTTCAGTTAGAACAATATGCTGTGTTCAGTTAGAACAATATGCAGTGTTCAGTTAGAACAATATGCAGTGTTCAGTTAGAACAATATGCAGTGTTCAGTTAGAACAATATGCTGTGTTCAGTTAGAACAATATGCTGTGTTCAGTTAGAACAATATGCAGTGTTCAGTTAGAACAATATGCAGTGTTCAGTTAGAACAATATGCAGTGTTCAGTTAGAACAATATGCAGTGTTCAGTTAGAACAATATGCAGTGTTCAGTTAGAACAATATGCAGTGTTCAGTTAGAACAATATGCAGTGTTCAGTTAGAACAATATGCAGTGTTCAGCTAGAACAATATGCTGTGTTCAGCTAGAACAATATGCTGTGTTCAGTTAGAACAATATGCAGTGTTCAGCTAGAACAATATGCTGTGTTCAGTTAGAACAATATGCAGTGTTCAGCTAGAACAATATGCAGTGTTCAGGTGAGGATGTGTTCAGTCAGAACAATATGCAGTGTTCAGGTGAGGATGTGTTCAGTCAGAACAATATGCAGTGTTCAGGTGAGGCTGTGTTCAGTCAGAACAATATGCAGTGTTCAGGTGAGGCTGTGTTCAGTCAGAACAATATGCAGTGTTCAGGTGAGGCTGTGTTCAGTCAGAACAATATGCAGTGTTCAGGTGAGGCTGTGTTCAGTCAGAACAATATGCAGTGTCCAGTCAGAACAATATGCAGTGTTCAGGTGAGGCTGTGTTCAGTCAGAACACTATGCAGTGTTCAGGTGAGGATGTGAAGAATTGCAATGCAGTCAATAGATTCCTCCCTAACAGTCTGTATGAAGGTGATACTAGACACAGTCTGTTAATGTTGATAAAACACCGTCAGGAACATTCTCTCCTCGTCACCACTGATCAAACCTGCTCTTAAATAGTTCCATGTGTCGTAAGAGATGAGGTAACGAGTGACGTCATCCTTCTGTTCATCCATTCAGCACATCTGTGTCATTTTAAGATTTATTTGGTTATTCAAAGATAGCAGATCTACAAGCTCATAATTTTTTGAAAAAACATGTGTTGCTATAATATCAGTGGTACTCAAACTTTTTCATGTCAAGGACCCCCGAAATGATATGTATTTGGCCGCGGATCCCCATCTAAAAATATTTTGTTCCAAAAGGACCCCTAGAAGTTGTAATATGAGTTAAAAATGTTTGCTTAAATATATATATATATATATATATATTCAAGGACTTGCACAAATTAATGTTCAAGATTTTTTTTTTAAATAGCAGATCTACAAGCTCATAGTGCGGCACTCGGTGCCGCGCTATGAGCTTGTATATCTGCTATTTTTGAATAGCCAAAGAAATCTTAAAATGACACAGATGCGTTCCCGGTCTTAAAGTATTAACGTGCAGAATCTCTGCGTGTCCTCGCATCTCGAGAACCGTTCCGACCAATCGCCTTCTAGCCTGGGCAGCATATCTTTTCGGGTCTATGATCCGGTCGGGAGCGGAAGTGACTCTACGTCACCCGGCGCGTCATCAAGCGGCCGGATGGGCAGAGCCGGAAACACTTCACCCTGACTCACCCCAAAATAGGTCCGTCCTAATAAAATCCTTGATGCGGCATAGTTTAGCTTATTTTTTTAAATGTAAATGTGCGTGCACTATCCGGAGACTATTTAGCGTCTGTATTATCCCACGGGGAAATTCTATTCCATTTAAATAGGGATTGGGGAACCAAAAGAAAGCGGCACCGCAAAACCGGATGGGCAGAATCCAGAAAGAGTTTTTTTCCCCTCTTTTTTCAGTAGGCGTGGCCTAGACCGGATCATATGGGTCTTTAATAACGCATACCAGGCTTTCCTCCGAGGTGGAAAGACTGGTGACGCGAGGTTAACGAGCTCGATCAACATCGGCTCTTTTCGGCAGGCTAAATAACTAGCCCCTACGGAGCCTCTCCCTCCGCTGTACGCTGTATAGCTCCGAGATGAGGTCCCTCGTTAGTTACTGCCGTCTGTTTTCGAAATGGTCGCACGTCGTCCACTTTACATGTTTCTTACCCCTTTCTGCACATCGTATCCAAAAAGTAAAGCATTTCCGCCACTCTCTCGGGTGTTTGAAGTTTTAACGCGCCATAAAAGCTATCCAACGGGTTGAAGAAAGTATTTAATTTGCCTCGGTTTTCATCCGGTTCCATAATATTTTGCATTAGAAGATGCAATTCAACATTTGACCAGTAGGGTAACCAGTAATGTTATCTCTACGGGCGCAACTCTTGCGCAATGTCTTAAAAACCATGTAACCGGATGAAAACCGAGGCAAATTAAATACTTTCTTCAACCCGTTGGATGGCTTTTATGGCGCGTTAAAACTTCAAACATCTGAGAGAGTGGCGGAAATGCTTTACTTTTTGGATACGATGTGCAAAAAGGGGTAAGAAACATGTAAAGTGGACGACGTGCGACCATTTCGAAAACAGACGGCAGTAACTAACGAGGAACCTCATCTCGGAGCTATACAGCGGAGGGAGAGGTTCCGTCGGAGCTAGCTAAATAACCAGTTTATGACTTTATTTTGGGTGAAATATAAAACAGTGAAAATAGCGGATCTACGAGCTGGGTGACGTCACTGGGATCCGGTGGGAAAGGTTTCGGGGGGCGTGGCCTACGGAGTGTCCACAGACGGAAAGAAATATGGCGTCTGGTTCACAGCAATGGGTTTTAGTGGAGATGGTCCAGGCTTTCTATGAGGTAAACATGATCTAATATCATTATTATAGATGATATAGAGGTTATGTAGGCTTTCTATGAGGTAAACATGTCAGACAGATGATATACATGAGAGACTCCACTTGTGTTTTGGTTCGTTTGTCATGTTTGTTTGAACAAGCTGTGGGTCGTACTAGCTGTAGAACACAACCCTCGTAGACGTATTTATGATTCTGACGTCTTCAATCTACTAGAGTTGTAGGGTTCACCCCCCATGGAGACATGGACTTTCTGCACTATACCCCTCAGATACTCCAAACATGTACAAATTGAACATAAAGGTGCTTACCCCCACGCCGCAAATGTTAGCTGTGTCTACGGGGTAGTAGTTTAATGTAATAATCCATATCTTTCAATAAAGAAGTGTTTTAATGCCGTCTGTGGCCGATTCTGTCGGAAGTTCCCAATGGGCGGTAGGGACGGGTAGTGAGGGGGCGCATCTGGTGAAACCCGGAATTACACTAAATGTAAACAGGAAGTAAACGAGGGTGAAAAAATGGTGTTCGGCCACAGACGGCATTAAAACACTTCTTTATTGAAAGATATGGTTCATTACATTAAACTACTACCCCGTAGAAGTAGTTAACATTTGGGGCTTTGTGTTAAGCACCTTTATTTTCAATGTGTACATGTTTGGAGTGTCTACGGGATATAGTGCTGAAAGTCCAGGTCTCAATGACGTTAAAATTGCGTCGCTAAAAGACGAGGAAGTTGAACTCATTGTGTTGTAATGTGGCTCCACCCTGTTTGGACACATATGTAACCATTTAATTTAATGTCTTTATGTGTTTGTTTATTTATTTATGATAAAACTGCACCCTGTTTGGACACACATGTAACAATTTCATTTAATGTCTGTCTGATTGATTGATTGATGTACTTTATTTAGTAAGACATGAGAACCTCAGTACATGGAAGTACACATTCACAATACAAGATCTACTAAACTGGAAGACTCATTAAGCACTGAGCTTGTTTAAGATGAGATCCCCATGCACACAAATCATGATGACATATAAGAGACAGACAGATATACACACTACTATACATATAAGAGACACACAGATATACACACTACTATACATATAAGAGACACACAGATATACACACTACTATACATATAAGAGACAGACAGATATACACACTACTATACATATAAGAGACAGACACATATACACACTACTATACATATAAGAGACAGACACATATACACACTACTATACATATAAGAGACATACAGATATACACACTACTATACATATAAGAGACATACACATATACACACTACTATACATATAAGAGACAGACACATATACACACTACTATACGTATAAGAGACAGACACATATACACACTACTATACATATAAGAGACAGACACATATACACACTACTATACATATAAGAGACAGACACATATACACACTACTATACATATAAGAGACACACAGATATACACACTACTATACATATAAGAGACAGACACATATACACACTACTATACATATAAGAGACAGACACATATACACACTACTATACATATAAGAGACACACAGATATACACACTACTGACATATAAGAGACAGACAGACAGACAGACACACTACTATACAGAATGTCATACAATCAGCTTACAGGTTACTGTTATGAAGAGTGAAAAATATGTACAAGAGAAGAAAAATAAATAGGGGGGGTGGGTAGGGGGGGTAGGTTAAGACTTGGACAGGGGCCATTTTGGAATTGCAGCCTCCTGAAGGTGTGTTTATTTATTTATGATAAAACCCATACAGGTTGATGTGTTCATGCTCGGCCTGACGTTATGGCTTGGATTGTTTTTAATGCAGAGCTTTAAAGCACTGTCTGTCTGTCTGTCTGTCTGTCTGTCTGTCTGTCTGTCTGTCTGTCTGTCTCCACCAGGCTCCTGCCTATCACTTGATCCTGGAAGGGTTTCTCATTCTATGGATCATCAGGCTTCTGTTCTCAAAGACCTACAAACTACAGGAGACATACAAACTGACTGAGAAGGTACTCTATAATAACATCTATATGTCCATACATCACATTATAAACTGACTGAGAAGGTACTCTATAATAACATCTATATGTCCATACATCACATTATAAACTGACTGAGAAGGTACTCTATAATAACATCTATATGTCCATACATCACATTATAAACTGACTGAGAAGGTACTCTGTAATAACATCTATATGTCCATACATCACATTATAAACTGACTGAGAAGGTACTCTGTAATAACATCTATATGTCCATACATCACATTATAAACTGAATGAGAAGGTACTCTGTCTCTCTGGTAACCAGACATTTCGCCCTAAATCCATTTCGCCCGTGTTTTTGAGCGGACATTTCGCCCACCCCCAGACATTTCGCCCAGACATTTCGCCCGACATTCATTATAAATATATAATCAATCAGTTGTGCGAGATTCATTATAAATGGCTTTATTTAAGAGGGGAATTTTCTGTGATCCGCGGACTACTTTTTTTCGCCGATAAAGTATAGTTTTGGACCATGACGGAGGTGCGCCGACTCAGCAGACCTTGAGGCTGAGGAGTTGCACCCGAGCGCCTCCAGGCGCGAGTGCCCGCAACGACCAGCCGATGGTCCTGCTAGTCCAGGGGTTTTCAACCCTTTTCATATCAAGGTCCATTATTTATTCGGCATTTGAGCCACGGACCACCGTTTAATGAGACCGTTTACTCTCAGACCCCACATTTAGAATATATTGTTATCGTTGGATAAGATTGTGTCCACAATTCCATGCTGTATTGATAACAGGCAAACGTTGATCAAAATAACTATTCTTTAATTAAGTAATGCATAATTTAACTCTTGAGAGCGTAAAATGAAACCAAATGGACCCGGGTCCATTTGGTTTCATGTTGGTTTTCACTCTCAAGAGTTAAATATCTATAAGGGTCCACCTCTCCATCGTTTAGCTGGGGACCACCTGGAACCCCCTCAAGGACCACTGGTGGTCCCCGGACCACTGGTTGAATACCCCTGCGCTAGTCGACTACGCGCCGTCCGAGTTATGTACCGATAGGGACAGAATCGTAAATATTTTTCGTGGGGACTGCGTTTGCCCCACTGACTGCGACACACACACACACACACACACACACACACACACACACACACACACACACACACACACACACACACACACACACACACACACACACACACACACACAGAGAGAGAGAGCTTTTATCTAACCCTCTCTCATTCTCGCACACAAACGGCCAGCTAGCTTCACTATCTATGGGCGGAATGTCTGGGCGAAATGTCCGCGAAAATGGGTGAAATGTCTGGACAAAATGTCAGATTTTTTGGGCGAACTGCGGAATGGGCGAAATGACTGGTATTCGTCTCTCTGTGTCTCTCTCCATGTTTGAATGGATAATAAGTCTATGAGTCACTCTGCTAAACGTTCTAACAAGGTGAACACCATGCACTGTGGACTATAGTACCCATCTGTAGACCACCCGTTCCCGGGGTGAGTGGGTTGTTATTTTACATCGTGTCTGTGCGTACGGCTACGGACTTATTATCCCCATGACGTGGAACCTCTCCCTCCGCTATACAGCTCAGAGATGAGGTTCCACACAGCTCCGTGCCTGTACTGTGTGTGGGGGGACATCGGTGAATATTTTTCACTATGCATGATTCTTACCCTTTTCCTCACATGGTATCCATAAAGTAAAGCTGTTCTTCCTGCTCTCACATGTTTTACCTTTTAGAGGAATAGAAAGTCTAAGCCGAAATGATTGTGTTTGGACCAAAAACCCGTAGAGACAGGGTAACGCAGTTACTACACACACAGGGGTTACACTGCACCCATGAAGCAAGGTACCTGGGAGTCCTATTTGACTCAGACCTAAACTTCATAAAGCATTTTTCTAACATTTCAAAAACAGCCATCTTCCAAATTAGGAATATTTCAAAGATCAGATCATTTATCTCATTCAGCGATACACAAACCCTTATTCATGCCTTTGTCACTAACCACTTGGACTACTGTAATTCACTTTTTTCTGGACTCCCCAAAAAGTCAATTAATCGCCTTCAACTAATTCAGAACACAGCAGCTAGAGTTCTTACAAGAACCAGGAGATATGACCACATCAGCCCTGTTCTTGCTTCACTGCACTGGCTACCAGTGGCGTTCAGAATTGATTTTAAAATTGTATTGTTCGTTTTTAAAGCACTGAACGGACTGGCTCCTATTTATATTTTTGACCTCCTGTCTCCCCACAAACCCACCCGCAATCTTAGATCAGCACACAAACTTTTCCTTTCCCCCCCCAGACAAACCTTGTGACAGAAGGTGACAGGGCATTTGCTGCTAGGGCTCCATTTCTGTGGAACCAACTCCCCCTGCATATTAGACAGGCCACTTCGGTGTCCACTTTTAAAAACCTTTTAAAAACTCATTACTTTAGAATGGCCTTTAGCTAGAAGGAATAGTCAGCTATTTCTCTGCTTTCAGTCTTATTTTTTGGTATTATTATTTTTGTATGGTTCCTTTGTTTGTACATTTTCCATCATTGAATTGATTTTATATTCCCTGTGCATGTATTGTATTTGTATTGTTAAGCACTTTGTAAACCTGTTTTTGAAAAGTGCTATATAAATAAAGTTTATTATTATTATATTATAAGCGACGGGTTGAAACTTGAAACAAGCGTTTAAATGTCTTATTTAAACATGCCTCTTTGAAGAATAATACTACTATACTATACTACTATACTATAGACTCTATAGGGTTATTCTATAGAGAACACTTTAAGATAAGATGTATATGATGTTTGTAGGAGAAGGAGGACCTCATTAATAATATGTATGTGGTGTTTGTAGGAGAAGGAGGACCTCATTAATAAGATGTATGTGATGTTTGTAGGAGAAGGAGGACCTCATTGATAAGATGTATGTGATGTTTGTAGGAGAAGGAGGACCTCATTGATAAGATGTATGTGATGTTTGTAGGAGAAGGAGGACCTCATTAATAATATGTATATGATGTTTGTAGGAGAAGGAGGACATCATTAATAATATGTATATGATGTTTGTAGGAGAAGGAGGACCTCATTAATAAGATGTATATGATGTTTGTAGGAGAAGGAGGACCTCATTAATACTATGTATATGATGTTTGTAGGAGAAGGAGGACCTCATTAATAAGATGTATATGATGTTTGTAGGAGAAGGAGGACCTCATTAATAATATGTATATGATGTTTGTAGGAGAAGGAGGACCTCATTGAAGAATGGCAACCAGAACCTCTTGTTCCTCCCGTGTCCAAAGACCAGCCTCATCTGAACTATGACATCATCACTGGGTGAGTTAGTAGGATAACAAGAATAATAATAATAATCTGAAGTACCATACCAGTCATATTGAACTACATTATAATATGGCTTTATAGTATAATATATACATTATAATATGGCTTTATAGTATAATATATACATTATAATATGTGTTAATTTTATTTTATTATTTTTAACCTGGTGGGGGGAGTCACTTAAAAACCGGGTGAAAAAAAGGGTTACAACATCGTGGGCTAAAAAAATTACGGGAAAAAATAATAATGGGGGCTCAGTTCAGGTGGGAAAAATATGGCAGAACTGGTAGGCTACTCTACCGGTGGTGAGTAGGCCTACCGACCCAATTCATCCATTCCTGTATGTCGTTCATGAACATAGAAGGCTACTATTTCCAGACAGCACAACTATGGACTTGCAGCCAAATGGCCTACCAGGCATTTTTAATGTCCAATAATATGTGTCCCACCTGACTGGTGAAATAGTGCCACCTCGGCCACTGTGCTTATTACATGAACCATCTCCCAACTAGAAGAAGTGCTCCTCGGAGAACAGGTCTCCGCCAGGTCAGATAGGTTAGTGTGGGCCAGCAATGTTCGGAATTCGCCAATCAGGATGGAGTGTTAAAAAACAGATCCGTCTTGATCACTTGACTAAAGAGATCATTTGTACCGAGTAATATAAACAACATTTGTAGGAGTAATATAAAAAAGTTGTTTCGCAAAAATCGGCCTCCTGGTGGCGCTATTATAGGGCAATGTTGAAAGGGCGGCATTTGTTCCTCAACGTAGTGCAAATGTGCGTGCAAAGTTTCACCGCAATCGGACGCTGCGTTCATGATTTACGGCATTTTGTTCAAAACGGGCCACTCCTGCAAACTTTAGATCGGCCTGTTATAGCGCCACCATGAGGCTCATTTAAAACATTTCTCGGCCTAGTTGGAATGTGTCTCCAAAATGTCACAGAAATGGCATACTGTGTTCATGATTTGAGGCATTTTGTTCAAAACAGAGCACTCCTGCAAACTTTGGAAGACATTC
This sequence comes from Gymnoscopelus microlampas, assembly GCF_963454915.1. Classification (NCBI taxonomy): domain Eukaryota; kingdom Metazoa; phylum Chordata; class Actinopteri; order Myctophiformes; family Myctophidae; genus Gymnoscopelus; species Gymnoscopelus microlampas. Next base: position 1,121,859 of record NC_139958.1, on the reverse strand, counting down.
TTAGCCAATCAGGATGGCATATGAAAAATCTGAAAGAGTTTTTTTGTTTAATGACTATAGAGATACTGTGTACCGATTTGCGTGATGTTTGGATTAAATCTGTACAGTAGGTGTACTGTCAAACAATGTGTTTTGCAAAAAGCGGCCTCCTGGTGGCGCTATAACCATATCAATGGAAATAAACATGCATAAATGTGCATGTATAGTTCTTCTTACTTTCTAAAAATGAGCTTCACATTAGCGATACATTTTGTAATGGAAACCCAGACAGGAGTGTGTCAGGACAGATGCCTACTGGAAGGGTGGGCAGTCTTCTGAGGTGCCCAGATATCCCTACAGTGGACCAGATGAAGGACAGCCAGCTACACTGTGAGGATCAGAGCCCTGTCCTCTTGAGCCCCCCCCCCCCCCCCCCCGATTTAAGGTGGTATTACTCTTGTGTCTTACAGACCACCCAGTCACAGAATCGTCATCAATGGGAAGGAGTGTGTTAACTTTGCATCGTTTAACTTCTTGGGTCTCCTGGACAACGAGCGAGTGAAGGTCGGTAGTGTTTTACATCATATTAATTACATTCATATAATTGTTTCACTTTATGTGCATATTCATATTTCTTTTGTTTGTTTAGTATCACTGTTATCTCATTCAGTGCCAATGAAATGAAATATGAAAAATGAAATAAAAATGATTGCGAACTGTGCCAGCAATTTTTCTTATACCTTTTTCAAGTAGTCACAGAATATTTATCTCCAGTATAATGGATCCCCTGATGGGTGCTAATCACTGAATTGTCTGCCTTTTGAAAATAACATAATAACATTGAAAAATACATAGTAAAAAAAAAGGTGCTCAGGAGCCGAGATACAGCCTTTTTCAGTAATATAAAGTTATTATAAGTTTTGGGTAAAGTGATGATAATATAATAATAATAATAATAATAATAATATGATGTATTTAATATAATAGTAATATAATGTAATGTATTTGGGTAAAGTGATAAGAGGCAGGATTGTGTTTTTTCTTTTTTTTTTTCATTTCCTGAAAAGTTAATATTTTGGACATAGCTGGTTTCTGCCCAACAATCAGAGATATGTTATTATGTATTTGTATTATTATATGTTATTATATGTGTGAGTCTATTGAACTCATTCTTCTCTTCTTCCAGCAAAAGGCTCTGGCGTCTCTCCAGAAGTATGGAGTAGGAACCTGTGGTCCTAGAGGATTCTACGGAACGTTTGGTAAATGAAAAACTCATTATTATTATTGTCTCCGCCAGGAGACATTGTTTTCACTTTCCGCCCCCCCCCCTCGGCCAAGCTAACATTGGTCAAGCCTCACGTGACACGTGACAATACGGTGAAATAGTGTGATCTGATTGGCTAGTGACGTATAGCGGCCTATAAATACATGTGTCACTTTGAAAGAGTCTTAGCCTCTTTCAAAGTGAGGTAAGACAGGAATAATCACGAAATGGCGGATACTGTAACAATTGGATAGGACACTTACACAGACAGGACAGATAGGACACTTACACAGACAGGACGGATAGGACACTTACATAGACAGGACGGATAGGACACTTATACAGACAGGACAGATAGGACACTTACACAGACAGGACGGATAGGACACTTACATAGACAGGACGGATAGGACACTTATACAGACAGGACAGATAGGACACTTACATAGACAGGACGGATAGGACACTTATACAGGATAGGACACTTATACAGACAGGACGGATAGGACACTTATACAGACAGGACGGATAGGACACTTATACAGACAGGACGGATAGGACAGTTATACAGACGGATAGGACACTTGTGTCATGTTACTATGACAGAGTAACATGTTCTATTTTTTATAAGAATTAGAACATAAGAATTAGAACATTCCCAACATTCCCAACACAAGTCTGCTGGCGGAGACTTGTGCTCCGAGGAGCACTTTTTCTAGTTATTATTGTTGTCTCCACCAGGCCGAAAGGCATGAGAGAGTATGTTTTGCACCCTGTCTGTCCGTCCATCCGTGTGTCTGTCTGTGAACAGCTAATCTCCGGCACCTTTGGCCCGGCCACTGCGAAACTGCACACACACTCCCTGGATGCCAAAGCCGCACTTCTGCCCCAAATTCTTCAGATTGGCCTGTTCTAGCGCCACCAGGAGGCCGATTTGTGCAAAACATTTTTTTTGGGATATCACTCCTACAGATTTTGTCCAAACCTCACGCAAATCGGTACACCGTATCTCTATAGTCATGTGATCATCACGGATCTGTCCGATCTTCCATATTCCATCCTGATTGTCTTCCAAAGTTTGCAGGATTGGTTTGTCTTGAACAAAATGCCTCAAATCATGAACGTAGCGTGTGATTTCCGTGAAATTGTGCGCGCACAGGCCGAGGAAGAAATGCCACATGGTGACGCTATAACAAGCCGTTTCGCGTTTTTACCTATAACTGCACCGATCTGCGTGAAACTTTGCACGCACTGTGAGACAAAAACCTTTGCCCTGCATTTTTGCAGAACACATTTTTTGATATTACTGCTACAGATTCTGTCCAAAAATTACGCAAATCAGTACACAGTATCTCTCTAGTCATGTGATCAACCTAATTGGCTAACATTCGCTTCCAAAGTGTGTCTCTGTCTTTCTCTCCAGATGTTCATATTAACAGTATGTCTGTGTCTTTGTCTCCAGATGTTCATATTAACAGTATGTCTGTGTCTTTGTCTCCAGATGTTCATATTAACAGTACGTTTGTGTCTTTGTCTCCAGATGTTCACCTTGAGCTGGAGAGCCGCTTGTCCAGGTTCATGAGAGCGGAGGAGGCCATCATCTATTCTTATGGCTTTGCGACCATCGCCAGTGCAATACCTGCTTACTCCAAGAGGGGCGACATCATCTTTGTGTACGTACTGTTACATGGATCCAATGTGTTATTTATTATTAATATAATAACCTGTGTTCCAATGGATCCAATGTAGTCGTTATTTAGTCACAAGCTCGTAAAAACACTTTTACTTTCAAAATGTCTATAAAATAGCTGATCTAGAAGCTCAAATGTGTTGTGAGCAACGCTGTTAGCAACGAATACATGAAGGAATTATAAATGGGGCATAAATAATAAATGAATTAAATCTTGCATGTTTCTATACATATTCATATATATATATATTTATCATAGGGATGAGGCAGCATGTTTCTATACATATTCATATATATATATATTTATCATAGGGATGAGGCAGCATGTTTCTATACATATTCATATATATATATATTTGTCATAGGGATGAGGCAGCATGTTTCTATACATATTCATATATATATATATTTATTATAGGGATGAGGCAGCATGTTTCTATACATATTCATATATATATATATTTATCATAGGGATGAGGCAGCATGTTTCTATACATATTCATACTGTATATATATATATTTATCATAGGGATGAGGCAGCATGTTTCTATACATATTCATATATATATATATATATATATATATATATATATATATATATATATATATATATATATATATATATATATATATATATATATATATATATATATATTTATCATAGGGATGAGGCAGCATGTTTCTATACATATTCATATATATATATATATATATTTATCATAGGGATGAGGCAGCATGTTTCTATACATATTCATATATATATATATATATATATTTATCATAGGGATGAGGCAGCATGTTTCTATACATATTCATATATATATATATATATATCATAGGGATGAGGCAGCATGTTTCTCCATCCAGAAGGGACTACAAGCGTCACGCAGCTTCATCAAGTACTTCAAACACAACGACATGGAAGACCTGGAGAGACTGCTGAAGGAACAGGAAGTGGAAGATCACAAAGTGAGCACAGTTTATATGTATTTTTCATTCAGATTCCCATTAACTGTTACTCTTCCTGGGGAACATATCACATATAACAAAACATAATAAAAACATTAAACAGCCTTACTAAAACAAATTCAAGACAATAAACGTCAAGTAAAAAAACTAAGCATGGAAACCTATCAAATGACATTCTGGTTATTCAGGTCAGTTAACATTAGGGTTATTGATCATGAATCCAGAAGAAACAGTTGAATCATCTGCAAATATACTAGAACAAGGCATGTCATTTAGTAGAACAACACTTATTAAAACATAAGGCATGTAATTTACTAGAACAACACTTATTAAAACATAAGGCATGTCATTTAGTAGAACAACACTTATGAAAACATAAGGCATGTCATGTAACACTTATTAAAACCTCGGGCCAACTAACGAGTGTATAAAATAATATAAAGTGTTTAAAATAATCAATCAATCAAGCTCACAACAATGTATGTATATATATATATGTACTGTATAGGTAATTTATGTATGTGTTTACATATATATTTAATAGTGAACTTGTATTTGTGTGTGTGTGTGTGTGTGTGTGTGTGTGTGTGTGTGTGTGTGTGTGTATATTATTTTATGTATGTATACAATATGAATTTACATATATATTTGTTGTCTTGTGTTGTAGAATCCTCGTAAGGCCAGAGTCACCAGGAGGTTCATTGTGGTGGAAGGATTGTACGTGAACACTGCAGATGTTTGTCCTCTGCCACATCTGGTAAGAACATTAAATAGATAACACTGTCCTTCATATTCCATCGTGATTGGCTAAATTGGCTTCCAAAGTTTGCAGGAGTGCTCCGTTTTGAACAAAATAACTCAAATCATGAACACACCTGCCATTTATGTGAAATTTTGCACGTACATTCCCACTAGGCAGAGGAAGAAATGCCATTTTTTTGCAACTCAGCCTCATGGTGGCGCTATAACAGGCCGATTCGTGTTTTTACCTATAACTGCACCGATCTGTGTAAAACTTTGTATGTGCAGTGCACTCTCTAGAGGCCAAGGAAAAACCCTTGCCCTGCATTTTTCACATCTGCCTTTTATAGTGCCACCTTATAGGCCGACTTATGTAAAACATTTTTTTGTATATTAAGCATTCAGATTTGATCAAAATGTCACACATATCGGTACACATGATCTCTATAGTCGTGTGATAAAGACGGATCTGTTTGATTTTTCATATTCCATCTTGATTAGCTAAGATTGACATCTAAAGTTTGCAGGAGTGGCCCGTTTTGAACAAAATGCTGCAAATCATGAACGCAGCGCCCGATTGCGGTGAAACCTTGCACACACATTCGCACTACATTGAGGAACAAATGCCACCCTTTTAACATTGCCCTATTATAGCGGCACTAGGAGGCCAACTTTTGCAACACTTTTCTTTTTTATATTACTCCTACAAATTTGGTCCAAACATCATGCTACTGTATATATTCTATATGTTTACAGGTGAAGCTGAAGTATCAGTATAAAGTGCGTATCTTCCTGGAGGAGAGCATGTCCTTTGGAGTCCTGGGAGAGAATGGGAGAGGAGTGACCGAGCACTTTGGAGTGGATGTGAGTACAATGACTTTATGTATGACGTGGTAGAGCAGTGGTTCTCAAAGTGGGGTCCGGGGACCCCCAGGGGTACTTGAGGGGGTTCCAGGGGGGTCCCCAGCTAAATGATGGACAGGAACCAAATGGACCCTTATGGGTCTGTAACTCTGAAAGTGTACACAGTTAAATTAACACTGATTTTACAATATAAATTGGGGTCCCAGAGATAGAAATGCCATTAAATGGGGGTCCGTGGCCTAATGCATGTTAAACTGGGGGTCCTTGAAATTAAAATGGTTGAGAATCACTGCTAGAGCCGTAAAAATCTTCTCTTATGAGGGTCCCTGGCTTATCTTTTCAAATGGGGGTCCGCGGGCTAATAAGTGTCCATTTGGGGGTCCTTGACATGAAAAAGTTTGAGAACCACTGTGGTAGAGTGACACGGTAGAATAAATGATTACGTAAATATGCGAGATTTGAACACAGGAAACCAAATATCTACCGTTCTGCCAAGAGGGAATTGTCCAGGAGAGACATTAGGCTTTTGGGCTTCAGGCGGAGCTACTTTGCCAACAGGAGAGACATTAGGCGTTTGGGCTTCAGGCGGAGCTACTCTGCCACACCTGCACATAAACATCATACCTTTTTTAAGTATGGTTGTCTCCGCCAGGAGACTTATGTTTTCGTTCTCGTCCTTCCGTGTGTCCACCAAGCTAACATTGGTCAAGCTTCACGTGACACGTGACAATATGTTGAAAGGGTGTGCTTTGATTGGCTAGCGAGACGCATGATGAAATAGAGACCTATAAATAGGTGTGTCACTTCGAAAGACTATTTATGTCTTTTGAAGTGAGGTAAGACGGGATTAATCAGGAACCGGAGGAGTGTCAGACACGTGTCAGACGAGGCTACCAGAAGAAACACATCTCCCCCGTTCAGGCTCTCAGCGAGTTCAAGGCCATGGACTCCTTCTAAAAAGAGCATCACGAAAACGCAAGCAAAACAAAACACAATGATGATGATGATGATGATAACAAAAATTAAAAGAAGTTTGAAAACTCCCTTTTTCCTTTGTGTTAACCCGCCTCCATTTGCCCTGTGTGGGCTTGGTGACACCTCAGGAGGACTTGAGTACCTGCTAACTGCCACACTACGGCTCCCATGAACTCTCTAGACCTGATGGTCAATGGGCAGGCCAGCACATGCCCAACACTATTCTTTTTACTTTCCCTTTTTACTACTGGCGGAGACCTGTGCTCCGAGGAGCACATTATCTAGTTTTTTCTTTTTTTTCTATGCCTTGAATTTAATCATTTCCTCATCTACTTTTTGCCCCAGTAGTGAGTTAGATCAGGGGTCTTCAACGTTTTCAGGCCAAGGACCCCCTAGCTGAGAGAGAGATGAAGCAGGGACCCCTCTATATTGTATAAAATTGTGTTTAAGATTGTACTTTTTTTTGTTTACTTGGTCTGCTCTTTTTTCCCTCTACACCTATACCTCTTTGCCAAAAATAGCAGATCTACAAGCCCACAACGCCTCGTGCTGCGAGGCGTTGTGGGCTTGTAGATCTGCTATTTTTGGCTAAAGTTCTCCTCAGAAAAGGGATGCTAGGTTTCGAGTGGTTATGGTAAAAAGAAAAATCATATCACATAAAGATTTGGCGGACTCCTTGTAGTAACTCTGAGGACCCCCTAGGGGTCCCGGACCCCCTGTTGAAGACCCCTGAGTTAGATAGTTAGTTAGTTAGTTAGTTAGTTAGACTTTTTCCCAGTAGGCTCCTATGTTGTTGTCGTTGTTAATAATATGAATTATTAATAATTCATATTTAATCACAGATCGATGACATCGACCTCATCAGCGCCAACATGGAGAACGCTGTGGCATCCATCGGTGGTTTCTGCTGCGGACGATCATTTGTTATCGACCACCAGGTATTATATTACTATTATTACTATTATTACTGCTATACTATTACTATTATTATTATTGCTACTACTACACTACTACTATTATTACTATTATTACTGCTATACTATTACTATTACTATTATTACTATTATCAAAAAAGTAATCGCTGCGACGCGTTGACGCTGTGACGCTGCTTCCGTGTGCGCTGCTCGGCGGCTGCACCGCGACCTCGGAGTTTGCTTGTGTGCCTTATTGTTTAGTTATTTGTATTGTCCGTGTCTATATGTCGTCACATGTAAAGATGTGCAATGTCGCCAAGATGAGAGCCGCAGAGGTAGCTCTGCTGATCCTGGTCATTAGTAACTTCTGTGGAAAGTGCTGGTCGATAGAACCGGGGACTCGGCTCGAGACAAACATCTGGCGTGAAAACGGCGCTACCGGGATCGTCCATGTGTACAGCCGAGCTGCACTACTGGCATTACGGCCGCCGGAGCCGAACACAACGGCGGGCCACGTCCACTTGCCGGTGTTGGATGACATACCCGTGGAACTGATCCGAGGAAAGAGGAGGAGGAGACGAGGAAAAAGAGGGGGAATACGAAACCGTTTACGGAGGAGATTCACCCGCCCCCCGCTCCCCTTTATCGTTCTGGCCAACGTGCGATCCCTGGATAACAAAATCAGCACGATAAGAACATACACAAGGTACAGCTACGAATTTCGCGAGGCATCACTGTTATGTTTCACTGAAAGCTGGTTAAAACCATCAAAACTAGACTCACTCTATGAGGTCCCCGGATTCACTCTGGTGCGACTGGACAGAGGTGGAGGGAGTGGTTACGGTGGAGTATGTGTGTACATTAATGATCTCTGGTGTCCATCCCATTCCGTCAAACTCGGGATATGCGACGATCCCAACGTGGAAATCCTGGGCATGACTTTAAGACCGTTCTATCTCCCCCGCGAATTTGGGTGCATTCTACTGTTCATAGTCTATGTGCCTCCTAAAGGGCCAGGAAGAGCAGCACAGGCAGCAAAAACCATTGCTGACTGTGTACATGGACTACAACTACAGTACCCAGAGGCACCAGCAATCGTACTTGGAGACTTGAACCAGTGTTATCTAGACACTGTGTTGCCAGGATTTGTACAGTATGTCAAGGATGCGACTAGGAAAAATAACATTCTGGACAAGTGTTATGTGAACATTCCAGATGCATATGTTGCCAAGGTAGGCCCGCCTATATTGACCTCTGACCATAATGTTGTGTACATGACTCCAGTTTATAAGTCAAAACTGAAGAGAGGAAAGGTGGAGAAGAAAGTAGTTAGGACATGGACAAATGAAAGCAAGGAACAACTAAAAGCATGCCTGGACTGTACAGATTGGGACACTTTTAGAGATGGTTCATTGGACGAAATAACCACAGTTACAAATGATTACATTAATTTTTGTGTACAGCTGGTTGTTCCTACAAAGGAAATTAAAATCTATCCGAACAATAAAACATATGTGACCAAGGACATAAAGAATATAATAAATGAAAGGAAAACAGCCTTCATAAGCAAAGATTTCGGTGCACTCAAATTGACAGAAAATAAGCTAAAAACAAAAATGAGGCAGGCAAAATTGGCACATAGACAGCACCTAGAGGATGCGTTCAAAGCTAAAAATCACAAAAAGGCGTGGGATACTATGAAATCCATGACAGGAATGTCAGCCCCAACCAAACCTATTGTGACAGACAATGAACTTGGCTTTGCCAATGACCTAAATACTTTCTATGCCAGATTCGAATCATTGGGCGATTCCTCTAAGTGCACTGAAATACTTAAGGCTGTAACACCTGCCCCCTCAGACAGAATTATCATCACTGAAGAGGATGTCAGGAAAGTGTTTCGGTGTACTAACACAAGGAAAGCTAATGGGCCGGACGAGTGCAGTGCTTTTCTCCTTAAAAACTTTGCATCCGAGTTGGCTCCTGTGTGGCAACCAATATTTCAAACCTCTGTAGACACACATATAATTCCTCTGTGTTGGAAAACCTCACACATAAAACCATTACCCAAAATCCAATGTCCAAAAGAACATAAGGATTATAGACCCATAGCTCTTACTTCAGTGACCATGAAATCACTGGAAAGAATACTGTTGCAACATCTTGTGAGTATAACTAAAGACAAATTTGACCCCTGTCAGTTTGCTTATAAGAAAGGTTGCGGTACAGAGGATGCGGTTGTCACACTGGTCCACTTCATTACAAAACACCTAGATAAGTCTAATAAGAATCATGCAAGGGTGCTGTTCTTAGACTTCTCTTCAGCCTTCAATACAATACAGTCTGATATTCTGGTGTCAAAGATGGTACAGTTGGAACTGAATCCATACTTAATTCACTGGTATGCTTCCTTCCTCACTAACAGAGTACAGAGGGTGAAAGTGAACAAAACCCTCTCCTCAGCATTAACCACTAATGTTGGTGCTCCCCAGGGTTGTGTAAGCTCAGCTGTATTGTTCACCCTTTATACTGACAGCTGTAGTACTGAGAAATGTCTGTCTGAATGTCGCACTGACAAGCCAGACCAATACATTCTAAAGTACTCTGATGATACAGTTTTGATTTCTCTTTTGGATAGTTCCAGTGATCCTGGACTGCACCAACACAGAGTAAATAAGGTGGTGGAATGGAGTGATAACAACGCTCTTATCATTAACACAAAAAAGACAGAAGAGATTGTTTTTGGTGCCCCACTAGAGATACACAGATCCCCTATTACTATTCATAGTGAACAGATCAACCAGGTATGTTCGTATACATACCTAGGAGTAGTAATAGACCACCTTTTGTCATGGAAAGACCAGATTGAATCAGTGGGTAAGAAGACAAAACAAAGAGTCTATTTCCTTCGCCGTCTGAGATCTTTTGGTGCTAGTAGACAGATTCTTCTTTTGTTTTTCACTTCTGTTATTATGAGTGTCCTGCAGTACTGTAGTACCACCTGGTATGGATGTCTGTCTGTAGCTTTAAAGTCACAACTGCTGCAACAAGTGAACATTTGTTCAAAGATTGTTGGACAACCACTTCAGAGGCTCTATACATCTACGTATGATAACAGTATGATAAGGTTGGCAAGGAATATCACTTCAAACACTAGCCATGCTTTTACCCCCAGTTTGAAATGCATTAGGGCTACGAGACCCCCATTTAATGGCATGTATGTCTCTGGGACCCCAATTAATATTGTAAAATCAATGTTAACTTAACAATGAGAGTGTACACATGGAACCAAATGGACCCGTTAGGGTCCATTTGGTTCCATTTGTACACTCTCAGAGTTAAAGACACATAAGGGTCCATTTGGTTCCTATCCATCATTTAGCTGGGGACCCCCTGGAACTCCCTCAAGTACCCCTGGGGGTCCGCGGACCCCACTTTGAGAACCAATGGTCTAGTAGACACATGATGATGTGAATTCATGATGTTAAATATTGTACATTTATACTGTATGTTGTTGTTTTCCAGCGGTTATCAGGACAGGGCTACTGTTTCTCTGCCTCTCTGCCTCCCATGCTGGCTGCTGCTGCCATCGAGGCTCTGAACATCATGGAGGAGGACCCAGGTAACCTTAACCCTTGACTCTTGACCCTTAACGTCATAGAAGAGGTAACAACACTTAAACTCTGAAGCCCAATGCAGACTCCACTAGGACAGCCCAACAGCTGGGGTCCAGACTACGATATGACATCATTCAGAGGTTTGACTGGGTCCAGACTACAATATGACATCATTCAGAGGTTTGACTGGGTCCAGACTACAATATGACATCATTCAGAGGTTTGACTGGGTCCAGACTACAATATGACATCATTCAGAGGTTTGACTGGGTCCAGACTACAATATGACATCATTCAGAGGTTTGACTGGGTCCAGACTTAGCCTGGGCAGCATTCCGTTTCGGGTATATGATCCGGTCGGGAGTGGAAGTAAAAAATAAAAAAAGTGACCGGATGGGCAGAACCGGAAAGACGACTCACCCCAAAATAGGTCCGTCCTATTAAAATACTTGATTTGGCATAGTTTAGCTTATTTTTTAAATGTAAATGTGCGTGCACTATCCGGAGACTATTTAGCGTCTGTATTATCCCACGGGGAAATTCTATTCCATTTAAATAGGGATTGGGGAACCAAAACAAAGCGGCACCGCAAAACCGGATGGGCAGAATCCAGAAAGAGGATTCTTTTTTTCTTTTTCTTTTTCAGTAGGCGTGGCCTAGACCGGATCATATGGGTCTTTAGTAACGCAGACCGGGCTTTCCTCCGAGGTGGAAAGACTGGTGATCGAGGTTAGTCCAGACTACAATATGACATCATTCAGAGGTTTGACTGGGTCCAGACTACAATATGACATCATTCAGAGGTTTGACTGGGTCCAGACTACAATATGACATCATTCAGACGTTAGACTGGGTCCAGACTACAATATGACATCATTCAGAAGTTTGACTGGGTCCAGACTATAAGATGTTGTAACTACTGAACTCAGTTTGGCATTGTTGTTGTTGATGTTGCATTCATTCAGCCCAGCATGTCAGTTTGGGCTGTTCTACTGGAGTATGTAGCCCCCTTTACTCTTTAGAGCTAAGGGTACAGTCCTGGTAGAGCAGGTACAGTCCAAAACACGATCTAAACAAGGAATAAATGATGTCAAGCATTAAATAGCTCCTCACTCTTGACTGCTGCAAGCATACTGAGCTGAACAAACTAAAGCCCCACGAATCCACACACCTGGGCTAAACTAAACGGAACACACCTGGCCCTGTACTGCAATTAGCTGCCAGTCCTCTCTAGGCTGAACACAATTATCAATAAGTTTACCGTGACCCACATAGCTGAATAGACAGGAGTCCTTCATCACAATGGATGTTAGTTAAGATGTGGGTCAACATGGGTCTACTGCACAGTATCCCTAACTATCTGGACATCAAGGTTTAGACTACAGGGACCATAACTATCTGGACATCAAGGTTTAGACCACAGGGACCATAACTATCTAGACATCAAGGTTTAGACCACAGTAACCATAACTATCTAGACATCAAGGTTTAGACCACAGTAATCATAACTATCTAGACATCAAGGTTTAGACCACAGTAACCATAACTATCTAGACATCAAGGTAACATAACACAACGCAGAGCGAGGCGTTGTGAGCTCGTAGATCTGCTATTTTTGGCAAAGAGTTATAGGTGTAGAGGGAAAAAAGAGCAGCAAAGGTTTATCTGAAACACAATTTTATAAAATACAGGGGGTCCCTGCTTCATCCCTCTCTCAGCTAGGGGGTCCTTGGCCTGAAAACGTTGAAGACCCCTGGTTTAACCATAACTATCTAGACATCAAGGTTTAGACTACAGGGACCATAACTATCTAGACATCAAGGTTTAGACCACAGTAACCATAACTATCTAGACATCAAGGTTTAGACCACAGGGACCATAACTATCTAGACATCAAGGTTTAGACTACAGTAACCATAACTATCTAGACATCAAGGTTTAGACCACAGTAACCATAACTATCTAGACATCAATGTTTAGACCACAGGGACCATAACTATCTAGACATCAAGGTTTAGACCACAGTAACCATAACTATCTAGACATCAATGTTTAGACCACAGGGACCATAACTATCTAGACATCAAGGTTTAGACTACAGTAACCATAACTATCTAGACATCAAGGTTTAGACCACAGGGACCATAACTATCTAGACATCAAGGTTTAGACCACAGTAACCATAACTATCTAGACATCAAGGTTTAGACCACAGTAACCATAACTATCTAGACATCAAGGTTTAGACCACAGTAACCATAACTATCTAGACATCAAGGTTTAGACCACAGGGACCATAACTATCTAGACATCAAGGTTTAGACCACAGTGACCATAACTATCTAGACATCAAGGTTTAGACCACAGTAACCATAACTATCTAGACATCAAGGTTTAGACCACAGGAACCATAATGCAACTTGTCTTGTTTTTCAGATATTTTCTCTGTCTTGAGGAGAAAGTGTCAACATGTCCACCAGGCATTACAAGGGTGAGTTGGTCCTAATGTGACGTTAGATTTATGTGATGTTAGATAGTCTGTTATGCTGGATTTCGACTGCAGCTTTAGCAGCACCACACCGCACCGCAGCGCACCACACCACACCGCATCAAAATATCTGCCGTTTCTATTACAATAAAGTGTCCCCTTGCAGTGCTCCCCTCCCTGAGGGAATCGACGCCCCCTTTCTTCAACATTGGGTCTCTCTGTAAAAACTATGGCAGACGCTAACGCTAAATATGTTTTATCGAAGTGGTGGACGACGTTTTTAGACACCTGACCTAACACGGGCACGGTGGAGAGTCTTTCACCCATTCTACACAGCAGTTACACACAGGAGTAGTGTTATCACCCATTCTACACAGCAGTTACACACAGGAGTAATGTTATCACCCATTCTACATAGCAGTTACACACAGGAGTAGTGTTATCACCCATTCTACATAGCAGTTACACACAGGAGTAGTGTTATCACCCATTCTACATAGCAGTTACACACAGGAGTAATGTTATCACCCATTCTACATAGCAGTTACACACAGGAGTAATGTTATCACCCATTCTACATAGCAGTTACACACAGGAGGTAGTGTTATCTGACTGAGAAGATCCTAACGGTATATAAAACAATAACGGCGGGCCGTAGTTTATGGCGACTTGCGGCGATCGCTTTGCCCGCCGTTTGTGTCAGTTGGTTATTTGTTCTTAGTTCTTGGTGGAATCTGAACTGCAGGGCTGCGAACTAAATTCTGCCTAATCGACCCGCATGTCTAACTAACCAGGGACGTGCACAGATAGACTATAGGAGGTGCTAGAGCTACGGCCCTTCGACCAGAAGTGCCCTTTTGGTCACTGGATTTGGTCCGCCAAATCTTTATGTGATATGATTTTTCTTTTTACCATAACCACTCGAAACCTAGCATCCCTTTTCTGAGGAGAACTTTAGCCAAAAATAGCCGATCTACAAGCCCACAACGCCGATCGCTATTTTTGGCAAAGAGGTATAGGTGTAGAGGGAAAAAAGAGGAGACCAAGTAAACCAAAAAAAGTATAATCTTAAACACAATTTATTGCAAAATAGAGGGGTCCCTGCTTCATCTTTCTCTCAGCTAGGGGGTCCTTGGCCTGAAAACGTTGAAGACCCCTGGTTTATAGTATGTAGCCCATGGTGACATCGATCAATTCTGGATTAAAAGCTTCTAATATATTAACAATTCCCCAAAATGTGCTTTGCAATTTTCTTCTATAAATCTCACACTACTAAGGCAGCCGGCGGTTCCGCGTGCCACGCAAGGTGCCCTTTTTTTTTTACTTACTTACTTACATATAAATACAAATATGAAAATAAACGGGCAGTGATAGCAGCCACATCTCCAGCTATCTCCATTTTTCAACTCTTTATTTTTTAATCAGTGCTATTGAACACCCTTTACGCCTGTGTGTGGGTTTTACAAATATTGAACCAGTGAAAAGTATTAAAAAGTTAAACACTGAAAAGTAAATATTTTGGACATAGCTGGTTTCTGCCGACAGCAGAGATATTGTATATGAATGGTTGTATATGTTTATATTATATTCCAGAATACCAGGGTTAATGGTTGTAGGAGTGGCATTCGCTCCAGCTCTTCACCTCCAACTAGAGAGAAGCTCTGGTTCCAGAGACGCTGATCTGAAGATGCTCTGCAGCATCGTCACTTATGTAAGTTCTGTACACACCTGCACCTGATGCATGTACACACCTGCACCTGATGCATGTTTCATAGTGTATGAACCGTGTTTCATAGTGTATGAACTGTGTTTCAGTGTATGGAGAGACAGGTGGCTCTATGTGTTGCTCGGTACCTCGACAAGGAGGAACGATTTCTTCCCCCACCGAGGTAATTAAGATCCATCACTAACATTCTGTCTTCTATTGATGTTATTAATATTATAATAACATTCATATTAACGCATTCTGTCTTCTTTTGATGTCATTAATATTATAATAATATTAATATTAACACTTTAAGACTAATGGTTATATTTGGGTTTAAATAAGACTAATGGTTATATTTGATCTTGCAGCATCAGAGTGGTGGTCACTGTTATAAAACAGACTAATGGTTATATTTGGTCTTGCAGCATCAGAGTGGTGGTCACTGTTATGAAACAGACTAATGGTTATATTTGGTCTTACAGCATCAGAGTGGTGGTCACTGTTATAGAACAGACTAATGGTTATATTTGGTCTTACAGCATCAGAGTGGTGGTCACTGTTATAAAACAGACTAATGGTTATATTTGGTCTTACAGCATCAGAGTGGTGGTCACTGTTATGAAACAGACTAATGGTTATATTTGGTCTTACAGCATCAGAGTGGTGGTCACTGTTATAAAACAGACTAATGGTTATATTTGGTCTTGCAGCATCAGAGTGGTGGTCACTGTTATAAAACAGACTAATGGTTATATTTGGTCTTACAGCATCAGAGTGGTGGTCACCATAGAACAGAGCGAGGAGGAGATGGACCGGGCAGCGGCTTGTATCAGAGAAGCAGCTGTGGCCGTGCTCAGGTCAGAGGTCAGGGCAGAGGACCGCTGCTGACCTCTGCGTTAAAGACTGGATACAGCACTGGGGCTCAACCAAGGGTCCATCTGGTACCATTTGTACACTATGGGAGTCAGCGGTCTAAATGTAATCCAAAATGATGGTCCTTGAAATTAAAAGGTTTGAGAACTACTGACATGAATATGAATGAACATGAAAACAACAGGTGATGAATACTGAAGCCAGCGTGCCTCTCTTGGTCTCTCGCTCTTTTTCTTCTCTCTCTCGCTCTCTCGCTCTTTCTCTTCTCTCTCTCTGCCTCTCTCTGCCTCTCTCTGTCTCTCACTCGCTCTCTCGCTCTCGCTCTGCCTCTCTCTCTCTCTGCCTCTCTCTGCCTCTCTCTCTCTCTCTCTCTCTCTCTCTGCCTCTCGCTCTCTCTCTCTCGCTCTCGCTCTGCCTCTCTCTCTCTCTCTCTCACACACATATGGCCTTATCCAGTCCAGAGCAGTGGAGCACAGAATGACACATTAATGTCACTAATGTAATGTAAAGCTTTATTCATCTGCTGGGTAAAGCATGTAAACACTAGAGTGGGAAGTCCTGACGTCACTATCCCCATGGGGACAACGCCCTCTAGTGGCATCTATATGTCCAATTACTATATTATATTATTATCGCTGCACTGGAGACTTTGCACACTTGTTGTACGTTTTGATACTTGCTTCCAGATTACTGAAGTTCTTTTCAATAAATGTGCATTTTAATGAGGGCTGATCTGTTCTATTGTTCTGTTCTATTGCTATGTTCTATTGTTATGTTCTATTATGTTTTATTGTGTTGGGGTGATGGGCTGATCTGTTCTGTACATTCTGTAATACTTAATAAATAATACTTAATATAATAGATTTATTCTGTTCCTTCATGTGATTTACATTCTGTAATACTTATTAAACATATGTTTCTATAATACTTACTATTAAACATACAAACAGGATCTAATTATTCTGTGAAAGGGAACACAATGTGAGCTTATAGATCAGCTACTTTCAGCGTGTGACACTCGTATGACCAAATATAAAAAGGGCCATTATTGATTTAATGTTTTTATATGTTCTTATACATATGTTCCATGAAGCCATACTGGTTTTATATGTTCTTATACATATGTTCTATGAAGCCATACAGTTTTTCTTCCTTTGAATGTCTCAAGTCTTAATTTAATTGAATAAAATAAAATACTGCGTTGTGCAGTAACAGTTAAATGGTAAATAACTGGTAAATGGTGCATTTGTATAGCTCTTTTATCCAAAGCGCTTTACATAGATTGTGCATTACATTCACACACACACACACACACACACACACACACACACACACACACACACACACACACACATTCACACGCCGATGGAGGAGGAAACCATGCAAGGCACCAACCTGCTCATCGGGAGCATTTAGGGGTTCAGCGTCTTGCTCAAGGACACTTCCACACTAACTCTGGAGGATCCCGGGAATCGAACTGGGAACCTTGCGGTTGCCATCCGGCCGCTCTACCCCTGAGTCACTCACTGCCGCCCCGGTTAAAGTGATAGTTCCTCTAATAGATGTGTTTCTACAGTCATGTTGTGTGTTTGATGTTTTACATTAAATATAATGAGGATGTGCTGTATGTTTATAGAGGCTTTCATTTGTCTGAAACATGATGAATCCAGCATAATGTAGTAATCATATAGTACTAGATGTAGTACATTGGTTCTCAAAGTGGGGTCCGGGGACCCCCAGGGGTACTTGGGGGGGTTCCAGGGGGTCCCCAGCTAAATGATGGATAGGAACCAAATGGAGCCTTATGGGTCTGTAACTCTGAGAGTGTACAAATGGAACCAAATGGACCCTTATGGGTCTGTAACTCTGAGAGTGTACAAATGGAACCAAATGGACCCTTATGGGTCTGTAACTCTGAGAGTGTACAAATGGAACCAAATGGACCCTTATGGGTCTGTAACTCTGAGAGTGTACAAATGGAACCAAATGGACCCGTTAGTGTCCATTTGGTTCCATTTGTACACTCTCAGAGTTAATATAACGTTGATTTTACAACATGAATTGGGGTCCCAGAGATAGAAATGCCATTAAATGGGGGTCCGTAGCCCTAATGCATGGGGGTCCTTAAAATGTATCTTTTCAAATGGGGGTCCGCGGGCTAATAAGTGTCCATTTGGGGGTCCTTGACATGAAAAAGTTTGAGAACCACTGATGTAGTAGTATAGGCTATAGTAGTAGTAGTAGAGTAGTGATGAATCCAGCATAATGCAGTAATCATATAGTACTAGATCTCTGCACTCAATAGATGATGGATGTGAGGTGCTATTTAAATAAAGATCATTATCATTATTACACCACAGAACATGTATAATGAATTACCATCAACTATAAATGCAGTTATTTATAATAAAGGTATTCAATAATCACATCACAGACTCCTTACATTATTAGTATTATTGAAACATCACCACAAGACTTCTTACATTATATCAGAATCATTGCCCCTCATTTACAATATGTAGGCAAAATATAGGCTTTGCTGCCGCCGTGTGGTGATAATGGGGAATGCAGAACAAACAGCAGTCAGCAACAATGCTAATTTAAACTACGATGATCCCTGCGTTTCTATGACAACAGTAACAATAATGATAATAATAAAGACAACAGTAGATGATGGAGGGTTGTATTATGTTCTTAAATCTTAAGTGTTTGTTAAGTCAACGCTGCTTCGGGAAGAGACACAATTCGGGTTGAGATTTCCGGTGTTACACGTTGAAATCGTTGACCTATCGATTTATGTGACGTTTCCGGTGCGTTACGTCGAAATTAATGACCTATCGATTTCTATGACGTTTCCGGGTGTGTTACGTCGAAATCAGTCGAAAGCACTTCCGTCTGCTCTTCAAAATAAAAGCTCACATTCCGTCAAAACAAACGCTGTGTTTACCTGTTAGCTACAATGCACGGTTATGACTCGTTGTGTGTAATGTTTAGCTACACATTATTAAACATCACATGATGGAACCTAAAGTTAAACATATTTAAACTCAACATTCTGTTTAGTTTCTACAAGGTGAGCAAAGCTTCATTTTGTTTATGTTTTATGTTACGTTTATTAGCACTTTAGGAGGTTTATAAAGCTTTATGAAAATAAACAGTTTATTAACATTAGAGGTTTTATAAAGCTTTAAATAAACAGTTTATTAACATTAGAAACAGAACAGAGGTTTTATAAAAGCTTTATGAAAATAAACAGTTTGTTAACATTAGAAACAGAACAGAGGTTTTATAAAGCTTTATATGAAAGTAAACATAAACATCCCAAATGAAGCTTTGTTGTTATTCCAGTTACAATGAGTCTGATCTTTTTAACAAACAACAACAATCTTTATTAAGATGTTTTGTGAAAGTGCAGCAAAGTAACAAAACCACTATTTTACCACAGACTCTATGAACATATATATAGTGTTGATCCAATGCTATGGATCCAAGTATGAAGTAGAAAAAGTGCTCCTCGGAGCACAAGTCTCCGCCAGGTCAGGTAGGTTATTATGGCCTCCTGGTGGCGCTATAACAGGCCAATGTGAAAAGGGTGCCATTTCTTCGTAGGCCTTTCATGGCAACCGGACACTGCATTCATTATTTGAGGCATTTTGTTCCAAAAATGTGTTTTGCTAAATTAGACCAGCTGGTGGCGCTATAACAGGCCAATGTGAAAAGAGTGCCATTTCTTCCTCGGCCTAGTGGGAATGTGTGTGCAAAATTTCACGGAAATCGCACACTGCGTTAGCCAAGTAGGATAGAATGTAAAATATCGGACACATCCATCTTGATCACATGACTATAGAGATACTGTGTACCGATTTGCGTGATTTTTGAACAGAATCTGAAGCAGTAAGAGCAAAAAATGTGTTTTACAAAAGTCAGCCTCCTGGTGGCGCTCTAAAAGGCATGTGAAAAATGCAGGGCAAAGGTTTTTCTTTGGTCTCTAAGGAGTGTGCCTGCAAAGTTGCACGCAGATCGGTGCAGTTATAGCTAAAAACGTGAATCGGCCTGTTATAGCGCCACCATGAGGCTGATTTGAAAGTTTTCAAGTGACATTTCTTCCTGGGCCAAGTGGGAATCTCCGTGGGAAATTACACGGAAAGTGCATGCTGCGTTCATGATTTGAGGCATTTTGTTCAAAATGAACCAATCCTGCAAACTTTGGAAGCCAATCTTAGCCAATCAGGATGGAATATGGAAAATCGGACAGATCCGTGTTGATCACATGGCTATGGAGATACTGTGTACCGATTTGCGTGTTTTTTGGAGAAAATCTGTAGGAGTAATATCAAAAATGTGTTTTACAAAAGTCGGCCTCATGGTGGCGCTATGACAGGCTGATCTGAAAAATGTGGGGCAGAGGTTCTGCTGTGGCATCCAGGGAGTGTGTGTTTCACAGCGACCGGGCCACAGCGACCGGGCCAACGCAAATCGGTACAGAGTATCTCTACAGTCACTACACGAAACAGGTCTTTCAGATTACATCCTGATTGGCTAAGATTTGCTTCCAAAGTTTGCAAGAGTTCTCAGATTTGAACAAAATGCCTCTTATCGTGAACACATCATAAGATTTCCGAAAATGTGCACATTCTCACTATGCCAAGGAAGAAATGCCACTTGAACATTTTGAAATCAGCCTCATGGTGGCGCTATAACAGGCCGATTCGTGTTTTTACGCATAACTGCACCGATCGGTATAAAAATGCGTATGCGCACTCCCCAGAGGCCAAGGAAAAACCTTTGCCCTGCTTTTTTCACATCTGTCCTTTATAGCGCCACCAGGAGGCCGGCCGACTTATGTAAAACACTTTTTAAAATATTATTATTCTATATTACTTATTTTATCCACATTTCCCGCAAATGGGTACACATGATCTCTATAGTCATGTGATCAAGACGGATCTGTTTGATTTTTCATGTTCCATCCTGATTGGCTAAGACTGACATCTAAAGTTTGCAGGAGAGGCCCGTTTTGAACAAAATGCCGCAAATCATGAACGCAGCGTCCGATTGCAATGCAACTTTGCACCCACATTCACACTATGTTGAGAAACAAATGCCATCCTTATAACATTGTCCTATTATAGCGCCACCAGGAGGCAGACTTTTGCAATGATGTTATAACTGGCAGTTAAAGAGTTAACCTGTTAACTATGGAGCTCAGTATTGTGTAAACAATGCTTACTACTATCTGACCCTTTATTCTACTGTCATACAGGCCCCCCCCCCCCCCCGTCCTATGGATGTCAACGCTGCCCTTCAGGAGGAGCACACCGCTGCTCCTTCATCCTCACCGGAGAGCCACAACTTTGTGTTTGTGGAGAACACGCATCCCAACAAGATGCTAGAAGGCCTCAACGACCTACGGCTCAAACATGCCTTTTGTGACGTGATTCTGTGCTGTGGCGGACAGGAGTTCCCCTGTCATCGTAACGTACTGGCCTCCTTTAGCTCCTACTTTGAGGTAAACGCCTCCTTTAGCTCCTACTTTGAGGTAAACGCCTCCTTTAGCTCCTACTTTGAGGTAAACGCCTCCTTTAGCTCCTACTTTGAGGTAAATACCTCCTTTAGCTCCTACTTTGAGGTAAACGCCTCCTTTAGCTCCTACTTTGAGGTAAACGCCTCCTTTAGCTCCTACTTTGAGGTAAACACCTCCTTTAGCTCCTACTTTGAGGTAAACACCTCCTTTAGCTCCTACTTTGAGGTAAACGCTGATAACTTTCCATGTGAATATTTGAGCTGCTGTATTTAAAGGAATGACAGTCAACAGTAACTGGAGTTCATGTTCAATCCAATCAATGAATTGTTAACACAGTGTCAATAGTGAATATTCAAAGCCTTTTCATTGTGTAGGTAACGTTTACACTCAAAGCCTTTATATTGTGTAGGTAACGTTTACACTCAAAGCCTTTACATTGTGTAGGTAATGTTTACACTCAAAGCCTTTACATTGTGTAGGTAACGTTTACACTCAAAGCCTTTACATTGTGTAGGTAATGTTTACACTCAAAGCCTTTACATTGTGTAGGTAACGTTTACACTCAAAGCCTTTACATTGTGTAGGTAATGTTTACACTCAAAGCCTTTACATTGTGTAGGTAATGTTTACACTCAAAGCCTTTACATTGTGTAGGTAACGTTTACACTCAAAGCCTTTACATTGTGTAGGTAATGTTTACACTCAAAGCCTTTACATTGTGTAGGTAATGTTTACACTCAAAGCCTTTACATTGTGTAGGTAATGTTTACACTCAAAGCCTTTACATTGTGTAGGTAATGTTTACTCTCAAAGCCTTTACATTGTGTAGGTAATGTTTACACTCAAAGCCTTTTCATTGTGTAGGTAATGTTTACAAGACAATGGATGGAGTCCCGACAGACCAGGGTAGCCATCAATGGAGTCGAACCTCAGGCCATCGGCCTCTTGGTGAACTATGCCTACACTTCAGAGGTGCTCATCACCACAGCAAATGTGCAGGTAATTAACACCATTTATATTAGTTATTATTATATCATAATTTATCCCGTATGTGTGCTTCATAAACATGTATATACATTGTGTTTATTTGGTCTAGTTCCTGTTGGCAGCAGCAAACCTGCTGAATGTCATGGCTGTTCAACAGTCCTGTTGTCAATACATGGACCATCACATGGATGAGAAGAACTGTGTAGGGATTCACTGCTTTGCTCAGGCTCACTCCTGTTCCATGTTGGAGAAACACAGCAAGGACTACATTCTGGAGCACTTCAGTGCTGTCTACAGACAGGTAGGCAGACAGACAGACAGACAGACAGACAGACAGACAGACAGACAGACAGACAGACAGACAGACAGACAGACAGACAGACACTTATGCGTTGTCTACCAGCAGGTAGATAGACAGACAGTGTTGATAGACAGTGTTGTCTACAGACAGACAGACAGGTAGACAGACAGACAGACAGACAGACAGACACGTCAGTTTTGTCTACCAAACACCTCTTCCCAGCATTCTTTCATCCAACGTCAACTCCCTGGAATGGATAATAAAATGGATCAGGTACAACAAAGAGACACAGCGATGCAACGTGATCTGCTTAACGGAAACGCACCTAAAGCCACTCCACACAGTAACATCTAAAGCCATTCCACACAGTAACATATAAAGCCACTCCACACAGTAACATCTAAAGCCATTCCACACAGTAACACCTAAAGCCACTCCACACAGTAACACCTAAAGCCACTCCACACAGTAACATCTAAAGCCATTCCACACAGTAACATCTAAAGCCATTCCACACAGTAACATCTAAAGCCACTCCACACAGTAACACCTAAAGCCACTCCACACAGTAACACCTAAAGCCACTCCACACAGTAACATCTAAAGCCACTCCACACAGTAACACCTAAAGCCACTCCACACAGTAACATCTAAAGCCACTCCACACAGTAACATCTAAAGCCACTCCACACAGTAACATCTAAAGCCATTCCACACAGTAACATCTAAAGCCACTCCACACAGTAAGATCTAAAGCCATTCCACACAGTAACATATAAAGCCACTCCACACAGTAACACCTAAAGCCACTCCACACAGTAACACCTAAAGCCACTCCACACAGTAACATCTAAAGCCACTCCACACAGTAACATCTAAAGCCACTCCACACAGTAACATCTAAAGCCACTCCACACAGTAACATCTAAAGCCACTCCACACAGTAACATCTAAAGCCACTCCACACAGTAACACATAAAGCCACTCCACACAGTAACATCTAAAGCCACTCCACACAGTAACATCACCAGTTGGGTTTTCCACGTTCCGAATGGACAGAGACAATGGAATAACGGAAAAGTCCAAAGGTGGGGGAGTGTGTTTTATGATTAATGACGACTGGTGTAATCAGAACTCTGTTCATGAGCTTCAGTCGTTTTGCTCTCCAGATCTAGAATTTCTTGCTCTGCTCTGTAGACCCTATTTATTGCCAGGGGAATTTTCAGCTGTAATTCTATTCGCTGTGTACATCCACCCTAGAGCTAACACTGAGCTTGCTTGTAAAGAGTTGCACATAAGCGAAGCTGAAAATAGTCATCCTCTCGCGTCGCTTGTGGTACTGGGTAACTTCAACCAGGCATCCTTGAGGAAAGTTATGCCTAAAATGTACCAGCATGTTACAGTGAAAACCCGGCTTGACAAAACATTAGACCACTGTTAATGACGACTGGTGTAATCAGAACTCTGTTCATGAGCTTCAGTCGTTTTGCTCTCCAGATCTAGAATTTCTTGCTCTGCTCTGTAGACCCTATTTATTGCCAAGGGAATTTTCAGCTGTAATTCTATTCGCTGTGTACATCCACCCTAGAGCTAACACTGAGCTTGCTTGTAAAGAGTTGCACAGGGCCATAAGCGAAGCTGAAAATAGTCATCATCTCGCTTCGCTTGTGGTACTGGGTGACTTCAACCAGGCATCCTTGAGGAAAGTTATGCCTAAAATGTACCAGCATGTTACAGTGAAAACCCGGCTTGACAAAACATTAGACCACTGCTACACATCTATTAAACATGCATACAAATCACTAGTGGGCCCATCTTTTGGTAAATCTGACCATTCATCTGTTTTTCTCATGCCTGCCTATAGACAGAAGATCAAACAGACGCAACCAGTGATTAAAACAGTCCAGCGCTGGTCAGAAGAGTCTGACTTTGTTCTACAGGACTGTTTTGAGTCAATGGACTGGCCGGTCTTTAAAGAGGCAGCCGAGGGAAACATTGACGAATATGCAGACACTGTACTGTCCGTGATTAAGAAATGCATAGATGATGTAGTCCCCACAAAGACCATCAGAGTCTATCCAAATGACAAGCCATGGTTAAACAGAACTGTGCGTGTGGCCATAGAGCAGAGAGACATTGCATTCAGATCTGGAGATGAGGAGGAGAAAAAGAAAACACACTGTGCTCTTCGCAAAACACTGAACAGCGCAACAAGGGAATATGCAAAGGAGGTGGAAGCCCATTTTAGCTCAAACAAGAGCAGAGATCTATGGCAGGGTCTGAAAATGATCACCAATTTCAAACCCCCCACCTCCAAAGAGAATGCACTACTATCGTTTTGAAGCTCAGAGGAAAGTATCCCCCACCCAGGTGACCCAGCCGGGGTTGATCCAGCCCCGGCTCAATACTAGAGAGAGTTGCAGTTATCAAGCCTACAGGATATGAAGGCATTGATAGACATTTCAAGTTGTTTAGGGGTGAGGTAGGCTTTTACTTTGGCTATATTCTTAATTGAAAGAAACTGCTTTTGACGACAGCGCTAATGTGTTTGTTTACTGTGAAGTTGCTGTCGAGAGTAACGCCAAGATTTTCTGACAGATGAGCAGATGTTGGAGTTCAGGGTACAGAGGATGTTGGTGGTTGGGACAGTATCATGGTAAAACAAAATATGATTTCAGTTTTGCTTTCATTAAGGTTTTAAAAGTTTTTTCACACCCAGGTTTTGCCTTCATGTAAGCAGTTGAGTAACAGCTGAAATGAGTCATTAGCATCAACAGTGAGGGGAAGGTACATTTGGACATTGTCCGCATAGATGTATAGTTGTTAACATTGCTTTCCACTGCTATCCTGCACTATGCAGAAACAACAACATCAAGTTACAGTGTACTCACAAACAAAAAAAGTGTCGTTGTCAAACCGTGCAACCAGTACAATGCAAAGAAAAGTGACAGTGTCCACAGAGCAACCAGTACAATAACTATCTAAGTGTCATTAGAGGTCAGAGTCCTTGGTACATCTATTATTTCAGTTATATGACAGTCGACCTGGCAGAGCGACCAACATAGTAAGGCAGAGCGACCATATCTCATAGTAAAGCCTCATAGCTACCTGCACAAAGGACAACTTACAGGTACTCCTAGAAACAGGTCACCCATTGAGGGATACTTAAAGTACATTTCCTGAGTTGTGTGTCCGTTTGTTGGCTTTTTCTCCTATTCATTTGCAGTGACTCAGCTTGTGAGACTCTCAACCCAAGTTGTTTTCACCAAACAAAGCAGCTGTCACCAGTGAACACTTCATACTACACACACACACACACACACACACACACACACACACACACACACACACACACACACACACACACACACACACACACACACACACACACACACACACACACACACACAGTATTACCAGTGAACACTTCATACAGTATGTATATAGTGTCACCAGTGAACACTTCATACAGTATGTATATAGTGTCACCAGTGAACACTTCATACAGTATGTATATAGTGTCACCAGTGAACACTTCATACAGTATATGTATATAGTGTCACCAGTGAACACTTCATACAGTATATGTATATAGTGTCACCAGTGAACACTTCAGAGGAGAAAAGGTTACTTGAAGAAGTGTGGGAACAGAGGTTGTCATCTAACAACTAGTCTGTTGTATTTGTTTTGTAGGAAGAGCTCCTGTCTCTGTCTGTGGACAAACTGACGGAGATCCTTTCTGACGATGATCTTAATGTGTCCAAGGAGGAGATGGTGTTTGAGGCAGCCATGTTGTGGTTAAATAAGTGTCCTACCCGCAGACACAGCTTTGAAAAGGTCAGCCATGTTGTGGTTAAATAAGTGTCCTACCACACTAAATGGTCTGGTGTGTCCGTTCTGAAGATTAGAATATCAAGTACAGTTCCAGGAGAAGCTTGCTTCAGGCTGGAATCATAAAAATATGAATAACGGTCATGTTTGCACAACCTAAACCTAAAGGATACAACAACTACGGTATTAAATGATGAAATATGTATACAGTATATGATGACTCACCTTACAGTATATGATGACTCACCTTACAGTATATGATGACTCACCTTAGAGTATATGATGACTCACCTTACGGTATATGATGACTCACCTTTGTCACCTTTGGCAGATGCAGAGATTTGAAAGCAATGTTTAATATTATCCAGACAGTAAATAATGAGTGTCGTGTCTGTTGTCGAAGGTACTAGAACACATCCGTCTGCCTCTCATAAGCCCCTCCTACCTCCATGATGTCATAGAGTGCGTGGATGTGGTGAAACAATCCCAGGGCTGTCAGAGGCTCATCTCTGAGGCCAAGGACCACAGACCTCGACCACGGACCTCCACAGGTACCCTGGTAGCCTGCTTCACACATGTACCCTGCTTCAGTACCCTGCTTCACACATGTACCCTGCTTCAGTACCCTGCTTCACACATGTACCCTGCTTCAGTACCCTGCTTCACACGGGAGGCATGCGATAATCCGACAGACCTTTTCTCCGACTATGTGGCATCCGCGTGCGGTTAGGGTTAGGGTGCGGGTTTGGTTCGGGTTTAGTATTGAAACGTCGGAGCGCTGCGCTGTCGGAGGAATGCGCTGTCGGACTAACGTACTGCACCCGCTTCACACATGTACCCTGTTTCAGTACCCTGCTTCACACATGTACCCTGTTTCACACATGTACCCTGCTTCACACATGTACCCTGCTTCAGTACCCTGCTTCACACATGTACCCTGCTTCACACATGTTCCCTGCTTCACACATGTTCCCTGCTTCACACATGTACCCTGCTTCAGTACCCTGCTTCACACATGTACCCTGTTTCAGTACCCTGCTTCACACATGTACCCTGCTTCACACATGTACCCTGCTTCACACATGTTCCCTGCTTCACACATGTACCCTGCTTCACACATGTTCCCTGCTTCAGTACCCTGCTTCACACATGTACCCTGCTTCACACATGTACCCTGCTTCACACATGTACCCTGCTTCACACATGTTCCCTGCTTCACACATGTACCCTGCTTCAGTACCCTGCTTCACACATGTACCCTGCTTCAGTACCCTGCTTCACACATGAACCCTGCTTCACACATGTACCCTGCTTCACACATGTTCCCTGCTTCACACATGTACCCTGCTTCACACATGTACCCTGCTTCAGTACCCTGCTTCACACATGTTCCCTGCTTCACACATGAACCCTGCTTCACACATGTACCCTGCTTCACACATGTTCCCTGCTTCACACATGTACCCTGCTTCACACATGTACCCTGCTTCAGTACCCTGCTTCACACATGTACCCTGCTTCACACATGTTCCCTGCTTCAGTACCCTGCTTCACACATGAACCCTGCTTCACACATGTACCCTGCTTCAGTACCCTGCTTCACACATGAACCCTGCTTCAGTACCCTGCTTCAGTACCCTGCTTTACACATGTACCCTGCAAATTAATTATTATAGAATTCATCTGTAATATATGTTTATATTCTAACAAGAAGTCCTGCTTAACTCACACATGGTGTGAACTGCAGACTTGCAAAGAAAATAATTCCAAGGCACTCCGTCTTTGATGAAAAAATATATAGGATTTATTTTGAGCAAGGCAACAAATTATGACCAACGCGTAGTGCTAATCAGTCACACTTAATACAGCCATGGTGATGTTGCAGTCATGTCAGTACGTTAAGTACAGATGCCCCAATAAATAAAAACAAGATATGACAGTCATATTATACCAGGTTGCTTGTTTCTCTCACTAAACATGGCAACGTGTGTTAATGGTGTGTTAATGTGGTGTTAATGGTATGTTAATGATATGTTATTGTGGTGTTAATGGTATGTTAATGTGGTGTTAATGTTCCAGTGACTGAGGTGATCGTGGCGGTGGGGGGTCAGGAGGACAAGGAGATGCTACACAGTGTGGAGAGTTTTGAACCGACAACCAACCAGTGGAAAACCCTGGCATGTCTGCCCTTCTCTGTACGCAGACACTGTCTGGTGGTGTCAGGTACTTTACCCTTTAAATGTCTGTCTGTTACCCTTTAATGTCTGTCTGTTACCCTTTAATGTCAGTTACCCTTTAATGTCTGCCTGTTACCCTTTAATGTCTGTCTGTTACCCTTTAATGTCAGTTACCCTTTAATGTCTGCCTGTTACCCTTTAATGTCTGTCTGTTACCCTTTAATGTCAGTTACCCTTTAATGTCTGTCTGTCACCCTTTTAATGTCTGTATTGTTATTAATATAATGTAATATTTCAGGTTCTACTCTGTACCTGGCTGGAGGAGAGCTGGCTGATGGATCAGTCAGCAGAGAGATGTGGAGATATGATCCTTCTACCGACTCCTGGTTGGAGATGAGTCCTATGAATGAAGCTCGCTGTGATTTTGGTAAAATAATCTATGAATGAAGCTCATTAACATAATCTATGAATGAAGCTCATTAAGATACTCTATGAATGAAGCTCATTAACTCATCCACTGCCACTGACGTAAAAAACATATTTTTTTCCAATTACCAAACCTGCCTCCGACGTAAAAAACGTAATTTTGCCAAATCATTTTTTAAAACAAGATCTCAACGTCCTTCATCTCTCGACACGACACATTTCATTGTAGCACAACCCGGATACTGAAATACGTCATATCAAAGATTTTCGCTCCCTCCCACTTCCTGTTTGGGTTCCACCATTATCTCCCCTTTGCATTTCTCCGCCGCAGAACACTGTTTCGCATCGCTCTTTTGAAACTGCTACTGCTGCAAAATGGAATGTCGCCGATTGAAAATGTATTCTCTGGGCCACTCACACAACTACCCTGTGTGTCTACAAACAGTTGAACACGCGATCATAAAGGATTTAGCGAGGTCTGTGGCGAGGTGGAAAAAGAAAGTGAGTTTTCCGTTCAGATGGCCATGCATGCTGTTTAACGCAGGGCTGGAGGAGAAGGACTCCGCCCCGACCGTAATGTTTGTTGTCTGAGCGACGTGCGCGACTCGCCTGTGTGTTTAGAAACGACTGGAATTGCGATCATAATGAAAAAAAAAAAAGGAGAATTTTTAAACAATAAAAACTCTAAATCGCTGGCAGTGGGCAAACACAGCCAGAAATAAGTCAAGATAATAATAAGTTAAGATAATCTATGAATGAAGCTCATTAACATAATCTATGGGAATGTGCGTGTGAAATCTTCACGGAAATCGCAAGCTGCGTTCATGATTTGAGACATTTTGTTCAAAACGGACCAATCCCGCAAACTTTGGAAGCCAACCTTAGCCAATCAGGATGGAATATGAAATATCGGACAGACGCATGTCTTGATCACATGACTATAGAGATACTGTGTACCGATTTGCGTGATGTTTGGATAAAATCTGTAGGAGTAATATCCAAAAATGGGTTTCGCACAAATCGGCCTCCTGGTGGCGCTACAACAGGCCCATGTAAAAAAATTGGGGCAGAGGTTCTGAATTGGCATCCACGGAGTGTGTGTGCACAGTTTCGCAGCGGCCGGGCCAACGGTGCCGGAGATTAGCTGGTAACACACGGACAGGACGGACGGACGGACGGACGGACGGACAGGAGGCAAAACATACTCTCTCGCCATGCCGGAGACAATAATCATAATAATAATGTAATCCACAGGTCTGGTGATGCTGGAAGGCTGTCTGTTCGCAGTGGGGGGCAGGGAGGGCCAGACGAGGATGGAGCGATATGATCCAAAAACCAACAGCTGGCAGTTCATGGCGTCTGTGGGCGTGTCCTGTTACTGTGACTCTCCTGCTGTAGTCGCACTGGATGGATACCTGTATTATATAGGTATGGAGGACAGTTATAACAGTTATAAACAGTTTGTAAAAGTTTTAACTGTTAAGCAAGCAAGGGATAAGTGACGGTGAGGTGGTCATTGTTGAGAAATAAACCCTGACATGATGATTAACTCTTTCACTGCCACGGAATTCATTCATTCATTAATCCGTCTACCATCATCTTGCCAGCGAAAACGGCGATTTTACTGTAACTTTGAAAAATCATGGAATATTATCCTTGACCGCCGTCCTCACGGAGATCGGCTCATTATACGCACAGGGTTTTCGTAGTAGAGGTTTGCCATAAAGCAGGAGGAACGATGGATATCTAGCAGAGATATGGCCATTTCACTGCAGGAAATAAACAGGAAGTAAACAAGCTTAATTTTTTTTAAATGACATAATTTCCGGGTCTGTTGTCATCAGGCAGTGAATGCATCATCCATAGGATAGGTAGTCTCGCTCTCGCGTAGCCAGACAACTATTCCGCAATCTCTGAATGCTATATAGAGTCTGGAACTACAACTCCCAAAATCCGAGAGAGGAAACTGGCACTTCCGTTCACGAAAATATATTTTAAAATATCTTTACACTTTACTTTTTTTTTATTTTTTATTTATTTAACCTTTATTTAACCAGTAAAATCACATTGAGACCAATGTCTCTTTTACGAGTGCGCACTGGCCAAGAGAAGAGGCAAATAAATGTTACACAGCTCTGCCAGTAACAACATAACAAGACATAACAAAGACAAACATGTCATCCATAATACCGAAAATCTACTACCAAAAGCACCAAATACAGACTAATTATTAAAAGGCTAATAACAACAATACATCTTAAAACTATTAAACTAATACAAAACTAAGATCACAGCATTTGCTACTCGTCAAAGCAGGAGCAGTGGCTGGAGAATGTGCCCATGGCAATCCTCTTAAAACTCACTAAGGGGATCAAAGAAGCCAATTTTAGTCTGGTCTGTAGGTCATTCCATGACCAGGGCCCAAAAAATGCAAGGCTCTTTTTCCCTGCCTCAGATTTGGTGTCTGGTATGACGTAGCGCATCCAAGCATTTGATCTGAGGTTAAGCGAATTTTGGACTAAATTAAATTTTGAACCAATATAACTAGGGAGATTACCAAGAATGGCTTTGTAGATAAAAGTGTACCAATGTAGCAACCTGCGAGATGCTAGGGATGACCATCCTACTAAAGAGTACAGAATACAATGGTGTGTCCTGTAGGTAGAGCTGGTAATAAACCTCAGTGCAGCATGAAACAGGGGATCAAGTCTGCCCAATGTTGAGGAACAGGCGAATCGGTACACAACATCTCCATAATCAAGTTGCGACATAAAAAGGCTAGTGACCAGCCTTTTCCTTGAGGCAGAAGAAAAACAGGACTTCATTCGATAGAAGAAGCTCAGTGTGAACTTCAACTTCTTTGCCAAGGCTTCAATGTGATGATTGAAGTTTAGCTTGTTATCCAACCAAATCCCAAGGTATTTATATAGCGCCACCCATTCGATGGTTACTCCATCGAGAGTGGTGATGTTTGGGGGGCTATAGACGGTGCTATTTGGAGCAAATAGCATGGCCTTTGTTTTTTGGCCATTTAGTAGCAATTTGCTGTTTACCAATTCATGCTGCAGAGAGACAAAATCTGAAGCCAAGTTTGACACTGCCACGTCAAGAGAAGGGGCACAGGAATACAGAACTGTGTCATCAGCATACATGTGATACTTACAATGCTTAGATTGACTGCAAATATGATTGACATATAACAGAAAAAGCAATGGACCAAGAATGGAACCTTGAGGGACTCCCTTCTCAAGGGTGATGGAATCTGAAACAGTGTCACCAAATTTAACACACTGTGTGCGGCCAATTAAATAGTTTTTGAACCAGCCTAGCACATTGTGACAGAAACCAGCATTAGAAAGGACCTTGAGCAGTACATGAGGATCAACGGTGTCAAAGGCCTTGCTCAAGTCAATGAATAAGGCAGCACAAAAAGATTTTTTACCCAAGGCTGCCCTGATGTCGTCAATAACATTAAGGCACGCCGTTCCATTTCTGCTAAGCAGCAAGCTATGTATACTTAGATGATTTGTATTTATATTAGGATACATTTGAGTGACTGTAAAGACGAAACGGAAATGCAGAGGAGGCTCCACATCCTGTTTATATTCTAATCATGATCAGAGCTTCCGAGTCCCAGACTGTATGACCGCAAACATTTGAACATTGTGGGAAGCAACAGTCTGGTAACGCGAGACTAGGATAGGATAGGTAACAGCGCCATCTAGTGGAAAACTACTGAAAACATTCTCGTCCAAACTCGTCCGTGCCGGGAATTCCCGCCCAACTCCAACATAAATGAAAGAGTTAAACCCTGAGGCTAAGCCGAGGGATTTAATCATCCTGAAGGGGTTTATTTCGAAACGATGACCGCCTCACGGTCATTGTCTCGTCAATTTTTACACGGCTACTTAAAAATAAATTAAGAAATTGACCCAAAAGTAACAACAAAATGAAGTATTTCCTTGCTTATGGTAATGAAAGTATTCCATTTGTCCCA
Source organism: Gymnoscopelus microlampas (assembly GCF_963454915.1). NCBI lineage: Eukaryota > Metazoa > Chordata > Actinopteri > Myctophiformes > Myctophidae > Gymnoscopelus > Gymnoscopelus microlampas. The sequence goes on along the minus strand of NC_139958.1, from coordinate 1,088,534 downwards.
CTGTTTACAACAGTTACAAACTGTTTATGACAGTTATAATTGTTTATACGTTATAACTGTTTATACCAGTTAGGAGGGTCTGTGATGGAGGACAGTTATAAATAAAGTATTGTCTCTAGGAGGGTCTGTGATGGAGGACAGTTATAAATAAAGTATTGTCTCTAGGAGGGTCTGTGATGGAGGACAGTTATAAATAAAGTATTGTCTCTAGGAGGGTCTGTGATGGAGGACAGTTATAAATAAAGTATTGTCTCTAGGAGGGTCTGTGATGGAGGACAGTTATAAATAAAGTATTGTCTCTAGGAGGGTCTGTGATGGAGGATGGCTACAGGACAGACGTGGCCCAGGTGTACAGGTACAACCCCAGGAAGAAACCCATCCCTGTGTGGACAGAAGTGGCTCCAATGCATGTCGCGCGCTTTGGTGCCGCTGCCTGCACTCTGAACGGAAAGATCTACGTCATAGGTAATTATATCTGATCTTAAAGGTAGGGTACGTGATCTTGGTTCTGGTGACTGATATTGTCCTTCTGATACGTGAGGAGACCGTTTTTGCAATTACTTTTTTCACTTATTTTTAATATTTATTTTGGAAAATGAAATTAAATAACAATAACAAAATTAAATTAAATAAATGAAAAAAGTAATTGAAAAAACACGGTCCTCTCACGTATTAGGAGGGCAGGGTGAGTCACCAGAACCAAGGACGGGTGTTTGTGATGAATCTAATCTAATGTTAAAAATGGAGTTTGAAGTTATAATGGGTTTGTATAGGAAGGGGGCGTTTCTGATAAAATGAATATCAAATATCTAAATACTGAATCAAGCAACTTAAAAGCTCTCTGGGGGGCTCACTAAAGCCTGAGTAGATGATGAAATGACCCAACGTTTTTTTTAAAGTGAAATATCCCTTTAAGTACATTTAGATACTAATATTTTTGTACTTTTACTCAAGTACCTTTACTTTTAACAGAGTATTTCGCACAAATTAATTATTTGTATGAAAAAATGGCCGCCGGTGTACTATAAGAACCTGTACGGTTCGTCAGTAGAGTTGCAGCTTAATTCCATACATTGCATTTATTAGATACATACACACATTACACAGCCACATTAAACAGTGTTTTCATATGGCTGTGGATGGAAGACATGCAATAATATCCTGCTGTATTGTAACCTTATCATCACGTTCATCTTGAGTACTGCTGGTGATTGTAGAGTGGGAAATTAGACTGGAGCAAGCGTCAGATAAATTATATAAGTTGTAGTTGTAACTACTACAAACTATTCACATCAACACAAAGGTTTTTGCTAGGAAAAAATATATCCTTTGCCATGCACTTATTGCCATGCATATAGCCTCACATGTACACTTTTTGTCATTCATATTTATTGAGTGATGCTATTCATAACATATGCGATAGATGATGCGAGCAATGCTTGGAAAGCTCTGTCTAACAATGTTTTTGGTCTCTGTACTGAGGCTCGCTTTCAAACATCTAATCTACGAGTTACCGGAGCAAGTCGACTCATTGAAACATCTGGCGGGCAGGCTGGAAGGCATTGGCTAAATCCTGTTCAGTGTTTGTGATAATTGGCAGTCGCCACATATGGAGGAGGCGATGCTTCCTGTATCCTGACATACTTGTTGTTGAGTTTCCCAAGTTTGTGCATCTAGTATTGTTTGTGTTGAAGAATGTCTTGTTAAATGTGAGTGTGTGTGTGTGTGTGTGTGTGTGTGTGTGTGTGTGTGTGTGTGTGTGTGTGTGTGTGTGTGTGTCGCATCCAAACTCATGAAATATCAGCCTTTGTTAGAGTGTATCAAGTCACTTGGATATAACTGCCAGTTCATTGTGCTTGTGTTCGGAAGTCTGGGGCATGTCCACAGACTCGCGCTACGTGGACTGCAACTTGGAGGACTGCAGAAGGTCGCTGCAAAAATACTGGCCAAGTACTGCTCAGTCTCTGCAGTGATCGGCAGCCTCTCTATCTGGAAGAGGCGGTGCTTTGTCTATCCAAACATTGGACTAACATTTTTTGATATATATTGTTGCCTGGTGTTAAATTATAATCACTGCTCTGAATGCATATTATCCCACTGTGTTTTAAATATATTGCATACAGTGTCTGGCCATGCCTTCATTTGAAACCCTCTTCAAAAAATGTTTGGATCTTGTATGCTACTGTATTTTGTAGATCCAAATAAAAGTATTAAAATGTGTGTGTGTGTGTGTGTGTAGGTGGCTGGCATTCCACACAGACCACAGAGCAGGTGGAGCGCTTCGACCCTCAGACCAACCAGTGGACCATGTGTTCCTCCATGAAGAAGCCACGCTGCCATCCTGGAGTGGCTGTGGTGGATGGAAGCATCTACGTCCTGGGAGGCAAGGAGGGCTTCTTGGCCAGGTACTGTAAATATAGCTGCAAGCACCAATACGGGGGCCAAGTAATGCTATATGAAATATGCAAAATGCAATATGCACAATAAGCCATAGAAATATAATAGACTGAACTTATGCAATTAACAAATGGACATTGGCCACAGCTGAGCAGAGTTCTGAGGGATTGTGGATATCATAATGTATCTCTTATTATGCTGCTTATAATGGCCGAATTTACGCAAACTTGTTTTAAAATTTCAGTCAAAAAGAAAAAAGTTTGCCATATGTTTCACTTTGTCTGCACAGCTTTTCATCACTATACCTTGCCAGTCGGTTTAGCCGTGGTCTGGATACGAACCTGTGACCTTCTGTTTCCCAGGCGCCCTCTCTCCCCTTTCACCTACAGCCCTGTTTAAATTAGCTGTAAAGCATAAAGTGTTGCCTTCTGTCATGCCCCTGTTTCACTATAACCAGGGGTGCACATAACTTTTTAGGTCTGGTACGCAGAAGAGCACCTGGACATGTGACTTGGTGCGCATGGCGCCCGTCCCGTTTTGTCAACGGGGGGGGGGGGTTCAGCCCGGACAGTTTTGACAACGGGGGGGGGGTACTGCACGGTGCCCACCGGACAGTTTTGTCAACGGGGGAGGGGAGGAGGACGCTCTGCTTCTAAATTCCGCCGATTTTCGCCGTTTTTTTCTCTCACGCTGTTACATAAAGCCCCCAAGGTTGGTGCCCTGTGCTGCTGCGCTGATTTTATCCGCCAGATTGGGACGTTCACGGCATATTTACGGTGCGTTCATCATCGGTGACGAGTGCCTCTAACAGCCGCTGCTGGCTGCGTGCACGCAGCGAGGCAATGCGATGCGAGGCGACGCGAGTCATATCTCTACCCCTGTGCCTAATGGCTGTACATGGGGCCGACGGGTGCTTTAGAGTGATTGTGTGAGTGGCTTCAGGAAGTAAATTCCTAGCCTCGATCTCCAGGCTTTTATTTTTTAGTTTTGCTAAAAAATAAAAGCTTGGAAATTCCTGTCCCAGCTGTTGGTGCGCAAAAGCGCCTCGCGTCGCCTGATGTGGTGCGCATTTTTTATTTTGGGTGCGCATGCGCACCTGCGCACCAGTTATGTGCACCCCTGACTATAACATACATCACAACACTGAAAATAAATACTGTCAAAACGCCATTTCATAAAAAAAGTGCACATACATTAAAAGTCTTGATTTCTGTGCAACAATACACATTTAGACTGGGTAAGTCAGGATTTGAACCAGGAACCTTCTCACTGATAGGTAGACACTGGATAAGTCAGGATTTGAACCAGGAACATTCTCACTGATGGGTAGACACTCAACCTTCTGAGTAACTGAATTCCCACAATTGGAGCTGAGAGAAGGTAGCCCATCCACAGCAGTTTTTAAAGTGTTTATTCTTTTTTTATTTTTATCAAGCCATGGCCTATGCAATATTCATTGGCTCATGGAGGCTTCATTCTTTTTCATACTTACAATCTAAATACCTGAGTGCATAAAATATCATTAAAAATGCATAATGCAGTGCTTAATAAATATACTCTATCTGTGCATGTTTGCATTAATACAATGATGGCTCTGGGGAAGAAGCTCTGTCTCTGTCTTGGTCTGTGAGCCGGGGTCTGGGGGGAATAATTCTCATAGTGATTTTGGGAAGGTATACACCCCTAGTGCTAGGAATAGGTTAGCCTTGCATCAATGGTAGCTTTCAGTGTGTTATCACTCCTTTTATAACCCCATGCCAAAACACAGTTTTTAAAATTATCCATAGAACCGAATGAAGCATTCTACTTCAAACTGTTCTTAGTATTGATTCTCTCTCTAAAGGATGGTTGGGATAAAGCTCAGACTATATGTTTTTCATAAAAGTTGTTAAAATTCGCATCTCTAGAAATGTTATCTATTACAGGCAGTGGAAGCATAATGTACTTCTGTTTTCATGAAAGATGTAGCACAAAAGTTTGCTCTGTAAATAACCTAAAGATTTAAAACCATGTAGGCTATATATACGTACCTAGATTCTAAGGAAATGTATTATGAAATTCAATAAACTAAATATAGTGCAAGTGTGTAAGGAGATATCCAAAATGGCCACTGAGCACCTGGCAAATTTAGTTTTGATAATCTGGTCCAAGAATGATGTGTAATACCAATCTTTCTTGGTTTTCATATGTGTAGAATCCATTCCTGATGTTATTTATTTTCTAATATATATATATATATCCAGGGGTGCACATAACTGGTGCGCAGGTGCGCATGCGCACCCAAAATAAAAAATGCGCACCACATCAGGCGACGCGAGGCGCTTTTGCGCACCAACAGCTGGGACAGGAATTTCCAAGCTTTTATTTTTTAGCAAAACTAAAAAATAAAAGCCTGGAGATCGAGGCTAGGAATTTACTTCCTGAAGCCACTCACACAATCACTCTAAAGCACCCGTCGGCCCCATGTACAGCCATTAGGCACAGGGGTAGAGATATGACTCGCGTCGCCTCGCATCGCCTCGCATTGCCTCGCTGCGTGCACGCAGCCAGCAGCGGCTGTTAGAGGCACTCGTCACCGATGATGAACGCACCGTAAATATGCCGTGAACGTCCCAATCTGGCGGATAAAATCAGCGCAGCAGCACAGGGCACCAACCTTGGGGGCTTTATGTAACAGCGTGAGAGAAAAAAACGGCGAAAATCGGCGGAATATAGAAGCAGAGCGTCCTCCTCCCCTCCCCCGTTGACAAAACTGTCCGGTGGGCACCGTGCAGTACCCCCCCCCCCCCTCCCCCCCGTTGTCAAAACTGTCCGGGCTGAACCCCCCCCCGCCCCCCCCCCCCCCCCCCCGGTGACAAAACGGGACGGGCGCCATGCGCACCAAGTCACATGTCCAGGTGCTCTTCTGCGTACCAGACCTAAAAAGTTATGTGCACCCCTGTATATATCATATATATATCAGGTCAATCTCGCATGTTAAAGGTAAGGGCAAGGTTAAATTAGACCTCTGGGGGAACAGCAAATGGAAACAACTTGATGAACATTCATGATTGTCATTAAGAACTGGTATTCATAATAATGTGAGTGTAAAATGATATAATAAGATGACAATTTTCATCTTTTGCAACTACATTCAATATCTGAATGATTCAACTCATAATCAGGATCAGGAAGTCCATCCTCCTGGGCCTTGTCCTCCTATTTGGCCAACGGCTTCGAATGCTATCAATGCATTGAATGGGAGATTATCACGTTTTATCAGACCATTGAATGGGGCGAGTAGGTGACGAGTAGGCGATACACGGACCTACCGCGATTTGTCAGACCATTCATTGGGCGTAATCAGGAGCTACTGACCTACTTTGGAGGCGGAGCAGTCCCCACAACAATATTTACGATTCTGTGCCTATCGGTACATAACTCCAACGGCGCTGAGTAGGCTCAGGCGAGCGTCGCACCGCTCCGGACGGCAACTCGGTCGCTTTAGCTCCCTCGGTGGTCCTTCGCGGGGCTCCAGCTCGCCTGAGACTGCGCGCCTCCGTCATGGTCCCAAACCAAAACAACCAAAACCAAAACCGAAACTGAACTATTTAAGTCATCTCCGTTGGTAGGTCAGTATGTCTTGATATCACCCAATGAATGGTCTGATAAATCGCAGGTAGGTAAGTAGGTCGCCTACTTCGCCCATTCAATGGTCTGATAAAACGTGATAATATCCCATTCAATGCATTGATAGCATCCGAATCAGGTGATTTGGCATGCATTCTCTTGCCCACATCCTGGTCTACCTCGTCCTCACAAGTATCCTCCTTATCGACGTCACTACTCTGTAGCTTGAACATAACAACAGTAATCATCTTCACCAGAGCAGTTACAGTACCCATTAAGTAATCTGGGCCCTAAATTGATATTGGACCATGTCACGCACCTAGCTCTCTCTGGGTCACCCTTAGCAATGATGACAGGAACAAACAAGGACACTATCCTGGCCAATAAAAGTGCTCCGTGGAGCACTTTTTCTAGTTTACAAGTATATTTATCCTGAGTGCCAATTTAACTAGCATACACATCAAATGGAACCAAAATCAAATGTCCCTGTCTTCATGTAGGTATCACCATACTGTTGGTCTCTCTTCTCTTCATGTAGGTTTCACCATACTGTTGGTCTCTCTTCTCTTCATGTACTGTTGGTCTCTCTTGTCTTCATGTAGGTATCACCATACTGTTGGTCTCTCTTGTCTTCATGTAGGTTTCACCATACTGTTGGTCTCTCTTGTCTTCATGTAGGTTTCACCATACTGTTGGTCTCTCTTCTCTTCATGTACTGTTGGTCTCTCTTGTCTTCATGTAGGTATCACCATACTGTTGGTCTCTCTTGTCTTCATGTAGGTTTCACCATACTGTTGGTCTCTCTTCTCTTCATGTAGGCATCACCATACTGTTGGTCTCTCTTGTCTTCATGTAGGTTTCACCATACTGTTGGTCTCTCTTCTCTTCATGTAGGTTTCACCATACTGTTGGTCTCTCTTGTCTTCATGTAGGTATCACCATACTGTTGGTCTCTCTTCTCTTCATGTAGGTATCACCATACTGTTGGTCTCTCTTCTCTTCATGTAGGTATCACCATACTGTTGGTCTCTCTTCTCTTCATGTACTGTTGGTCTCTCTTGTCTTCATGTAGGTTTCACCATACTGTTGGTCTCTCTTGTCTTCATGTAGGTTTCACCATACTGTTGGTCTCTCTTCTCTTCATGTACTGTTGGTCTCTCTTGTCTTCATGTAGGTATCACCATACTGTTGGTCTCTCTTGTCTTCATGTAGGTTTCACCATACTGTTGGTCTCTCTTCTCTTCATGTAGGTATCACCATACTGTTGGTCTCTCTTGTCTTCATGTAGGTTTCACCATACTGTTGGTCTCTCTTCTCTTCATGTAGGTATCACCATACTGTTGGTCTCTCTTCTCTTCATGTAGGTATCACCATACTGTTTGTCTCTCTTGTCTTCATGTAGGTTTCACCATACTGTTGGTCTCTCTTCTCTTCATGTAGGTATCACCATACTGTTGGTCTCTCTTGTCTTCATGTAGGTTTCACCATACTGTTGGTCTCTCTTCTCTTCATGTAGGTATCACCATACTGTTGGTCTCTCTTCTCTTCATGTAGGTATCACCATACTGTTGGTCTCTCTTCTCTTCATGTAGGTATCACCATACTGTTGGTCTCTCTTCTCTTCATGTAGGTATCACCATACTGTTGGTCTCTCTTCTCTTCATGTAGGTTTCACCATACTGTTGGTCTCTCTTGTCTTCATGTAGGTTTCACCATACTGTTGGTCTCTCCTGTCTTCATGTAGGTTTCACCATACTGTTGGTCTCTCTTGTCTTCATGTAGGTTTCACCATACTGTTGGTCTCTCCTGTCTTCATGTAGGTTTCACCATACTGTTGGTCTCTCCTGTCTTCATGTAGGTTTCACCATACTGTTGGTCTCTCTTCTCTTCATGTAGGTTTCACCATACTGTTGGTCTCTCTTCTCTTCGTGTAGGTATCACCATACTGTTGGTCTCTCTTCTCTTCATGTAGGTATCACCATACTGTTGGTCTCTCTTGTCTTCATGTAGGTTTCACCATACTGTTGGTCTCTCTTGTCTTCATGTAGGTTTCACCATACTGTTGGTCTCTCCTGTCTTCATGTAGGTTTCACCATACTGTTGGTCTCTCTTGTCTTCATGTAGGTATCACCATACTGTTGGTCTCTCTTGTCTTCATGTAGGTATCACCATACTGTTGGTCTCTCTTCTCTTCCTGTAGGTTTCACCATACTGTTGGTCTCTCTTCTCTTCATGTAGGTTTCACCATACTGTTGGTCTCTCTTGTCTTCATGTAGGTTTCACCATACTGTTGGTCTCTCTTCTCTTCATGTAGGTTTCACCATACTGTTGGTCTCTCTTGTCTTCGTGTAGGTATCACCATACTGTTGGTCTCTCTTCTCTTCGTGTAGGTATCACCATACTGTTGGTCTCTCTTGTCTTCATGTAGGTTTCACCATACTGTTGGTCTCTCTTGTCTTCATGTAGGTTTCACCATACTGTTGGTCTCTCTTGTCTTCGTGTAGGTATCACCATACTGTTGGTCTCTATTGTCTTCATGTAGGTTTCACCATACTGTTGGTCTCTCTTGTCTTCATGTAGGTTTCACCATACTGTTGGTCTCTCTTGTCTTCATGTAGGTTTCACCATACTGTTGGTCTCTCTTGTCTTCGTGTAGGTATCACCAGACCATTGAGAGGTACAGTGAAGACAGGGACATGTGGGACATCGTGGGGGACCTGCCCACCGGTCGCAGCTGGTTCAGCTGTGTGTCTCTCAGGCTGAGGAGGGACGGACATGCGGTCAGTGACTCGGACACAGTCAGTGTCTCAGAGACGCTGGAGGACGGAGACGCAGCAGATCCTCCAGATCCTCGAAGACTCTGGGAGCGAGACGACTGGAGGTTCTGGGAGCTCGACCCGATCTCCATGAGGATGTGGAGACGGCGCTGGAGAGCTCGACGTAGGATGGACATGGACATGGACAACTGACGTAAAGACATAGGATGGACATGGACAACTGAGGTAAAGACATAGGATGGACAACTGACTGAAAGACATAGGATGGACAGAAAGGCATAGGATGGACAGAAAGACATAGGATGGACATGGACAACTGACTGAAAGACGTTCCAGAACTGACCTGTTTCTTTTAGCCAAACCCAGTTGTTTTTTCTTTTTATAAAACCACTTTTTTTGTGGGGTTTGGGTTCTTGGGGGTTCTGGGTTTTGGGTGGGCCTATGCAGACCTCTGGGTGGGCCTGTGCAGACCTGAAGTTAAGATTATTATACTAAAGGTACACAACCATTTAATTTATTTAGCCTTGTGTAAAAGAACATGTCTTACTTGCTATTACAAGATTTGACCAGTAGATGGCTCTAGTGCTCTGTCATTATTTCTTATCTTTAAGTTGACAGCATTTTGTTTATACTGAGACATAATTAATATAATAGGCCTGTTGTGTATGAGGTCTTAAACTCTATCATTATATCATTATATAATTAATATAATAGGCCTGTTGTGTATGAGGTCTTAAACTCTATCACTGTCAGACTTGTATCAAATGTACAATTTACTTTATATATTTCTGTTCACTTGTATGCAGAGAATGGAAACATTGTATTCAGGAATAAATCTTATTTTTTTGCAAACAGGAGTTTCTATTACTATAATTTTCATAACATGTTAGAACTCCCTCTAACTAACACTATGGACAGCTTTATGTCATAACATGTTAGAACAACGTGTGTGTGTGTGTGTGTGTGTGTGTGTGTGTGTGTGTGTGTGTGTGTGTGTGTGTGTGTGTGTGTGTGTGTGTGTGTGTGTGTGTGTGTGTGTGTGTGTGTGTGTGTGTGTGTGTGTGTGTGAATTAGACTATTTATCTTTTGTCGGGTCCCAGTACAGCAGACAAACTGTCTTTATTCATTGAACGTGAAAGTCAAATCAGTTAAAAAAAACCTGCAACACACACAGTTATGTCATTTATTTTACTGTACATACAGTACATAGTAGGTTTTAAATAAACTAGACTGTTACAGTATGCAGACGTACGTCCAAAACTCTTAATCTATGTTCCAATGGATCTAATAATAAATATAATAACCTGTGTTCAAAATGGATCAATGTAGTTATTATTTATTATTAATATAATAACCTGTGTTCAAAATGGATCTAATGTAGTTATTATTTATTATTAATATAATAACCTGTGTTCAAAATGGATCAATGTAGTTATTATTTATTATTAATATAATAACCTGTGTTCCAATGGATCAATGTAGTTATTATTTATTATCAATATAATAACCTGTGTTCCAATGGATCTAATGTAGTTATTATTTATTATTAATATAATAACCTGTGTTCCAATGGATCAATGTAGTTATTATTTATTATTAATATAATAACCTGTGTTCCAATGGATCTAATGTAGTTATTATTTATTATTAATATAATAACCTGTGTTCCAATGGATCAATGTAGTTATTATTTATTATTAATATAATAACCTGTGTTCAAAATGGATCTAATGTAGTTATTATTTATTATCAATATAATAACCTGTGTTCCAATGGATCTAATGTAGTTATTATTTATTATTAATATAATAACCTGTGTTCCAATGGATCAATGTAGTTATTATTTATTATTAATATAATAACCTGTGTTCAAAATGGATCAATGTAGTTATTATTTAGTCACAAAATCTTGTTAATACTTTTCGTTGGTTAAATAAAACACATTTTGAACTACTTTCACTGTCACTTTAAAGGATTTCGAAAAGTAGCAAAAATTGCCGATCTACAAGCTCTCAATGCGCTGCATTGCAACGCGTTGAGAGCTTGCAGATCGGCTATTTCGCAAGACCAAGTGGGGCGTTAATTTATGAAAAACAAAGAGTTACAAGGTTTCTTTAAAGCCCGACAGCAAAGATATGTTTGATGTCATCAGTGTCTCGTGTTCATTGGCTGGTTCTCGGAGGCATGTCATCAGTGTCTCGTGTTCATTGGCTGGTTCTCGGAGGCGTGTCATCAGTGTCTCGACTGTCTCGTGTTCATTCGCTGGTTCTCGGAGGCGTATTATCATCAGTGTCTTGTGCTCATTGGCTGGTTCTCAGAGGCGTATTATCATCAGTGTCTTGTGCTCATTGGCTGGTTCTCGGAGGCGTATTATCATCAGTGTCTTGTGCTCATTGGCTGGTTCTTGGTGGCATTGAAGATCCTCAGTTCCTGCTCGGTCTGTCTACGAATCACCTGCAAACAAATCAGAGTTCAGTGTTATTATTACTAGTATTACTACTAGTATTTATATATTGTCTCCGCCAGAGGTGGAGAGTATGTTTTCGTTCTTGTCCTTCTGTGTGTCCCCCCGTCTCAGCCAAGCTAACATTGGTCAAGCTTCACGTGACAAGTGACAATATTGTTGTCACCAATGCTCTGATTGGCTGGCGAGACGCTAGACGAAATAAAAACCTATAAATAGGTGTGTCACTTCAAAAAATAATTTATATGAGGACATCAGGACATCAGCCAAGCTAACATTGGTCAAGTGACACGTGACAATATGTAATATAAATAGGTAAGACATGATTGATCAGGAACAGTACTGGCGGAGACCTGTGCTCCGAGGAGCACATTTTCTATTTTTATATTATTACCAGTATTTATATACTGTATTATTACTATCACCAACTTTATCTGTTGAGGTTGGAGCTGAAACTGTTCCTGTTACCTCCAGGTCTTTGGTGTGGTTGGTATAGGGTTGGTTGTATTGGGGTGTAGGGTTGGTTGTATTGGGGTATAGAGTTGGTTGTGGGGTATAGGGTTGGTTGTGGGGTATAGGGTTGGTTGTGGGGTATAGAGTTGGTTGTGGGGTATAGAGTTGGTTGTGGGGTATAGGGTTGGTTGTGGGGTATAGAGTTGGTTGTGGGGTATAGGGTTGGTTGTGGGGTATAGAGTTGGTTGTGGGGTATAGAGTTGGTTGTGGGGTATAGGGTTGGTTGTGGGGTATAGGGTTGGTTGTGGGTATAGAGTTGGTTGTGGGGTATAGGGTTGGTTGTATTGGGGTGTAGGGTTGGTTGTATTGGGGTATAGAGTTGGTTGTGGGGTATAGAGTTGGTTGTGGGGTATAGGGTTGGTTGTATTGGGGTATAGGGTTGGTTGTATTGGGGTATAGGGTTGGTTGTGGGGTTTAGAGTTGGTTGTATTGGGGTATAGGGTTGGTTGTGGGGTATAGGGTTGGTTGTGGGGTATAGAGTTGGTTGTGGGGTATAGGGTTGGTTGTATTGGGGTATAGGGTTGGTTGTGGGGTATAGGGTTGGTTGTGGGGTATAGGGTTGGTTGTGGGGTATAGGGTTGGTTGTGGGGTATAGAGTTGGTTGTATTGGGGTATAGAGTTGGTTGTGGGGTATAGGGTTGGTTGTATTGGGGTATAGAGTTGGTTGTGGGGTATAGGGTTGGTGGTATTGGGGTATAGGTTAGGGTTGGTTGTATTGGGGTATAGGTTAGGGTTGGTTGTATTGGGGTATAGGTTAGGGTTTTATTGGGGGTAGGGTAGTACTGTACGTAGTGTTACTCTACCTCCAGGTCTCTGGTGATAGCATGGTTGGGTCCATGGGACACCATCAGGATGGCGAAGGCCTTGCAGATCATGCCGTGACCCGCCTCGATCAGCCCGGCATGCCAGTGGGTGACGCCCGCTCGCATGGTGGCCAGGCCCAGCTGCCCGTTGTTGGGGTGATACAGCTTCCTGTCACATGACACATGGAGGGGTGATACAGCTTCCTGTCACATGACACATGGAGGAGTGATACAGCTTCCTGTCACATGACACATGGAGGAGTTCACTGATGCTTAAAGTCACAGTGTAGTGGAAAGACCTCCATAACTCTGAGAGTTTTACGGCTCCATCTGGTTCCATTTGTACAAGAACAGAGGAGAGGAGAACAGAGGAGAGGAGAGGGTACATCTAGATGTGTGTGCAATAGCTCTGCACACACGTCATGCAAAGCCCTGCCAAGTCAGGCTGAGGGTCTGATTGGCCGATCAGGGAATCAGTCAAGCTGAGAGTCTGATCACTGATCAAAGTGGGGAAAGAAGCCTAAGTATTAGTCAGAGCTCTGATCAATAGTCTGTGGCAGGTTTGGAGGCAAGTGGAGAGATCCTGTGCTGAGCAACCCCGGACACCGGCTTCGAATGCTATCAATGCATTGAATGGGAGATAATCACGTTTTATCAGACCATTGAATGGTGACGAGTAGGCGATACACGGACCTACCCGCGATTTGTCAGACCATTCATTGGGCGTAATCAGGAGCTACTGACCTACTTTGGAGGCGGAGCAGTCCCCACAACAATATTTACGATTCTGTGCCTATCGGTACATAACTCCAACGGCGCTGAGTAGGCTCAGGCGAGCGTCGCACCGCTCAGGACGGCAACTCGGTCGCTTTAGCTCCCTCGGTGGCCCGTCGCGGGGCTCCAGCTCGCCTGAGACTGCGCGCCTCCGTCATGGTCCGAAACCAAAACAACCAAAACCAAAACCGAAACTGAACTATTTAAGTCATCTCCGTTGGTAGGTCAGTATGTCTTGATAACACCCAATGAATGGTCTGATAAATCGCGGGTAGGTAAGTAGGTCGCCTACTTCGCCCATTCAATGGTCTAATAAAAGGTGATAATGTCCCATTCAATGCATTGATAGCATCCGAATCAGGTGGTCAGGACATACTTCGGAGGCCTTGTCAATTATAGTAGTAGGATAGGATGATATGATATATTCTATATAGATAGATTCTATAGAGATATAGATATAGATAGATATAGAGATAATGATATGATATATTCTATATAGATAGATAAATTCTATAGAGATATAGATATAGATATAGAGATAATATGATATATTGTACATTGTAATGGTGACTCACGTGTACCCGTTCAGCATGGTGGCGGCGTACGCTGCAGCCTGGGGGAACATCTGCGTCAGAGCCGACGCCTCGGCGCCCGCAGCCAGCGTACGCAGCTGGTACAGATGTGTGTCTGCCAGGACCTCAGCCTGTCTGGCCAGGACCTCAGCGGCCAAACGCAACACCTGGTAAAACATGATAATAATAATAATAATAATAATAATTACTGCTGAATGCCTAATTAACGCTCCTTCACGCTACGGTGTCGTGGACCGAAAATAGCAGATCTACAAGCTCACAGCGCGTTGCGGATGTGACTGACGTGTGAGCTTATGGATCTGATATTTTCGGCGATGGCGAAGCGTAAATCGGGCATTCGTCGTGAGGAGTTGTTGGCTGATTGATTGATTGATTCAGTGGCGTGCACAGACATTTTGAGGGGCAGGTGCTCAAGTAAATCATACTTTTTTTTGTTGACTTGGTCTGCTCTTTTTTCCCTCTACACCTATACCTCTTTGCCAAAAATAGCCGATCTACAAGCCCACAACGCCTCGCAGCGCGAGGCGTTGTGGGCTTGTAGATCTGCTATTTTTGGCTAAAGTTCTCCTCAGAAAAGGGATGCTAGGTTTCGAGTGGTTATGGTAAAAAGAAAAATCATATCACATAAAGATTTGGCGGACCCCCTGTAGTAACTCTGAGGACCCCCTAGGGGTCCCGGACCCCCTGTTGAAGACCCCTGCTGTGAACTGAAATGTTGTTGTTTTTTTTTTTTTTCAAAAGGGCACTTCTGGTCAAGAGGGCAAAGGGCAGGTGCTCTAGCACCACCTAGAGTCGATCTGTGCACGTCCCTGGATTGATTGATTGATAACATACTGTACCTCATGGAAGTTCCCTTTAGAGCGGAAGGCGTCCATCTTGTCCAGACTGTCCTTACTGAACGCAGTGACCTCTTTGACCTGCTCTGCTGACGCCTGAATGGAACAAACCATAATAAATAACTAGAAAAAGTGCTGCTCGGAGCACAGGTCAGGTAGGTTATAAATCACATCCCTGGGTGTTATTATATGATATATAAATCACATCCCTGGGTGTTATTATATGATTTATAAATCACATCCCTGGGTGTTATTTTATGATTTATAAATCACATCCTGGGTGTTATTATATGATATATAAATCACATCCCCGGGTATGGACTAGTTATTATTATTATAAACTAGACCATACCCGGTGAAGGGCGCAGGCGAAAGTAGTTGCAAACTTGGGGTTAATGCACGTCCTGTCGCGCGGTTTCTCCCCCACGCGCGTCCCGTCGTGCGGCCCCCCTCCTCCCCCCCGTGGGTCCCGTCGCGGCACCCCCCGCGGTCACCCCTCCCCACGGGCAACCCCCCCCACCCCCGTCGCGGAACCCCCCGGGTCCCGTCGCAAACACACACACACACACACACGCTCTCTCGCGCGAAACCTGGCAACGTGATCTCCCATTGTTTGACACATAAACGCTAATAAGAAGCTGAGATTTGATGAAATTGAAAAACGGGCTTCACAGTTAAGTTCAGATGGTAATGGTCAATGGCTGTGTGCAAAATCAGAGCAATTGCTCCAGCCAGTGAGGAGAACCGGGTAGCTTCACCATGAGACGACTACAGACAGACAGAGTTTAGTCAAATTATAGGAGGATGATTTACTGTGCCCTGTGCTGCCATCATCAGGTCATCCTTGGTATGATCCACACAGTGCTGACAGCTGCATGTAAAGTGGTAGCGCTGCTGTAGCGCCCCCTGGCGGTCGGCAGACAGTTTAAGGAAATCCACGTAGCTCACTGTCAGCTCAGTTCCTTCTGGAATCTTCTCCAGAGCCCGAAGTTCCACCCTGAGAGAGAGAGAAACTGGTATTAATGTTGTTGTTGTTATTATTATTATTATTTTTCTGTATTTTTATTGTTTTTGTTATTAACCTACCTCCTCTTAGAATGGAGAGCAGAGTTCACAGCTGACTGGCTGCATGGACACAAAGTAAAGAACAAAGACCATCAGTAAACACATGATAGAACACAAAGTGAAGAACAAAGACCATCAGTAGACACATGATAGAACACAAAGTAAAGAACAAAGACCATCAGTAAACACATTGTAGAATATGTTGATCCATCTCATGTAAGGCTGTCTGGGATATACTTAGCTTCAGTATAACACATATTTACTTCTCATGGTTCAGTATATATAGATATAGGTAGATAGATCTTGAACGTGCTGTCTTCAATCAACTGTCCTCGTACCTCCACCAGAACAACCTCCTGGACTCCCACCAGTCTGGGTTCAAAGTGGGCCACTCGACCGAAACTGCCCTCCTAGCAGTGACGGAGTCGCTCCATGTCGCTAGAGCGAACTCTCCTCCGTCCTGATACTCCTGGACCTGTCTGCAGCGTTCGACACGGTGAACCATCAGATCCTCCTCTCCACCCTTGATGGGATGGGTGTCTCAGGCTCTGCACTCTCCCTGTTTGCAAGACCGAGCTGATGTTCCTCCCGGGGAAGGGCTGTCCGCATCGAGACATGGCCATCAACATTGATAATGCTGTGGTGATGTCAATTCGGACTGCGAGGAATCTGGGTGTGACCCTGGACGACCAACTGTCGTTCTCGGCAAACATCGCATCGGTGACACGGTCCTGCAGATTCCTCCTCTACAACATCAGGAGGATTCGCCCCTTCCTCACCGAGAAGGCAGTGCAGGTGCTCATCCAGGCTCTTGTCATCTCCCGCCTGGACTACTGCAACTCCCTCCTTGCTGGTGCTCCGGCATCTGCCATCAGACCTCTGGAGCTTGTTCAGAAAGCTGCGGCTCGTCTGGTGTTCAACCGCCCCAAGTTCTCTCACACACCTATGCTTCTCCGTTCTCTACACTGGCTCCCCATAGCGGCTCACATCCAGTTTAAAACCCTGGTGCTAGCCTATAGGGCAGTGAAGGGAGCAGCTCCTTCTTACCTCCGGGCTATGGTCGATGCTTACACCCCTGCCCGACCACTTCGGTCTGCCGGCTTGGGGGCGACTGGTTGCCTCGTCGCTCAGTGGTCCTTCTGGCCGATCTACGCGGTCACAGCTTTTTTCTGTTCTGGCCCCACAGTGGTGGAATGAACTCCCCACTGATGTCAGGACAGCAGAGTCACTGATGTCAGGACAGCAGAGTCACTGCCCATCTTTCACCACAGGCTGAAAACCCACCTCTTCAGGAAACACTGCCCTTCCTCTTTGCCTTGCCTACTTGTTGTCAATTAGTTGTACGAGCTCTTGTTTTATTGGATCTTGTTTATTCGACACACTTATTTGTTTTAGCTCTTGCTCATTTGATTTTCCTATTTGTCTCATCTGTTTAAGAAAGTAATTAACTGACATATTGCACATTTACCTCAGTGCTAGGTATGCTCTTAGTTGCTTGTTTTAGAAGAGAATGCACTTAAGACTCCTGGTGATTAGTGGTTTCCTTGCCTACCTATGTTGAATGCACTTATTGTAAGTCGCTTTGGATAAATAGAGAGATACATAGATAGCTAGATAGATAGTATAGTTATATATTGCATGGTTCAGGATGATGGTATATATAGACATATATAGATATAGATAAATAGTATAGTTATGTACTTACTTGTCATAGTTCAGTATAATGATAGATATAGATATAGATATAGATAGATAGTATAGTTATGTACTTACTTTCCATGGTTCAGGATGATGCTACAGTTGGGCCAGCAGTCATGGTTGACCAAACCCAGGTTAGGAAACAGACCGAGTCCAACATTCTGCAATCCTCTCTGATCACTGAGAGCCAGCCCATTGCATTTAATCTATGGACAATAAGGACATTTAATCTATAGACAGACAATAAGGACATTTAATCTATAGACAATAAGACATTTAATTATAGACAATAAGACATTTAATTATAGACAATAAGACATTTAATCTATAGACAGTAAGACATTTAATTATAGACAATAAGACATTTAATCTATAGACAGACTGTGTGTGTGTGTGTGTGTGTGTGTGTGTGTGTGTGTGTGTGTGTGTGTGTGTGTGTGTGTGTGTGTGTGTACAAAAATGAAGTGTAGATGTGTGGAAAAAAGGAAACGTAGCAGCACAGAACGCATGGATGCATATTTATAGCAGAAAGAGTTCACATTTAACTATAGCCATACTCATTCAATTCAAAATTCTTTATTAGCTGTGAAGGGTCTTCTTTCATGTGTATCAGTCATGATTGTTTCGCCATCAAACAATATCAAGCAAAAAGGAAAAATCGGCGGGTCCTTCTCTCCAGTCCATCCCATCCCATAGCGCACCTCTCCAAATGGAACGTCCTAATGACCTCTCCAAATGGAATGGATTGGTCGTCCTAAAACACGCTCGCCCCAGGTCTAATCTGGCGGCCACGGTCCGCGAAAAAAATGGGGCAGTGTGTTTTAGGACGAGCGTTCCGTTTTTGTTTCTTTTTTGCAGTGAGAGGGGGAAAAGCGTGTGAAATGCCGCGGGAAGCGTGTGAAGAGGTTAAATTGCATGACTCTCACTCTCAAAGGGTGAGACTTGGCAGCAGGCTCCTGCTTGACAAGTAATAATCTGTCTCAAATTGGTCTGTGTTCATTGAAGATGTGTGTTGTTGTGCCGTGCGCTCAGCTAGGTTTCGATTGTGTATGTATACTTTGTTTGGCGGGCGGTATCGCGCACCAAAAATAGCCGATCTACAAGCTCACAACGCCTCGCGTTGCGACGCGTTGTGGGCTTGTAAATCGGCTACAATTCAGCGCACGCACTGCACGGCACGGCATGGGGCTCAATTAAGTAAACTTTACTGTCTGCAGGTGCGGGCCAACGGATGCACAGGGATTTCTACAGTTTACAGACAGAGGAGACGAGGGGGCATTCTTACAACATTAAAGGCTGCATTCCAGTTCAGGAGAGTAAGACAGAGGTAATTCTCTTGAATGCTGCCTCAGTGCCTTCGAGTACAGCATGGAGAAAGGGCTTTTGTTGTTTTTTTCACCATTATACATTTTGCATCCATGGTTTGGCGAGGGCACTTTTTACCGACAGACATAAAAGGGCAGGGGTTCAAGCCCCCTTTGATGTCTGTGTGTGTGTGTGTGTGTGTGTGTGTGTGTGTGTGTGTGTGTGTGTGTGTGTGTGTGTGTGTGTGTGTGTGTGTGTCTCGTACGATGGCAAACAGGTGAGAGATGAAGTCGTCAGGCTGAGGTTTTCCAGGCCAGTAATCCAGGAAGTGTTTGAGGTTGACCTGCAGGTCATTGAGCTCATCCTGGCTCATGTCCGCCTGCTGGTCCTTCAGAGCGTCCACGGACACCAGCTGGCTGTCCGTGATGATGCCTGTCTGCTTCTGGATACGCCACACAACACGAGCCACCAGGCTGTATGCAATAATAATAATATAATTATACCACCAGGCTGTATGCAATAATAATAATATAATTATACCACCAGGCCGTATGCAATAATAATAATATAATTATACCACCAGGCTGTATGCAACAATAATAATATAATTATACCACCAGGCCGTATGCAATACCTCCATTCCCTTCCCCTGTCCACACTTGTGGCGCTATAATAGGGCAATGGTAAAAGGATGACATTTCTTTCCTCAATGTAGTGCGAATGTGCGTGCAAAGCAGTGTTGATTTCGTCGACCAAAACTATGACGAAAAATGCTCGTCGACTACCTTTTTTCACTGACAAAAACTAAATAAAAACTAAATAAAACCAAGCTTTGATGATTAAAACTAAGACTAAATATATTGACAATTTCGTCAACAAATAAAAACTAGACTAAAATGTTAGTGAGGGAAGTCATTTTATATTTGGTTGCACTCGGGTGTTGCATGCTGAAAATAGCCGATCTACAAGCTCACAACGCGTCGCGCTGCGACGCGTTGTGAGCTTGTAGATCTGCTATTTTCAGCATGCAACCAAGTGTAAAATCAGCCCATTACGACGCCATCAAAGCACCGCCAAAATACATTTTCGTCGACTAAATCAACTGTAGATTTAGTCGACTATGATTTTATGATATTGAGTCGACTAAAACTAGACGAAAACTAAAACATTTCAGATGACTAAAATATGACTAAAACTAAATGGAATTTTATTCAAAAGACTATGACTAAAACTACATCAAAATTTGCTGACAAAATCAACACTGGTGCAAGGTGTCATTGCAATCGGACTGGTGGCGCTATTTAAAAGGCAGATGTGAAAAATGCAGGGCAAAGGTTTTTCCTTGTCCTCTAGGGAGTGCATAGTTTTACTCAGATCGGTGCAGTTATTGGTAAAAACACAGATCGGCCTGTTATAGCGCCACCATGAGGCTGATTTGAAATATTTCAAATCATTATAAATAAATACATTATAAATAATATAATGTATTTAATATAATAATAATATAATGTATGTGGGTGAAGTGATGATAATATAAAGACACATTCATGTATAAAGTCACACACTTTGATGAGGCTGGATTGTGTTGTTCTAAAAACATGTTTGTTCCTGAAAAGTTAATATTTTGGACATAGCTGGTTTCTGCCCGACAACACAGATATAATATATAATACCAATAATAATAATAATAATAATTTACCGGACATTCTCGTTGGGGGCGGAGGTACGTTTCTTGATGGCGGCACACTCGTGTTTGTGTTCGTCCCAGCATGCACTCTGGCAGGTGCGGTCACAGTAGTGAGCGAAGTGACACACGGCACAGGAGTGAAGGCTGGCCTGACGCCGGAAACAGCTGTGACACACCTGAGAGGTCAAGCTGAATGACACACACACACACACACACACACACACACACACACACACACACACACGCAAACACGCACACGCACTCGCATTCGCACACGCACACGTGCACACGCACACGCACACGCACACGCACACACACACACACACACACAGTGAGAGAGCAGGGTGAGTTTTAACCCATTAAGGCCTGAGGTTCAGATTCTAAATGCTAACAGTTTTGTGAAAAACGTAGTTACTATAATAGCCTATCAAACCTCTTCATGTCAAGGACCCCACAATGATATGTATGGGGCTGCCGACCCCCCGAAGCAAAGATTTGAGTTAAAAATGTTTGCTTTAAAAAATATATATTCAAAGATTTCACGATTTTCCAAAAATAGCAGATCTACAAGCTCATAGCGTGGCACCGAGTGCCGCGCTGTGAGCTTGTAGATCTTCCCGAACCACCAGCAGGATTCCCTTCCCCTGTCCACACAGCGTGGTGTTACGTCCATTCCTTTCCCCTGTCCACACTGGGTGGTGTTACGTCCATTCCCTTCCCCTGTCCACACAGGGTGGTGTTACGTCCATTCCCTCCCCCTGTCCACACAGGGTGGTGTTACCTCCATTCCCTTCCCCTGTCCACACAGGGTGGTGTTACCTCCATTCCCTTCCCCTGTCCACACAGGGTGGTGTTACCTCCATTCCCTTCCCCTGTCCACAGCTACAGCAGCAGGGTAGTGTTACGTCACTGTAGCTAAATTAATCCTGAAGCCTAAACTTAGACTGAACTCTGAGGTAAATGAGAGCACCGTCACCTGATCTCACACACGCTGCGTCACACATGCTGCGTTTTTCAGCTCAGCTTTTCTTCTAAAATCACATCATCAAAATACGGTTAGAATCAAAACCAGGCTAGAATGTTGTGGCAACGACCACCTCATTGGTTAATGGTATTAATAACACCATTCCCTTCTTAAAGACCACCTCATTGGTTAATAATAATAATGATAATAATAATAATAATAATAAACTTTGTTTATATAGCACCTTTCATGACATAAATGCAGCTCAAAGTGCTTTACAGAGCAAGAAAAAAAATCACAGAGCAAAAGACAAAACATTAGAGCAATGGCAACAATAGAGCAATGGCAAAAAACAGTGGCAAGACATAATGGCTAAAAAATAAAAGGCAGTGGGTCAAGCAAAACAGTAAAGACATAAAAAACAACACAGAGATTCAGAAGAAACAGAATTAACTAAAAGCAACAGTGAAGAAATGAGTCTTGAGCTGTGCTTTAAAACTGTCTACTGTTTTAGCTCTTGCTCAGCTCTTGCTCATTTGATTTTACTATTTTGTCTCATCTGTTTAAGGAAAGTAGGTAGCTGATATATTGCACTTTTACCTTAGCGCTAGGTATACTCTTGGTTGCTTGTTTTAGCAGAAAATGCACTTCAGACTTCTGGCGATTAGTAGTTTTGTTCCCTACCTATGTTGAATGCACTTATTGTAAGTCGCTTTGGATAAAAGCGTCTGCTAAATGACTGTAATGTAATGTAATGTCTACAGAGGCTGTCTGTCTTAGGTGTAAAGGTGCTTTAAAACGGTCTACAGAGGCTGTCTGTCTTAGGTGTAAAGGGAGCTTATTCCAGTCCGTCGGCCCGTAGAAGCAGAATGCTGCTTGGAGTAGGCCTGCACTAGAAGACCTGAGGGGGGGGGGGGGGTTCGGAACATATCTAGGGAGGAGGAGGTCATAGAGGTAGGAGGGTGCCAGACCGTTTAAAAATAAGCTTTATAAATAAGTAAAATCATTTAGAAATCAATCCTAAAAACAGCCAGGAGCCAATGTAGTGATGCTAAAACTGGAGTAATATGTTCTCCCGTCTTAGTTTTAGTGAAACCTCTAATGGTACTAATAACACCCTTAAAGACCACCTCATTAATAGATGGTACTAATAACACCCTTAAAGACCACCTCATTAAGAAATGGTACTAATAACACCCTTAAAGACCACCTCATTAATAGATGGTAATAATAACACCATTCCCTTCTTAAAGACCACCTCATTGGTTAATGGTAAGAATAACACCCTTCTCTTACCTGTCTAAGACCACGGCAGCGAAGCTGGGTTCAGAGAAGACCACCTCCCCGGCACAGAGGTCTCTGGTGGTCCGCAGACCGCGGCCCTTCTGACCGGCCTCAAACAGCTCAGCGTTCTCCATGACTTTAAGCAGCATGAATGGAGCCTAAAGTTCTGTTCCCCCAAACCCCCCCTGCATGGCACGCTCCACAAATAGCCCTGCTGCTTCTCTAGGGACGTACCACCTCCTCAAACCAGGGGGGTGGTGGGGTGGTTCAGGCAGTTATAGGGGGTCCTATGGGTTCCTCCCCCCTTCTTTGGGTTGGATCAGGTCCTCTTCTCCTCTCCTCTCCTCTCCTCTCCTCTCCTCTCCTCTCCTCTCCTCTCCTCTCTCGGGTGTATTTTGGTTACTCAGCTGTGTCTGTCACTCAGTGAAAGTGAGAGGCATGGTGACAGCATCAAAACACTATTAAAGCCTGTTGTAGATCTGTTATGTCATTATGTATGTGTGTGTGTATATATATATATATATATATATATATATAAAACTGCACCTCCTGGGATTATTGAGTAATCTGCACGAAACATTTTACACATGAATTTAGGACCTTTGCCGACAAAACAAAAGCAGCGGATTTTCCATAAGTGAAAAAATGTAGAAGTTAGGAGCCAATGACTGTTTTTCATATAATTCAAAATGGTGGGCGATCTAAAGGTCAGAGGTCAAAAGTCAGACGACAAAAGTTGTCGGGCATGAAGAGACGCATGTGTGTATCGAAGTTTCATGGTTGTAGGTCAAACAGGGCATGAGTTGTACCTGTTCAAAGTTGGCACTTTCAATTGAGTGCTATAGCGCCACCCTTTGCCGAATGAGTGTGAGAATTATTTCTTGATTGTTTTTCATGAGCATCTACCATATGGCCGAGTTTTGTAAAAAGCATATGCACGGTTAAGCCAGAACTGCCAAAAACAAGTATTTTTCAAACTGCTCAAAATTGCGGACAATCTAAGGGCGGAGCTTACTGGTCAAACCGATACATGTGTTCCTCATGAGTCGAGGCACAAGTGTAAGCAAGTTTCACGACTTTCGGCCAGACGAGGCATGACTTATGCCTGTTTAAAGTTTTCATTTTCAAAAAATTGCTATAGCGCCCCCCTTTGGCCAATTGGATCTGATAAGATTGGTTTCAGTGATATTTGGAATGACCCTCAACCTTTCTGCAAAGTTTCAAAGAAATGTGAGTCTGCATGTATGTGTTAGGGGCAGATGAATAATTTTCATAAAACTGCAATAGTTAAAATCTATCTCCTCCTGGGATTTTTGAGTACTTTGCACGAAATTCTTTACACATGAACTTTGGACCTCTGCCGACATAACGATGGGAGCGGATTTTCCATAAGTGAAAAAATGCAGAAGTTAGGAGCCAATGACTGTTTTTCATATAATTCAAAATGGTGGGAGATCTAAAGGTCAGAGGTCAAAAGTCAGAGGGTGAAAGTTGTTCAGCATGAGGAGACGCATATGTGTATCCAAGTTTCAAGGCTGTAGGTCAAACAGGGCATGAGTTGTACCTGTTCAAAGTTGGCATTTTCAATTGAGTGCTATAGCGCCACCTTTGGACGAAAGATTGTGAGAATTATTTCTTGATCGTTTTTCATGACCATCTACCATATGGCCGAGTTTCTTAAAAAGCGACAGCACGGTTCACCCAGAACTGCCAAAAGTGGCAGAAAAAAAAAGAGGGGAACATTAAGACAGGTCCAGAGCTGAGCTCTGGCCCCGTAATAAAATAAAGATAACATACATTCATAAATTACCTACACTTGGTAGATCACCCACCAGAGGGCGCTATTACCCACTTTTAACACATTTTGCATCACAATGCGACTCAAAGTACAGAGTGTGGAGACAACGATGAACCACAGGAGGGCGACACTGAGCCGTTTGTCCTTTCTGAGTGTCGAAGAAGAGAAACCAGGAAGCGAGCTTTCTGATGAAAACAATAGCAGATTTACAAGCCCACAACTGCGACGCGTCGTGGGCTTGTAAATCGGCTATTTTGGGCGCTCGACACCGTCGTACGACGGTGCACAAATGTACTGAATGGAAAAGTAAAACTTTAAATGAATTAATGAATGGATGTGAAGTAAACAGTGGTGGAAAAGTACTCGGATATTTTACTTAAGTAAAAGTGTCAATACTGCAATGTAGAAGTACTCAACAAGTTATAGTCCAGAATTTAAATTTTACTTAAAAGTACCAAGTACCAAAAGTAAAAGTACTAAAATGTTTGAAAATAGCAGATCTACAAGCTCACAACGCGTCGCATTGCGACGCGTTGTGAGCTTGTAGATCTGCTATTTTCGAATAGCCTTTGTATAAAATAGGGCGAAAGTGGTTAATGTATGTTTTATAATATAAAAATGTATATCTGCAAAGTAACTAAAGTTTTCAAATAATTGTAGTGGAATAAAAGTACAATATTTGCCTTTGTGAATAATTTAGTTTAGTGTCGCTAGTCACGCTATGCGCTATGACTTAGAATAAAAGATGGACATTAATACCAAACCATTATTATACCAAAACAAACCATTAATACCAAACTAAACGATTTTTAAACATTTTAACTTTAAACCAGGGGAATCATTTTGGAGATGCACGGCCCTGGCGCTTCCGGTCACTGGTTCCGGCCACCTGATGACGTAACCTTACTTCCGCTCCAACCGGATCACCCCAGACTACTGACGTCACGAAGAAGAAGCAGAAGAAGAAGAAGAAGAAGAGGAGAGACAACGCGGGGGAAGAAAAGAAAAGAAAAGTCCTCCTGCATAAAGTTGTAATAATAATAATTTGTAAAGAAGGTTTTCTGTTATGACTGAAGAGCGTTTTGATCCAAGGCTGCTATAGACTGATGCTAATAAAGCACATAATGCTAATAAACTGATGCTAATAACAACAACCCAACTGAACCCTAACCCAACAAACTGCATCCTCTGGGCTCAACACCCTGGATGGATGGACAGAGACAGACAGACAGACAGAACACACACTCACACAGAGGTAAGACGCACGCACGCACGCGCGCGCGCGCGCGCACACACACACACACACACACACACACACACACACACACACACACACACACACACACACACACACACACACACACACACACACACACACACACACACACACACACACACACACACACACACAGGTAGGTAGGTAGGTAGGTACGTGTATGTATGTAGTACATACATACATACGTACGTGGTCTTATAATAATCATGGGGAACGTATAATCATTATATAATGATGATCATATAATGTAACACATCATCATATATCTTATTAATTAATGCAGGGGTCTTCAACCTTTTCAGGCCAAGGACCCCCTAGCTGAGAGAGAGATGAAGCAGGGACCCCCTCTATATTGTATACAATTTAGTTTCAGATTCAACTTTTTTTGTTTACTTGGTACTGCTCCTTTTTTCCCTCTACACCTATACCTCTTTGCCAAAAATAGCCGATCTACAAGCTCACAGCACGAGGCGTTGTGAGCTTGTAGATCTGCTATTTTTGGCTAAAGTTCTCCTCAGAAAAGGGATGCTAGGGTTCAAAGTGGTTAAAAAAAAAGGTAAAAAAGAAAAAACATATCACACAAAGATTTGGCGGACCCCCTGTAGTAACTCTGAGGACCCCCTAGGGGTCCCGGACCCCCTGTTGAAGACCCCTGAATTAATGTGTTCACAGGCAGACAGACAGACTACATATAGATAGATAGATAGATAGATAGATAGATAGATAGATAGATAGATAGATAAAGTTTTAAATAAAAATAAAACTCACAGAATGATTGTGTGCTTTGTATTCTTCTCTTAGGTTCTTCGGGTAAGATGGACATTAGGAGCACCGGCCCTTTAAGAGGAAGACAAGCGGGAGGACTTGGGTACACAACCGCCCCAGTAATGCAGCACCCATCCCCCACCAGCAGGGGGCAGCAGCAGCAGCACTCTCTCTGATCTCTGTGGCTTTGCGTTCGCTCCATTCTGTCAGTGGGGTTCTGGGTGGGCGGGGCTTGGCGGGGAGTTTGGGAAGAGAATCGGGAATGAGGGTGGAAGTGGCGTACTAAACCACTAGGGGGAGCTACCGAGTCATGTCTGGGGGGAGTAATGAGCCTCTGGACAGGGAACACCCTCGCTTCTTTGTGGGCTGTGACGAGGCGGAGGGGGAGGAGCTACTGGAGTCGGGGAGGATCCTGGGATACGACTGTGTCTATGAGGACGTGGAAGAGGAAGAGGAGGAAGAGGACGATGACCAGATGTACGACTCGGTGAGTAGCTGAGGCTCATTATGTATTAGGACTACAAATCACCACTGAGGCTCATTATGTATTAGGACTACAAATCACCACTGAGGCTCATTATGTATTAGGACTACAAATCACCACTGAGGCTCATTATGTATTAGGACTACAAATCACCACTGAGGCTCATTATGTATTAGGACTACAAATCACCACTGAGGCTCATTATGTATTAGGACTACAAATCACCACTGAGGCTCATTATGTATTAGGACTATTCATCACTGAATAAGTCTGCATATTCCTGAAACATTCTCTGTGATATAGTTTGAATGGTGTCAATGTGGTGCACCTCCTTGCTAAAGGTGACCAGTTTCATCTTCAGGCTGTCACGTAGGCCTAGGATGGATTGTACATCTTCGCCCACAACCTGAAATGTCAGGTCATATGGCTGCTCACTGAGCTTGCAGTGCAGAGTTACTGTGCCAATTGATTCAATCACAGCTCCAACAAAAGCGACAAGTTTGACTAGTTTGTGTGACTTCTGTAATTTTTCAGTTTGCCTATTGGCTTTGTATGTATTTAGGGAAATGACGTTACATTTGGCACCTGTGTCTACTTTTAACTCTAGGGTTTTGTCATTGACAGTTACAGTGCAACGTCCCTCCCCTTTGTGACAGTCATCAGATTGTACAGAGTTCACATCATTGTTCTCCTGTAATGAAAGAGGGTCGATGGTGAAAGTTTCATCACTGTCTGAATCTGTCTCAGCTGTCAGTAGATGCACTTGTCTACCTGATCTGCTCATTTTGCTGATCTGCATAGCTGCTTGAAGTGGTTATGCTTACCACAATTGTGACATTGTTGTCCGAAAGCTGGGCATTGCTCCCGTTTAGCTGGGTGATTGCCTCCACAGTTCCTGCAGCTTGAAATTGCTGGTGACGGATCTTCAGTTTTCACTCTGTATTTAAATTGACCCTTGGGTTTGCTGCGTTTTAACTGCATGGCATCAACATTGGCAGTTGTCATGTATTTTGGTGTAGAAAGGACTTTGCTATGCTGCTCAGTGAGTTCACTTATTTGACAGATGCGTATAGCTTTAGCCAGAGTGAGGTCAGTCTCCTTGAGTAGGGAACGTCTAACACCATCACTGCTGATTCCACAAACAGGTCTGTCTCTAATGAGCTCATCCTTTAACTGACCAAAATTTCAGGTTTTAGCCTGGTTTCTTAATGTACTCACGTATGCTTCAATTGTTTCACCAGGTTTTTGGTGTCTGGTATTGAAGTTGTGCCTCTCCATTATCACGTTGGGTTCTGGGTTGCATATTTCTCTGAATTTCCTTGTTAGGCAGTCGGGATTTTCCCTTGATTCTGCTGGTGTTGTCACCACTCCATCCTTTGCTGTGACCGCAGGTGCATAGGTGAATGACTGCTCTCTCTCTATAGCCTCGGTCCCGCAAGATTGAGGAGTATATAGGCTCTAGTTTTAGCAGGTTTATCACTGTGTGCTGCAGCAATGAATATTTCATATTCACGTGCAAACTTGCGCCAGTTCTCGGCCACATTTCCATCGAAGATAAGAGGGTCTGGACGTCTGAATCCATCAGCCATACTTTTTCTTTTTTTTTCTTTTTTCACGTGCAGGCTGGTAGTTCGGTGCGGTAGTTTCTGTTGTTCCTACCGGTTCCAACGAGTTGTCCGAGAAACGTGGTCACATCGGCGGAGATCCCACTTCTGACACCATGTTGACTTCTAGACTTGTTAATAAACACTCGTGGTTTAATCCAAACTAGCAGGTTTATTGACAACCATGAATCATAGGACGGGAGACATCTGTGTGTGGACAGCATCAGCTAAGCACATACACAATACTGAAATCACGTTCATGTCCAGGTAATCTCGCGGGGGCACCGCAGCTACGGCAACACTTAATAACCAAAACAGTGTAACGATACAACTGTCTACAATCACCATTTAAAACGTTTTCCTTGATTACGATTAGTGTTGATAATGATTATTGAAGAAAACAGCTCAAATAGTCGATCTACAAGCTCACAACGTGTCGACCCCTGGAGGTCCCCAGACCACACTTTGAGAACCACTGTTTCTAAAGGTCTTTTTGTTCCACCATGCAGCCTCCAGAGAGACAGATCGTGGTGGGGATCTGTGCCATGTCCAAGAAGTCCAAGTCCAAACCCATGAAGGAGATCATGGAGAGACTGTGTCTGTTCAAGTACATCACTGTCCTCACCCTGGAGGAGGACGTCATTCTGAACCAACCCGTCCACAACTGGCCTCTATGTGACTGTCTCATCTCCTTCCACTCTAAAGGTACCTGTCTCACCTCCTACCTGTCTCACCTCCTTCACCTCTATGTGACTGTCTCATCTCCTTCCACTCTAAAGGTACCTGTCTCACCTCCTACCTGTCTCACCTCCTTCACCTCTATGTGACTGTCTCATCTCCTTCCACTCTAAAGGTACCTGTCTCACCTCCTACCTGTCTCACCTCCTTCACCTCTATGTGACTGTCTCATCTCCTTCCACTCTAAAGGTACTTGTCTCACTTCCTACCTGTCTCACCTCCTTCACCTCTATTTGACTGTCTCATCTCCTTCCACTCTAAAGGTACTTGTCTCACCTCCTACCTGTCTCACCTCCTTCACCTCTATGTGACTGTCTCATCTCCTTCCACTCTAAAGGTACTTGTCTCACTTCCTACCTGTCTCACCTCCTTCACCTCTATTTGACTGTCTCATCTCCTTCCACTCTAAAGGTACTTGTCTCACCTCCTACCTGTCTCACCTCCTTCACCTCTATGTGACTGTCTCATCTCCTTCCACTCTAAAGGTACCTGTCTCACTTCCTACCTGTCTCACCTCCTTCACCTCTATTTGACTGTCTCATCTCCTTCCACTCTAAAGGTACCTGTCTCACCTCCTACCTGTCTCACCTCCTTCACCTCTATGTGCAGTGTTGGGCATAACGGCGTTTAAATAAACGTCGTTACCTAACGCCGTTATTTTTTCCAGTAACGAGTAATCTAATTAATTACAATTTCAATTTTGGCAACGCCGTTACCGTTACTGACATGAAATGTGCTCCGTTACTATGTCAAGCGTCCCCAAGCTTTCTGTTACCAAGGACCGGCTGACAGTGTGTGTGTCTGTGTGTGCGCGCAGCGCTACTACAGCAGCGCTGCTGCAAAGATGACACGGTTAGAAAAAATACCAAGGATACGAAAGTGATGTCTTTCACTTTTTGCTGTTACGCAACCAGGAAGTAACACAGACTCAACGCTGTTTAAGCAGTGACATGTGGCATGACATCACTGACGAATCCTTGGTATTTATATCTTCGTGATTTTTTACACACAAACCCAGCGCGGCGCACACACAAACAAACAAACTAACTTTAACAACCAGACCAGTAAAGAGATGGCGAGTCACGAGCAATCCGACAAGATGGCTTTCACAAATTGGCTTAGTAAACTTAGCTTTATAAAATAAATGTCCGTTTATAAGTTGTTGTGTCACTGTAGCAGCATGCTGAGTGATAATGACCCACAGCTGTTTGTTCTTCTTGCAGAGTCTCCGACGCAAGATCATTTTGTAATTAAAGAAAGCTTCTGCGCTGTATTAGCTACACACACGCATGAACAACAACAACGTTGCTGGGACTGTACTGCTTGTGTTTAAAACAAAGTCTTTTTCACAACTTTTCGCTATTGATGCCTTTTCTTTCTCTCTGCTGCTGCTGCTCTCTCTGGGCTAGAGCCTAATTTACACTTCGCAGCACGACGGTGTCCCGTGCTTAAAATAGCAGATATACAATCTCACAACGCGATGCAACTCATTGTGAGCTTGTAGGTCTGCTATTAAAACATTATGGCTACAAATGGCATAATCCTGGATTATATTCATATAATATAATAACACAGGCCTGGGTATTCAACGTTTTTCAAGTCAAGGAAACCATGAACTTTAGTTCAAAAATTTGAATTATGAACTATGAACTGAACTAGTTAATTTTACAATTTGTGAACTGAACTTTGAACTAGTTCATATTTTAAGTGAATTTTCCCAACACTGTCTATGCACCTGGCTTGTGAAACCTGCTCCCAAAAACAATCCAAATTCTTTGACATATTACAACTTTTTCACGCAAATAGTTACTTTTCCTAGTAACTAGTTACTTTTACAATAGAGTAATTCAGTTACTAACTCAGTTACTTTTTTGGAGAAGTAACTAGTAACTATAACTAATTACTTTTTTAAAGTAACGCACCCAACACTGTTTATGTGTCTGTCTCATTTCCTTCCACTCTAAAGGTACCTGTCTCACCTCCTACCTGTCTCACCTCCTTCACCTCTATGTGACTGTCTCATACATATCCTCTTTATACTTTTGGATAGTGTGTCATTTGTCTTGTTAACTAGTAGCAGATTAATGTTTAGTCTGTCTCTCTCCACCAGTAGTAGAGCGAGATCCATTCAGTAACGACCAATTTATGCTTCGACGTACAACGGTGTTGCGCCCCGAATATATTCAATCTGCGCCGCGGTGTGAGCTTGTAGATCTGCAAAGCGATCCTATGATGAATCATGCTTAATAATGTGACGTTGTAGCCTACGTCTGGCAGAAGAGGGTAATAATGAGAATAAAAGTAAAATGGCACATTGGTGCAGAGTGGTTAA
Source organism: Gymnoscopelus microlampas (assembly GCF_963454915.1). NCBI lineage: Eukaryota > Metazoa > Chordata > Actinopteri > Myctophiformes > Myctophidae > Gymnoscopelus > Gymnoscopelus microlampas. The sequence goes on along the minus strand of NC_139958.1, from coordinate 1,056,768 downwards.
CGTTATGCCATTCACAAGACCACAAGTGCCGCGGATCATATGAGACGTGTTGTGAGCTTGTAGATCAGCTCTGACGCAATGCTGTGTGTGTGTGTGTGTGTGTGTGTGTGTGTGTGTGTGTGTGTGTGTGTGTGTGTGTGTGTGTGTGTGTGTGTGTGTGTTGCGAGAAGAGGCAAGGCTCAGCTCAGCAGCGTAGCTGGCTGCTGTCGGAAAAAAACACTGAATGGATTCTCCACAATCGCCAGTCAGTGTATGGCATGCTCATAAAAAACATTTAAATATGCAAATGTATATGAAAATGTACGGATTGTAATATGTCATTTTATTTAATATCGAAATAATATAGGTTACCAATATAATATATCTTATACAATTATAATTATATATATATATATAAATATTTTTTTAAATATGATTTATTTTTGCTGTGTTTGGGCAAGCCCGAGAATCTGGATAGAATCTTGTAGTGTGAGATGCCCCCGATTTTTAAAATGGTGTAGTGTACTTTTTTCCCTGCGTGACACCGCCATACAATGACGTATAATTTAAGCTTGAGTGATTAAAGATTTGTTTTGTTTTGTTACTGAATAAATAATGTGAATATTGTTCTGGTCACCTGTGCAGGTTTTCCGTTAGACAAAGCAGTGGCCTACGAGAAACTGAGGAATCCGTTTGTCATCAACGATCTGAACCTCCAGTACTGCATCCAAGACAGGTGAGCTGTAATATGATAATGTAATGTGATGTTCCTCCCGGGGAAGGGCTGTCCGCACTGAGACATGGCCATCATCACCATTGATAATGCTGTGGTGACGTCAACTCGGACTGTGAGGAATCTGGGTGTGACCCTGGACGACCGACTGTCGTTCTCGGCAGACATTGCATCAGTGACACGGTCCTGCAGATTCCTCCTCTACAACATCATGAGGATTCGCCCCTTCCTCACGGAGAAGGCAGCCCAGGTGCTCATCCAGGCTCTTGTCATTTCCCGCCTGGACTACTGCAACTCCCTCCTGGCTGGTGCTCCGGCATCTGCCATCAGACCTCTGGAGCTTGTTCAGAAAGCTGCAGCTTGTCTGGTGTTCAACCGCCCCAAGTTCTCACACACAACTATCCTTCTCCGTTCCAGTGGCGGCTGGTCATTTATTGGCCCGGTGGTGCGGCCGCGTGACCCTTTTTTGGTGTTTTTTTTTGTATTTATTTTACTTTTCCTCAAATCTAGCTAATTTGACACTGTGTTATGTTGATTCTTCATTATTAATTACTATGATGCATCTCTTTTTCTCTAAATTTTTTCTCAAAAATCAAGCAATCATGCACAAAGGTATTATCACATTCAGAGGAAGGCTTTTATTTTTTCCCCCCATATTTATCAGTCATATGACTTAGCCACCTTGTGGTTTAACATTTCCAAAACTAAACAAAAAGTGCCTTATGATAAGTGCTAAAGAAATCTACAGAAAATTAACCAGTGCCATGAAAGCAAAATAAAGCATTGGAGATTGGACTCATTACATGCAGTTAGCCAAGCCTTCTTGTTGTACCAGCCCTTTGAAAATGACCTTGTGTAATTCTCTTCCTCTGTCCTTACTTTTTTGAGTGATGTTGACATCAGGTTGATCAGGTCCAACTTCCAAGCTCTTTTATTCTTAACTTATCTGCCAGTGTTCTTCTCTCAAATGGAGTTTTCTGCAGTGATTTAACTGAGTTTTATTTTTCCTCCATCCTAAAATTACTGTGAGTTTACACCATTAAACCATAAAAACAAAAAGGTTAACACTACACTTACTGTCTGTGTTTTCACGACGCTACTACTCCTCAATATCATTAATTTATGAACGCTGTGTGTGTAAGTCTCTGTTGAGCTGTATGCTGCCCCCAAGAGGTTGGTGGTGTGTATTGGTCTGAACGCAGCTAATGTGCGACCCACAGGTCTCCTATCGTTTGCATTGAAGAGGAGCCAATGAGCATGTCCAACTTAAAACGAGAGGCAGCGAGTACAGATCTCTGCGCACAAACATGTGACAGTCTGTAACCTATCAGTAACGTTATACAACGTAGAACATTTTTATCAACATTTGACATTTCATCAGGGCAGATCATACCTTTTACCCACTGCTTACTTACTAATATATATAGTATTTACCTTGCTCATTTTAAATAAATTACAGGACGTAGATATCAAAGTGAAAGTGATTTTTATTCAGGTCGGTGGGGTGTTGGCAATGGTGGTTGCACTTGCGCCCTCTATGGACGGGCCGCGGCTGCTCCGTTCTCTACACTGGCGGCTCGCATCCAGTTTAAAACCCTGGTGCTAGCCTATAGGGCAGTAAAAGGAACAGCTCCTTCTTACCTCCAGGCTATGGTCAAGGCTTACAACCCTGCCCGACCACTTCGGTCTGCCGCCCTCGGGGCGACTGGTTGCCTCGTCGCTCAGGGGTCCTTCTGGCCGATCTACACGGTCACAGCTTGTTCTGGCCCCACGGTGGTGGAATGAACTCTGATGTCACCACTGATGTCATGACAGAAGAGTCGCTGCCCATCGTTCGCCGCAGACTGAAAACCCACCTCTTCAGGAAACACAACCCTGACCCTTCCTCTTAACGTATGTTGAATGCACTTATTGTAGGTCGCTTTGGATAAAAGCGTCTGCTAAATGACTGTAATGTAATGTAATGTAATGGTGGTAATGGACTGGAGTCCGTGTTTCAGGAGGGAGGTGTTTAAGTGTGTGTTGTTTTGTGTGTTTCAGGAGGGAGGTGTTTATGTGTGTGTTGTTTTGTGTGTTTCAGGAGGGAGGTGTTTATGTGTGTGTTGTTTTGTGTGTTTCAGGAGGGAGGTGTTTATGTGTGTGTTGTTTTGTGTGTTTCAGGAGGGAGGTGTTTATGTGTGTGTTGTTTTGTGTGTTTCAGGAGGGAGGTGTTTATGTGTGTGTTGTTTTGTGTGTTTCAGGAGGGAGGTGTTTATGTGTGTGTTGTTTTGTGTGTTTCAGGAGGGAGGTGTTTATGTGTGTGTTGTTTTGTGTGTTTCAGGAGGGAGGTGTTTATGTGTGTGTTGTTTTGTGTGTTTCAGGAGGGAGGTGTACAGGATCCTGAGGTCAGAGGGCATCCAGCTTCCTCGCTACGCTATTCTAAACAGAGACGCAGCAAAGCCACAGGGTGAGTGTAGTGTCCTGAATAGACCACAGGGTGGCAGTGATCTGAATAGACCACAGGGTGAGTGTAGTGTTCTGAATAGACCACATGGTTATAAAGTCATATATAAATGTATATATATATAAATGCATATATTTCAGAGTGTAACCTGGTAGAAGGAGAGGACCATGTAGAGGTGAATGGACAGATGTTCCAGAAACCCTTCGTAGAGAAGCCAGTGAGTGCAGAGGACCACAATGTTTACATCTACTACCCTACGTCCGCTGGAGGAGGCAGCCAGAGGCTGTTCAGAAAGGTACATCTACCACCTTAAACTACTACTACTACTACTACTATAGTACTACTACTATCTCAAAGTCTTTGGTGTCACTGTTGTGGGTTTGAGTTGGTGTTGGCTAGACTGCTCTCTCGCCTCACATTGCATCACATGACACATGCTGTACTGCAGTGGTTCTCAAACTTTTTCATGTCAAGGACCCCCAAATTGACACTTAATAGCCCGCGGACCCCCATTTGAAAAGATATGCATGCAGGGACCCCCATAAGAGAAGATGTTTACGGCTCTAGCAGTGATTCTCAACTATTTTAATTTCAAGGACCCCCAGTTTGACATGCATTATCAGGCTACGGACCCCCATTTAATGGCATTTATCTCTGGGACCCCAATTTATATGGTAAAATCAATGTTAATTTAACTCTGAGAGTGTACAAATGTACAAATTTGTACACTCTCAGAGTTGCAGCCCCATGGGTCCATTTGGTTCCTATCCATCATTTAGCTTGGGGACCCCCTGGAACCCCCTCAAGTACCCCTGGGGGTCCCCGGACCCCACTTTGAGAACCAACGCTGTACTGTACCTACTAGTGCTGTGATGTTTGGAGCTGAACGCTCTTCCACAGAGAGAAACCAATCTTATACAATCAATATGAATATGAAACCAATATTTTTATTTATTTTTAGCCAATTAGCCAATTGCTTTTTACCCCCTTTTTCTCCCCAATGTAGTCGTTATGCCAATTAATTCCTCTCCACACACATGTCTGTGTTGTCACTGCTGTCCTATCCTACTGACTCACCTGCCAGTGAGGAGCCCCCACCGAGAGGACGTAGGGCCTTCGTCTTACTCTTCCCGCTCAACACTCCCTGCTGACAGGCTCCACCCCCATTCCGTAGGAGTACATACAGTGACATATATCATCCTCCTCCCCGCCCGGCTCCCCTCCCTCTGAACCCTGAACGGGCCAATAGTGTTCGTGTAGACGCTCCACGAAGCCGGATGCACCACGGTGGATTTGAACCCACAACCTCCGTGCTGGTGGGCAGGGACTTTACCACTGCACCACCGAGCACCGTATAAACCCATCTTATACAATCATAATGATCACATAGAATAAATCTTATACAATCATAATGATCACATAGAATAAATCTTATACAATCATAATGATCGGATGATAGTTCACTATAATCATATCTTCGTTTGTTGTATTGTAGATCATTTCTCTTCTTCTTCGTGTGTTGTATTGTAGTTAATTTATCTTCTTCGTGTGTTGTATTGTAGACCATTTATCTTCTTTGTGTGTTGTACTGTAGATTGGAAGTCGCAGCAGCGTTTACTCTCCTGAGAGCAACGTGAGGAAAACGGGATCCTACATTTATGAAGAGTTTATGCCCACCGATGGCACCGATGTCAAGGTGACTTCACTTACATTTACTTTACCAATGGTACCAATGTCAACGTAACCTAGATTATACTACTACTACTACCCTAACCCTAACCCTAACCCTTATACTACTACTACCCTAACCCTAACCCTTATACTACTACTACCCTAACCCTTATACTACTACTACCCTAACCCTAACCCTTATACTACTACTACCCTAACCCTTATACTACTACTACCCTAACCCTTATACTACTACTACCCTAACCCTAACCCTTATACTACTACTACCCTAACCCTAACCCTTATACTACTACTACCCTAACCCTAACTAATAATAATCATAAATTATTCAAGTTTTCTCTGGTTTTCTCCTAACAATTTAAATGAGCCCAAAATGTCATTGTATTTGATTGTATTCTTATCAAAGCAATAAGAACTGAAATGGGCCCAAGTTTACATACATCAATGATACTTGCCTTACTTTGATAGCACTGCCAGGGTTACATAAAACACTGTTAACTCCAGAAATGTTAATTGAATTATTTAATTCATCCGTCATTCATATTCTCGGCTTATTTTTTGCTTTAAATTCGCCCGTAGGCCAACGTCCAAGTGACATTTATCAAGGGATCCTATACAGCCAATCCTAGCGTACATTTGGTCGGAGCTTTGATAAATCTGACGGCTGAAACCGAGTGTCATTTAAATAACACTTAAATATTCTCCAAACGACCCGATTTTACCACATGAAGAACTGGAATACGTCCAAAAAAAAAGCATGGAGAAGAGTTTCCCCATAATACCCCGCCCGCCTCACTGCCTGTCAAGTCACACACACACACACACACACACACACACACACACACACACACACACACACACACACAGATTATGACACCATCACATCGCCATCATTGGAATACGTTTGTTTAAACATTTATTTAACCCATACCGAGCAACAGTGCGTGTTGGAGTTACACTAAAATAAAGCATTCATGTAAGCAGTCTGTGAGACTCGGGCTGCGGTGAGTCTCGGCCGTGCCGCCACTTTAACACATTGACCACCAGAGGTTAATCTCATAATGTACTAAACCAGTGCCAACGTTTTCTTGTTGTTTTTTGTTTTTTTCACGTCGCCATAGACCTTGTTAAAATCCGTAAGATTGAGCTCTGCACTGTTTGTATCCATCGCGGACATCTGCCTGGTTCGAGCAGTGAAGACCACGTGTCAAACGGGGCATCCATGTTGTAGTTAGAACGGTTCATGTTAAACAGTGATCACCGAGGAGAAAAAACTACAAGGAGAAAATGGGGTTTCAGTTTCGTCATTAGAACGAGGGCCGACGGGATCGGCAAACCGGATCCCGAATAATTCTGTTTCCGGTGGTGGAAATGGTCCGTGTCGAAAATATATTTTTTTTTTCAAAGAAAAGGAAAAGCGGCCATAGCTGAGTGGTTAGTGAGCCCGCCTAGGGAGCCAGAGGCCCTGGTTGCCCCAGGTTCGATTCCCGGCCAGGCCAGCATATGTGTCGATGAAATGAAATTTGTCCCTGAGCAAGACTCTTAACCCCTAATTGCTCACAGGTTCTCATTGGAAACAAGACCGCAAGGACTTTCATGAACGACCTGTTAAAAGGAATTATCCTTATACCGTAGGGCTACGGTCTCGGTGCTTAACAGTTGGATTTAATGGACCGTAGGAGTACGTTCTTGGCGGTTAATGTGTTAATGAGAGATAGCCTGGACCGGAGAGGCACTCATAATCGCTTATGGAGTGACTGATGAATGAATGCATAAACATTAATGTATGAAGGCTGGTGTGTGTTGGGACTTGGGAGGGTTACAGATAAATGAGGGCCAGTGGGTCCAGACTACGCCCATGCAGAGGTGTATACATACATATATATATATATATATATATATATATATATATATATATATATATATATATATATATATATATATATATATATATATATATATGTTTATGTTTATGTAAATATGTCTATAGGTATACACAGTGGGTCCAGACTACGCCCATGCAGAGGCCAGGAAGTCTCCGGCGCTGGACGGTAAGGTGGAGAGGGACAGCGAGGGGAAGGAGGTCCGCTATCCTGTCATTCTCAACGCCAGAGAGAAGCTCATCGCCTGGAAAGTCTGTCTGGCGTTCAAGGTAAAAACTAAACTAAAGTCTGTCTGGCGTTCAAGGTAAAAACTAAACTAAAGTCTGTCTGGCGTTCAAGGTAAAAACTAAACTAAAGTCTGTCTGGCGTTCAAGGTAAAAACTAAACTAAAGTCTGTCTGGCGTTCAAGGTAAAAACTAAACTAAAGTCTGTCTGGCGTTCAAGGTAAAAACTAAACTAAAGTCTGTCTGGCGTTCAAGGTAAAAACAGAACTAGCATCGTAGGATGATATTGCTGCTGTCGGGGGCAAACCTCCTACCTCCGTATTTCAACGTTTTTATTTTCTTTAATAAACCAGTGCTATTAAACACCCTTTACGTCTGTGTTTGGGTTTTACAAATATTGAACCAATGAAAAGTATTAAAAAGCACTTCTAGAGGAGAACCTGACAGAACTACGAATAAGTTATGACAGCAATGATGTCATTTACTGTCTCAGATACCCTAAGACTGCGTAGCACAGCAGAGCGGGTGTGAACCCCAACACTAGTGTTGGGACTAAGGCATTACAAACGTAACGCGTTACGTAACACAACTACTTTTTGCGGTAACTAATAACGTAACTAGTTACCTTTTCCCATTCAGTAGCGCTGTTATAGTTACTGTGATTTAAATGGGTGCGTTACCTGTGCTACATTCTGTCATCCAACTAAACTGTTTACCCCTGCAGAGCTACCTGTCATCTAACTCAGTGGTTCTCAAACTTTTTCATGTCAAGGACCCCCAAATGGACACTTGTTAGCCCGCGGACCCCCATTTGAAAAAAAGATAAAATTAGGGCTACGGACCCCCATTTAATGGCATTTCTATCTCTGGGACCCCAATTCATGGTGTAAAATCAATGTTAACTTAACTCTGAGAGTGTACAAATGGAACCAAATGGACCCGTTAGGGTCCATTTGGTTCCATTTGTACACTCTCAGAGTTACAGACCCATAAGGGTCCATTTGGTTCCTATCCATCATTTAGCTGGGGACCCCCAGTTTTTCATGCATTTTAAGGACCCCCAGTTTGACATGTATTAGGGCTACGGACCCCCATTTAATGGCATTTCTATCTCTGGAACCCCAATTCATGGTGTAAAATCAATGTTAATTTAACTCTGAGAGTGTACAAATGGAACCAAATGGACCCTAACGGGTCCATTTGGTTCCATTTGTACACTCTCAGAGTTACAGACCCATAAGGGTCCATTTGGTTCCTATCCATCATTTAGCTGGGGACCCCCTGGAACCCCCTCAAGTACCCCTGGGGGTCCCCGGACCCCACTTTCAGAACCAATGATCTAACTTACGGGCCATGTGCTCTCACAGTAACATGGGAAAGTGAAAGTGACAGAGAGGAGTGATGATTGGTTAACTATGTCATCACTGTGTAGGGTCAAATGTCCGGGTAAGCCAATCAGAGATGGAGTTGGGTGCTGTGGGGCGACTCCATCTTACGACTGTCTTATTACCAGTGTTGCTGTGCTTGCACTGTATTTTAATGACGTGACGCGCACGTTGCTTAACTCATTCAGTGCCAGACTTATTTATGTCTGTGTTGTCCCAGTGCCAGAGACAAAATTCATTGTAAAAAAAAAAGTGCTTAGGAGCCGAGATACAGCCTTTTTCAGTAAGAAGTTAAACAAGAAGTGAATGGAGCAGAACATTTTCAAATCGTGATATCTTGGGTTCAGATTTTCTTTCTTCCAAGTTTTTTATTTTTTATTTTTTATGGCGTCTTAGACGTCACGTGGCGCCCAGCCCCAGGGCTTAACAATGGCGATAAAAACGGACGTCTTAGACGTCATGTCGCACTGAATGAGTTAACACTTACACTATATTTTTTCTATGATTTCTATGTTAATGTACCTGGTGTGAGTCGGGAGCCTTTGTAAACATTGTTGAGGTGTGAATTTAAAGTAGTTTTAAATCTATGTGTGTGCCTGAGCGTGCTCCTGGTCAAATAGTTTCCTGCACGGCGTGCAAGGCCGTCCCATGAGCAATGGGACCCCTGCTTATTACCCAATTTCTCCAATAAATAATCCTGAAGTGTATCCGCCTCCAGATTAGGGGAAAACCAACTTGCCGTTTTACAAAATACAATTGTCATTGTTACCTAGAACCCTATTCTCTGCGTCTTTATTATTACATAATAGGTAAACATCGACTCGCAGGTTGCTACATTGGTACACTTTTATATATAAAGCCATTCTTGGAAATTCCCCCTCGTACATTTGTTCAAAATGTAATCTTGTCCAAAATTCGCTCAACCTCAGATCGAATGCCTGGATGCGCTATGTCGTACCCACTACTAAATCTGAGGCAGGGAAAAAAAAACTTGCGTTTTTTGGGCCTTGGTCGTGGAACGATCTACAGACCAGATTAAAATTGGCTTCATTGATCCCTCTAGTGTCTTTTAAGAGGATTGCCATGGGCACATTCTCCAACCATTGCTCCTGCTTTGACAAGTAGCAATTGCTGTGATCTTAGTCTTATATTAGTTTATTAGTTTTATGATGTATTGTTGTTATTAGTATTTTAAATAGTCTGTATTGGTGCTATTGGTAGTAGGTCTTTGGTATTACGGATGTCATGTTTGTCTTTGTTTTGTTATGTCCTGTATTGTCGTTACTGGCAGAGCTGTGTAACATTTTATTTGCCTCTTCTCTTGGCCAGGGCACACTTGTAAAAGAGACACTAGTCTCAATGTGATTTCTCTGGTGAAATAAAGGTTAAATAAAAAAAATAAAAAATAGTCGACTACAAGGAGGTCAAATTTGTCAACTAGTAAGAATCACTAGTCGTGAAAGCCCTAGTATACACACACACACACACACACACAACTAGAAATGATGGGAACCAACCTTTTAATGAGGCCTGTGTTGAAAAGCATTAAAGCTGTCTTTTTAAAATGTTTTCACTTATCTTTTCTCTACTAAAGCTACCATTCATCTTTTCTCTACTAAAGCTACCATTCATCTTTTCTCTACTAAAGCTACCATTCATCTTTTCTCTACTAAAGCTATCATTCATCTTTTCTCTACTAAAACTATCATTCATCTTTTCTTTCTTTCCTGATAGCAAACGGTCTGTGGGTTCGACTTGCTCCGCGCCAACGGTCAGTCGTACGTTTGTGACGTCAACGGTTTCAGCTTCGTCAAGAACTCCATGAAATACTACGATGACTGTGCAAAGATCCTGGGGTCAGTACTACTAGTAGTTCCAGACTCTATATAACATTCAGGAGGTGTAGTCCAGACTCTATATAACATTCAGGAGGTGTAGTTCCAGACTCTATATAACATTCAGGAGGTGTAGTCCAGACTCTATATAACATTCAGGAGGTGTAGTTCAGACTCTATATAACATTCAGGAGGTGTAGTTCAGACTCTATATAACATTCAGGAGGTGTAGTTCAGACTCTATATAACATTCAGGAGGTGTAGTTCAGACTCTATATAACATTCAGGAGGTGTAGTTCCAGACTCTATATAACATTCAGGAGGTGTAGTTCCAGACTCTATATAACATTCAGGAGGTGTAGTTGCAGACTCTATATAACATTCAGGAGGTGTAGTTCAGACTCTATATAACATTCAGGAGGTGTAGTTCCAGACTCTATATAACATTCAGGAGTTGTAGTTCAGACTCTATATAACATTCAGGAGGTGTAGTTCAGACTCTATATAACATTCAGGAGGTGTAGTTCAGACTCTATATAACATTCAGGAGGTGTAGTTCCAGACTCTATATAACATTCAGGAGTTGTAGTTCAGACTCTATATAACATTCAGGAGGTGTAGTTCAGACTCTATATAACATTCAGGAGGTGTAGTTCCAGACTCTATATAACATTCAGGAGGTGTAGTTGCAGACTCTATATAACATTCTAATGTATCTCCTACAGATCATAATGTTCATATTTTCTCTACGGTAGAACATCATAAAGTGTATATTTGATCTCCTACAGAAACATCATCATGAGAGAACTGGCTCCACAGTTCCAGATCCCCTGGTCTATCCCTCTGGAGGCTGAAGACATTCCTATCGTCCCCACGACCTCTGGGACCATGTGAGTACCTTTGACCTTTAACCTGTGGGACCATGTGAGTACCTAGTGTTAGGACCTGGCTCGTAGGCCAGAACAAACAGGAGGAAGACATAAAGCTTAGTTTAAAACCCATTAAGACCTGGAACTGTGTCATTTTTAGATTTGAGCTAAAAAGCATTATTTTACACTTTGGGCTATTCAAAAATAGCAAATATACAAGCTCATAGCGCGGCACCGAGTGCCGCGCTACGAGCTTGTAGATCTGCTATTTTTGAAAAATCGTGAAAATGTGTGCAAATCTTCTGAATATATATATTTTTAAAGCGAACATTTTTAACTAAAATCTTTGCTTCTGGGGTCCCTGGAACAAAATATTTTGATGGGGGTCCGCGGCCAAATACATATCATTTTGGGGGTCCTTGACACGAAAAAAGATTGAGCACCACTGATATAGAAACATAGGTTTTTCAGAAAACTGTTGAGATTTAGGAGACATGTAGAATCGGCTTCAGGTCTCAATGGGTTAAAAGTGTATACAGTGCCATGCCTTCCCTTTTTCCACATTGTGTTATGTTACAGCCTTGGGTAAATAGATCTGGACGTCATCGACGTAGCAATGGATGGAGATGTTATGTTTAGTGATAATGGACCGGGGGGGGGGGGGGTAGCATATACAGCAGAAATAATGTTCGGCCTATCACGGAACCCTGGGGAACCCCACATGTGAGGGGGGGCAGAGGGTGGTGAGAATTCCCCCAATTTGACAGCAAAGGTCCTATCAGACAGGTAGGACTTGAACCAGGACCGGGCGGCGCCTGTGATACCAGCCTGGTGTTCAAGGCGTGACAGGAGAATCATGTGATCAACAGTGTCGAACCATAGACTGTTTTTAATGTTGTTTTTGTTATGAATTTATCATTGATATGAATTTTGATGTTGTATTGATGTTGTACTGTGCTGTATCTCAACGGCATTGCAAATGAGGGCAACCTCAATGTCTTTCGAGAATAACTAAAGGTTGAATGAATGAATGAATGAATGAATAGACTGTATAAATGAGATGGACAAAGCTACTCCGCTGCTTTCTACAGACCGAAAATGAAGCCGATTGTTCCAAGACTGTAGGTCCGCCATCTTTCAATACGCGTCAGAATGAGACCAGACCATTATTGGTTGGGTAGCTTGTCAATCAAGAGCGGGGGGCGGGGAATGAATGCTATTGGTTGTGTAGCTTGTCAATCAAATCATCCCGCCCCTCCTAGAGAATAGCCTACTTTATCGTCAATTTTATAATGAATAGGACCATAATTTAGCAAAACGCACATCCTGATGATTGAAAGGAGACTTTAAACTAGCGACTGGAAGCATATAGAATTTATGACAATTTTTATTACAGTAAGAAAATCTAGTCTAAAGTTTGTCAAAAAACCCATCCACTTGCGCTAAAATAAATTCTTTCTGACACCGCAGGTCGGCACAGGGTAAAACAGCGCCACTCTGGCCATTTATCTGGCCTCATCGTAAATATCTAAGACTTGCCCCTTGTGTCGAACGCCGCTGAGAGGTCAAGGAGCACGAGGATGGCGGGGGTACCAGAATAAACCGTTACAATTAAATGGTTAAAAGCCCTAAGGAGAGCCATCTCAGTTCTGTGGCCTGGGTAAAACCTGACTGGAATTTCTCGTGGAGGTTGTGGGTGATTAAAAATGACTGTAGTTAGGCGTAGACTACCTTCTCCAGAACGTTTGAAAGGAAAGGTAGCTGGGAGATGGGTCTAAAACTAGATAAAACAGATGGATCAAGGTTTTTCTTTGTAGAAAAAGAAAAAAAAAGATGGCAGCCAATGTGTTAAGAAGGGGTTTACCACAATGTGACAATTTGTAGTCGTACAACCCTGTTGAGTTGTTCAGCAAAGCAGTGTCTGTTCTATCGACCTGCCTGCTGTCACATTTAGTTAACTACATTTGACTGCATTTGTTCCTACTCAGGATGGAGCTGCGATGTGTCATTGCCGTCATTCGCCATGGAGACAGAACTCCCAAGCAGAAAATGAAGATGGAGGTTCGACACCAGAGGTGACGTCTTTAAACCAACTTACTGCACTTCATCTAGCCCTTAAACCATCTACACTTCATCTAGTCCTTAAACCATCTACACTTCATCTAGTCCTTAAACCATCTACACTTCATCTAGTCCTTAAACCATCTACACTTCATCTAGTCCTTAAACCATCTACACTTCATCTAGTCCTTAAACCATCTACACTTCATCTAGTCCTTAAACCATCTACACTTCATCTAGTCCTTAAACCATCTACACTTCATCTAGTCCTTAAACCATCTACACTTCATCTAGCCCTTAAACCATCTATACTTCATCTAGTCCTTAAACCATCTACACTTCATCTAGTCCTTAAACCATCTGCACTTCATCTAGTCCTTAAACCATCTACACTTCATCTAGTCCTTAAACCATCTACACTTCATCTAGTCCTTAAACCATCTACACTTCATCTAGTCCTTAAACCATCTACACTTCATCTAGTCCTTAAACCATCTACACTTCATCTAGTCCTTAAACCATCTACACTTCATCTAGTCCTTAAACCATCTACACTTCATCTAGTCCTTAAACCAACTTAGTAGTATGTAGGTTTGTCATTCATGGAACTAAAGGAAGAACAGGTGATTTCTCTCATAACTGTTTGTCTTTATTCATGCTGTCTGTCTGTCTGTCTGTCTGTCTGTCTGTCTGTCTGTCTGTCTGTCTGTCTGTCTGTCTTTCCTCCTCCAGGTTCTTTGATCTCTTTGAGAAATGTGACGGATACAAAAGTGGAAAACTGAAGTTAAAAAAGCCAAAGCAGTTACAAGTTAGTACATATTGGTTATTATTATTATTATTATTATTATTATTATTATTATTATTATTATTATTATTATTATTATTATTATTATTATTACTATTACATTTATAGCGTTTTGTGTCCACGAGCCATAGTCCCTATGCCCTGTGGACACGGCCAATTTCTGGGTTGCACTGTACAGTCTGTGGGGGCGTGAAAATTCACCGGGGGGACTCTAAATGTCCTCTTGGCCCCCCTCTGCGTGTGGACACCACTTGTTCGCCCATCAGTCCCACGGATGATTTTTGATTCCTTTTTTTGTTTTTAGGGTCCTTTTCTGCAGTTCAAGCATAATTCCACAGGGTGGCAGGCTATTTTCCAAAACTATTGGAAGTGGACATGTGTACACAGCCAGCATTAACTCAATGGAAAATGTACTCTGTGTACACTGTGTACAGAGGGTTTCCAAAGGGGTCCATGGCTGGTTCCCAAAGTGTGGTTCGGGGACACTATAGCCTAGACATGTTCATGTAAAACTATTGGCCGTGGACACAAACTTGTGTAAAACGATTGCCCGTGTACACAGTGGTTGATCTCAAGTGCAAAGGGGCTACAGGGCTGACAAGAGCCTAGTACAGCCTAATAAAGCCTATTAGAGTCTGGTAAGGCCTAGAACATTCTAGTCTAGCCTATTCCAGCTGAACCCCAGCCCTGTAGAGCCTATTACAGTCATACTACCCCCATACCCTAGGCTATTCTCCCAGTGGGCTGGACTTTGTGTGCTGGAATGTGCCGGACTCTGGTGGGCTATAATGGGCTCTGGTGGGCTGTGCTGGGCTCTGTTAGGTTGTACGGGGCAGTACTATAGCCTAGAAAATTTCATGTAAAACTATTGCCGGTGGACACAAACCCATGTAAAACTATTGCCCGTGGACACAGTGGTTAATCTCAAGTGCAAAGGGGCTACAGGGCTGACAAGAGCCTAGTACAGCCTAATAGAGCCTATTAGAATCTAGTAAGGCCTAGAACATTCTCATCATCATCATCATCATTTATTTAACTCACGACCATGTTCACATGGTATGGAGCACAGATATCATACATTTTCATTACATAATATTCATACATACATACATAGCAAAAGGCGAGCCTTACTTAAACAGAGGTAGAATATTTTTCAGAAAAGCACCTAATTTATAAATAACTCTTTGCTTATCAGATTGCAATAGTACAATTAGTTTCTGCATAGATGGGCGAGTTATATAGTACTTTGGCAGATATTTTTGTCTGAAACTCATAATGGTAGTGTTTTTACACTCAGACATAACATGGAACTCATCTCCAACTTGATTTCCATTACATAGATTGCATAGCCTCTGGCTTCTTTCAAGTCCTCTATATCTACCAATGATCTTTGGGATTCTTGTGTTGTTCACCTGAAATTACAAATGGCCTGTCTATTCTTCTGGTTGTCACACAACAGATATTTTTCCAACTTAAACTCTTGCTTATACTCAACATAAATGTCACATGATGTCATTATTAAGTTCACTTTGCCACTTTTGCAGGAACTGATCTTTCAACCTTTGTTCGACTGTTCGTTTCAACCATTCAATGTTGTTACATTTCTGTGTCAACCATATGTAAGACATACCACAGTCGTCCAATATATTCTTTACCTGCGAAACCCATGGTGACGTATATACACCTGTATTAAACAGGTTAAGCAGACATTCATACATTATACGGCTCAATTTGCTCTCTTTCCCTTCAAGCAACCGGGCCCAATAGCCAATGAGTCTTTTTTTTAACTAGAATACAAATTGGGTACCTCCCCAGCTCTCCATACACCATATTACTACATGTGGTTGTTTTTACTTTTAGGATATACTTAAGGAATTTAAGATGTAATTTTTCTAATATTTCAATGTTTTCGAACCCCCAGACCTCACAAGTGTACAACATGACTGGTGAAACCAACTTGTCAAAAAGATCTAGTGCAACGTTTACTGGTAAATCAAAATTTCTACATTTACAAAGGAGGGAATACATGGCACGTGAGGCCTGCTTATGCAGCTCTTCAATAGCAATCTTAAATGAACCATTATAATTCATAGTGATTCCGAGATATTTAAAGCTATGGACAACCTCTAGATTGTCTCCATTACAGGAAAACTTTAATCTACTGGGGTCAGCCTTTCTGCCTCCAAATACTGTTACCTTTGTTTTTTTCACTGTTGATCTTCAGTTTCCACTTTTCACAGAAGCCACACATGTGGTCAATTGCCTTCTGTAAACCCTCCTTCGTATTTGACATGACGATTGTGTCGTCCGCATACAATAACAACATGAGCTGTAAGTAGTTATCAATCGTTTCATCATTAAAATGTATCGGCTGACAGCCATTGTGTCTGAGGTATTCCTCCAGGTCATTAATAAATAAAGCGAACAGTGAAGGTGATACATTTTCCCCCCGTCTTACTCCTGCTAAACTTACAAAAAACTCTGACTTCATGCCGTTAACAAAGACACATGATTTAACGTTTTTATACATATTCTTTACTACAGCCATAAATTTGCCCTTGATTCCTACCTCTGATAGTTTATACCAAAGAGCATCCCTCCAGACTGTATCAAATGCTTACTATAATCTATAAATGAACAAAATAATCTCTTCTTTTTAAAACAAAATAGATCAACAATATGTTTCAGGACAAAAATATGGTCACTGGTAGAATAATTCTTTCTGAATCCTGCCTGAGTTTCCCTCAGGATAGAACTATCCTCACAGAAAATAACCAGTCTTGTATTTAGTATATTTGTGAACAATTTGCCCAAACAGCTCAAAAGTGTAATCCCTCTATAATTATCACAGTCAACAGTATTGCCTTTCTTCTTGAAAATTGGTACAATCAGACCAAGCGTCCAATCTTCAGGAAAGATACCGGAGTCAAGGATCTTGTTAAACAAGGATACATACAATGGCATGAATATATTTACTGAACTTTTAATATACTCGTTCAGGATTTGATCACTTCCTGCTGCCTTACCATTTTTTAATTTTGAAACAACCTCCCTGATTTCCTGCTCTGTAAAGTTTGCATTTAGAACACTATTGTCATGGGAGTATGCTTCGAAATCAACTTCCGGTATCTGACTCATTTGCACTTCCCAGTCAGATAATCTTTTAAAATTCTCATGAAAATCTTCCAGTGAAATTGGACAATGCTCCTTATTTCTATCAGTACCATTAAGCATCTTCCAGAAAATCTTTGGGTTTTTAGACTTCATACTCAACAATTCCTTGTTCAATTTATTTTTATGCTCCCTCTGGGCTTTGTACATCTCTCTCTTATATTCTTTACTTTTTATCCTTGCATTCTTTATAGTAGCCTCATTTCTGTGTACTTTAAGCATTCTTTTTGCTTTGAGGTATTTTTGCCTTTTTAATCTACATTATTTATCAAACCACACTGCGTTTTTATTTACTTTCTTGCCCTTTCTGTGTCGAGCCACTGTTTTAGGAAATGTGGCTGCTGCGCTACTAATCAAAATACTACAGGCTTCTTTTGTCATTTCATCTACTGATAGGTTTTCTTGGTCAAGCAACAATTTATTCAGCTTATCAAGCTGAATGTGTTTTATATACTCATCTATCTTGTGTGCATCCCATTTACCAATTTGTTGACTTCCACTATTTACAGTATGTTCCATGGGGCCCTCAACCTGATAATGAACCCTTTCCATATTTACCTCCAGGGTCACTTCCACCATACAATGCTTATCAGAAAACAAATTATCAAATTCACCTCTCACCTCTCACCTTGCTCACAATAAATCATGTAATCAATTACACTATCTTCAACTGTAGTTGCTTTCCCAATATGGATGTCATCCCCACATCTGCCATTCAGTATACATAGCTCATGATTTCTGCACAGATCTAAGGTCTCTGTGTACATCAGCTGATTTTCTTTCTAGAGGGATATTAAACATTTCCATCATTCCCACATGACACTCGTTTTCACAAACATCTTCATCTTGGTTCCATTTATCACCCTCATATAAGACAAAGTCATCCCTTTCCTGTGTATGGGCATTCATATCACCACAAATAAGAAAATAATTATTTTCCAATCCAATATCGGCTATTATTTGCGTCAGTTCATTAAACATGCTAACCTTTGAGTATCTAGTTTTGTATGGTGGAATATAGACCGCTAGTATCACAAGATCTTTGTCATAATTGAGTGCATGTTTATTACATTTTAGGCAAACACCTAAGTCACTGTTTATACCTTTTTGCACCCATTTATCTGCAATTTTCATGTTCACGGCTATTATCACCCCCCCAGAGCGCCAGTTTGTTAACTTGTGTCTATTACTAGCAAACATTAAGAAGCCCATTGCTTTAAATGTGTCCAACATCTCGGGTGTATCAGCATCATCAGTTTTCGTTTCATTGAAACAAAGTACATCATAACTTTGGCATTTTTCAATAAAGTCAGGAGTATCCAACTTACTTCGTATACCACAGACATTTAAGGAAAGAATCCGTAGCCCCTGGGGACCTGTCCTCCTCTCCCCAGGGTCAGACGCAGCCTCTTCTGTCTGTACTCCATATCTGTCCTACACGTCTATACCAAAGTCTTTATAATCCACGTCCTCGTATCCAATCAGGAATAGGTCATCTGGGGTGTTAATCGTGACATGTCGGCCATCAGTCTTGCATATAATTCTGCCGTCCCTTAAGAATGTATGTTCACATTTGTCCCTGGCAAGCCAGAAGAGCTTACTTCTCATGCGTGTAAGATCCTCGTTGATGAAGATGTCCTTGTACAGATCATCTTTTTTCAGCTCCGCTTTATTCTTCATCAGGTCCGATTTTTTCCTCCTGCTCACAAATCTGACTATGGCAGGTAGGTGCTTGCCTTGTCTTCTTTGTCCTAAACGGTGCGCGGTGGAGATGTCACTTTCGGTGATATTTGCACCAGCCGCGTTGCTCCTCCGTTTCTCCATCTTTTTCTTCAATCCCGTTGATGCGCACGTTTTCTTTACGACTGTACTGCTCCAGTGCATCTTCCTTGTATCTGCTTTCAAGAATGGTTTTATCATGCTTGTAACAGTCCACCGACGCACTCAGTTGTTTCTGTACCGCTTTGACTATTGCTGGCACTGCTGCTTTAATAGTAATCAGCACAATCTTTGTTAAATCTTCAGTGCCAAAACTAGCCAGGACTGAGTTAGACTCGACTTCGATTGCAGCCATTATGTCTATTCCAGCTGGGCCCAGCTCTGTATAGCCTATTACAGTAATTTAACTATCCCATTACCCTAGGCTATTCTCCCAGTGGGCTGGACTTTGTGTCCTGGAATGTGCCGGACTGCTGGGCTCTGGTGGGCTATAATGGGCTCTGTTAGGTTGTACGGGGCAGTACTATACTATAGCCTAGAAATGTTCATGTAAAACTATTGCCAGTGGACACAAACCCATGTAAAACTATTGCCCGTGGACACAGTGGTTAATCTCAAGTGCAAAGGGGCTACAGGGCTGACAAGAGCCTAGTACAGCCTAATAGAGCCTATTAGAGTCTAGTAAGGCCTAGAACATTCTAGTCTAGCCTATTCCAGCTGGACCCAGCCCTGTATAGCCTATTACAGTCATTTAACTACCCCCATACCCTAGGCTATTCTCCCAGTGGGCTGGACTTTGTGTGCTGGAATGTGCCGGACTGCTGGGCTCACAATATTACACTATTCAGGCTTCAGTTCGATGTGATACACGACGACGATGGCTGTTCGTCATCCAGACTAAAGAAAATAGAACTGGAGCTCTCCGTTAGTTTTTTATACCGTGTGAAAAAACGTGTTTTTCCCTATTCTCGCCTAAAATGCCTGAAAAAGGCCTCCGAGAACCGGAAACGGAATCTGCGTCATGAATCCGGAACCCGGTGAGTGCGATGTAAACAGAAACGAAACTGATGATGAAAAATTCACAGAACAGCGTGATCACAGATTAAACAATGAGAATTCAAAAGAATGCATATGTGCGATCTTTTGAATTGCGGCAATCAATGGATCGATGGATTTGAAAGAACGCATATATGCAATCAATGTGTTAATATTATTATTATTATTATTATTATTATTATTATTAACAGGAAGTGCTGGACATCGCTCGACAACTCCTGGTGGAATTGGGTCAGAACACAGATTCTGAGATCGAGGAATCCAAAGCAAAGCTTGAACAACTGAAAACAGTCCTGGAAATGTAAGAATTATCATCTTATATTCACATATTATGTCTCTTTCAGAATCAAAGTTTCATGTCTTTCAGAATAAAAGCAACTTTTCTCCTTCAGGTACGGCCATTTTTCAGGCATTAATCGTAAAGTGCAGATGACCTACCTTCCACACGGCTGCCCCAAAGCATCCAGCGAAGAAGAAGGTTAAGTCTTTTCCAATGCAGTAAAAGTGTCATCAGTCAGAAATACGTAGTATTGTAAATACATAAATGTGTGTGTGTGTGTGTGTGTGTGTGTGTAGACGTCCAGCGCAGTGACCCGTCTCTGCTGCTGGTATTAAAGTGGGGGGGTGAGCTGACCCCAGCAGGCAGGGTCCAGGCTGAGGAGCTGGGAAGAGCCTTCCGCTGCATGTACCCTGGTGGACAAGGTAGGTACTGCATCTCTCTCTCTCTCTCTCTCTCTCTCTCTCTCTCTCTCTCTCTCTCTCTCTCTCTCTCTCTCTCTCTCTCTCTCTCTCTCTCTCTCTATATATATATATATATATATATATATATATATATATATATATATATATATATGTGTATATATGTATGTATGTTACAGGGAAATTGGCATTCCAGGGAAATTGAAAAAGGAGCGCTCGTTTTCACCCCCCCAGGCAATTCTGTAGAACCAACACTAGAGGGCAATGCAAGCCACACTACGTGCATAGACGTGCATAGACATGAACGTGCATGCGTGTGCACGCACGCACGTACGCATGCACGCGCACGCTCATGCTTTCAATTTGGTTAATTGAAAGCATGATTGTTGAGATCATTTTATTGTGTTCTGGCTTTCAACATTTGTTTTAGTTTATCCACGACACACACACACACACGTGGATAATAACCCATGAAAAGATCTTTTCTCTCCCTATCGGTTTACAACTCGGACGGCGCTGATTCGACTAGCAGACCATCGGCCGGTCGGCGCGGGCACTCGCTCCTGGAGGCGCTCAGGCGCGCCTCCTCAGCCTCAAGCTCTGCTGAGTGTGCGCGCCTCCGTCATGGACAATAACTATTATCACGTGTAGCATATATATATATATATACATTGTGTAACAGGTGACTACGCAGGCTTCCCAGGGTGTGGCCTCCTGCGGCTGCACAGCACCTACCGTCACGACCTGAAGATCTACGCCTCTGATGAAGGACGGGTGCAGATGACCGCTGCTGCCTTCGCCAAGGTCTGCTTTAACTTCCTGTGTGATCCTCCATTCACCTCTCATTAGAAACATCTAGAGCCCAGGTCTCCTTTAACTTCCTGTGTGATCCTCCATTCACCTCTCATTAGAAACATCTAGAGCCCAGGTCTCCTTTAACTTCCTGTGTGATCCTCCATTCACCTCTCATTAGAAACCTCTAGAGCCCAGGTCTCCTTTAACTTCCTGTGTCATCCTCCATTCACTTCTCATCATAAACCTCTAGAGCCCAGGTCTCCTTTAACGTGCGAGTCACGTCATTAAAATACAATGCAACCACGTTTCAATAGGCTCTATGCACAGCAGCCATATTGGGAATGAATTGGGCCCCTTCCTTACTTCCTTCACAGGTGTTACCAATGATACTAATTAAGGCTCCGTTCCATTTAGTGTGGCATAGTGGTTGTCTTACTTTCAAGGACCCCCGTAACTCTGAGAGTGTACAAATGGAACCAAATGGACCCTTACGGGTCCATTTGGTTCCATTTGTACACTCTCAGAGTTACACACCCACCATAAAGGGGTGTTTCTAGTGAGCCAACATGCACGATATCAGCACCCTGACCAGAATGGAACAGAGCCTTCATTAGTATCATTGGTAACACCTGTGAAGGAAGTAAGAAGAGGCCCAATTTCTTTCCAATATGGCTGCTGTGCATAGAGCCTATTCAGCATTCCGTCAGAAATCTGATGAAGTTGACATTGATTTGGACACGACTTTAAACGGCAAAAACCTTCACCAAAAAAACACTTAAAAAAGATGATATTAATAGTATCTTACACCTATGTTATCAATACACACGGTTAGTTTTTTAATGCTTTTAACAACAACAAAATAATGTTTGTGAATCCTTGTCTGAGACGAGGGTGTTTTCTGGCAGAGTGCAAAAAAAAAAAAGGAAACCAGGCCAAAACATTGTATAAATCTTGTTTAATTCATATTTATAAATCCTTTAAGAATATATTTTCACCAAACTGTTTAAATTAGTGTTAATACATATCATTTGAAATGTTTTGGTAGGACATGATCTGTCCCAATTCTCAAGACTGTGTGTGTGTGTGTGTGTGTGTGTGTGTGTGTGTGTGTGTGTGTGTGTGTGTGTTCTTTAGGGTCTTCTGGCTCTGGAAGGGGAGCTGACTCCCATCCTGGTGCAGATGGTGAAGAGCGCCAACATGAACGGTCTGCTGGACAGCGACAGTGACTCTCTGAGCAGCTGTCAACAAAGGGTTAAAACCAGACTGCATGACATCCTGCAGAGAGACAGAGACTTCACTACTGAGGACTATGAGAAGGTATATATATGTCCCCTACTGTCTGTCCTCTGTCCCCTACTACTGTCCTCTGTACCCTACTACATATATATGTCCCCTACTGAGGACTATGAGAAGGTATATGTATGTCCCCTAATGTCCTCTGTCCCCTACTACTGTCCTCTGTCCCCTAATGTCCTCTGTCTGTCCTCTTTCCCCTACAAGGTATATATGTCTCTACTGAGGACTATGAGAATGTATATATATGTCCCCTACTGGCTAATCTCAGCTAATCTCCGACACCGTTGTCTTGATCTCAGTGAAAGTGTGCTCACAGCACACACCCTTCCTGGATGCCAGAGCAGAAACTTTGCCCCAAATGTTTCACATGGGCCTGTTATAGCGCCACCAGGAGGCCGATTTTAGCAAAACACTTTTTTCAGTACTCCTACTCCTGCAGATTTTGTCCAAACATCACGCAAATGGGTATAAGCGTAACAAGCCAACTGTGTGGTAGTTACACCCCTGTAAATCGGTACACAGTATCTCTATAGTCATTAAACCAAACAGATCTTTCAGATTGTTCATATTCCATCCTGATTGGCTTCCAAAGTTTGCAGGATTGCAATAAAATGCCTGAAATAATGAACTCAATGTGCGATTTCTGTGGAACTTTGCACACACATTCTCACTCTCTCAGGCTGAGGAAGAAATGCCACTTGAAAATGTCCAAATCAGCCTCATGGTGGCGCTATAGATGCCTGAACAGACAACGTCACGCTGATAAGAACCAGTATGCGTGCCGTGCACACACCAAATGAACCCCACCGCAATAAGATGCTATGTTAAGAGGAGAGGAGGAAGTTTTATTTATCTTTTAACATCTACATGTGAAAACCTCTAGTTATATGCATTATTAATATTATTATTGTTATTATTATTACAGTTGGCGCCCACCGGGGGCAGGTCTCTGGTCCAGTCCATGCAGATGATCAAGAATCCAGTGAAAACGTGTGACAAGGTTTACTCTCTGATCCACAACCTGACCCTTCAGATCAGACACAAGATGGACGACCCCAACTTATCTGGTATGTGATTGATTGATTGATTGATTGATTGATTGATTTATTGATTGATTGAATATTTTATTAGACATAAAATGAGAAACAGTATCTGGTACAGTCAGACATTAACCCATTGAGGCCTGAAGCCGATTCTACACGTCTCCTAAATCCCAACGGTTTTCTGAAAAACGTATGTTTCTATATCAGTGGTGCTCAATCTTTTTCATGTCAAGGACCCCCAAAATGATATGTATTTGGCCGCGGACCCCCATCAAGATATTTTGTTCCAGGGACCCCCCCAGAAACAAGGATTTGAGTTAAAAATGTTCGCTTTAAAAATATATATATATTCAGAAGATTTGCACACATTTTCACGATTTTTCAAAAATAGCAGATCTACAAGCTCATAGCGCGGCACTCGGTGCCGCGCTATGAGCTTGTAGATCTGCTATTTTTGAATAGCCCAAAGTGTAAAATAATGCTTTCTTAGCTCAAATCTAAAAATGACACAGTTCCAGGTCTTAATTGGTTAAGTCTAAAAGGATAACACAAAGAAGTCCAGGAGATCATTGTGGTCCTTTTGTATTCAATGTATACAATGAACAACGTGCCTAGAATGTTATTATAAATAACAAATGCCAAGTAAGGCTATAAAAAAGCACAGAGGCTTCAGACTTCTCAGCATGTCTACATTGCATACGTATGAAGGTGCATAGGTTTTTCAAAACACAAACTACAAACTATTAATTGAGTGCCAAAAACGGTCCGTACCGTTTTTCATAATCCAAACGAGGTGTGCCAAAAACGGTTATGACCGTTTTTGGAAAAAAATATGAAATATTCACAGCACCAGGAGATATCATTTTTCGAAGATTTAGACTCCAATCCACTTCCTGGTTAACTTATGACTTCAAAAGCCTGTATCTCGGCTCCTGTGTACTTTTCTTTTTTACTATGTATTTTTGACTATTTTCAACTGGCTGCAACTATGGAACGGATTACCGAATGTTTTTAATGTTTTTCCCCGGATTGTACGAGACCCCTGTGTGTGTAATGAGGGGATCACCGTGAGGACGGTGATCACTGAAAATATTTTGTGACTACTTGAAAAAGGTTAAAAAATGGTTAAAAATCCAGGCACCAACTGTACCCTGTTTTGAAAAACCCCTGGCACTCAATGTGTTAACACATTGAGTGCCGAAAACAGTCCGTACCGTTTTTGACCCAATTTTATTTGTATACGTGGGGCCCACGTGGGGCGCTGTAACGAAACTTTGGGATCATCCAAGGAGTTTCTGAGAAGGAGAGATGGATGTGGATCCATGTCAAAAATCCTTCCGGTCGGCCTCGCCAATGTTATCTCCTTGACTAAAAGCTTAATATCTCCATTTCTTTTTAACGTGGTGGAAGTGAGACGTTTTCGATCGGCGATCACTCTGCAATGGAGGATCGCGTTAGAAATATGATTTTTCCAGGCGTTAGTCGGGGACCCTCCGCCGTCGCGCACGCACGCACGCTCTGTTTACATGCACCACCGCGTCGGGGCTTCTACAGCACGAAACATATCAACGTAAGTGGATGGAAGAATAGCAGGCACTGAACGTATAATATTTTAATAAACCTCTGGCACCCGATGTGTTAAAGTGTATAGGCTTCTCTAAACATGCCCACAGTTACCTACAGGCTAATCTCTCAAGAACAGATTCTTCCCTGCGTTGGAATCTGTCGTGAAGGTTCGTCATAACGTGTGCACACTGGCCTACAAGTGGGCGTGCCTTCAGATCAGGAAGCAGGCCGCGCTTTACCCAATCAAATGTAGTGGCCGGGATTCACGTGTCCGTCGATCCTTCCCCCCTCGAAACGAACCGAAACTAATTTAACAATAGCGTCCTCGGAGCAGACAAAACCACGGACAGATATTCACATTTTAACTTACTCTTTCATCATAGAAACAAGTGGGCTTATAACCAAAACCATCCATGTTCTCTGGGAGAAGTGGTGTTAGTGTTCCGTGTAGAAATATTGTTAGTGGGAATGAAAACCTACGTTGTCATTGTCCCAGAGCCAACTGAGATAGTGTCAAACAGCAGAGGTCGCTGTTTTTCCTTTTCAGTTGGCTCTGGGTTCCCAGATTGCCTACAGGCTTACTCAGACTCAACACATCAGTATGTACTCGTATAATCCACAGTGGTCATTGTAACATGTGTAAAATGTATGTTCCTTTTGGAGGTGAGGACGAGACTCCCCAGGCTGAAAAGCCTCTCCACGGGGGGTACTGGATGGTGTTGGGGTATTGAGTCTCCATGGGGGGCAGTGGATGGTGTTGGGGTATTGAGTCTCCATGGGGGGGCAGTGGATGGTGTTGGGGTATTGAGTCTCTCTATGGGGGGCAGTGGATGGTGTTGGGGTATTGAGTCTCTCCATGGGGGGCAGTGGATGGTGTTGGGGTATTGAGTCTCTCCATGGGGGGGCAGTGGATGGTGTTGGGGTATTGAGTCTCTCTATGGGGGGCAGTGGATGGTGTTGGGGTATTGAGTCTCTCCATGGGGGGCAGTGGATGGTGTTGGGGTATTGAGTCTCTCCATGGGGGGCAGTGGATGGTGTTGGGGTATTGAGTCTCTCTATGGGGGGGTACTGGATGGTGTTGGGGTATTGAGTCTCTCTATGGGGGGCAGTGGATGGTGTTGGGGTATTGAGTCTCTCTATGGGGGGCAGTGGATGGTGTTGGGGTATTGAGTCTCTCTATGGGGGGCAGTGGATGGTGTTGGGGTATTGAGTCTCTCTATGGGGGGGCAGTGGATGGTGTTGGGGTATTGAGTCTCTCTATGGGGGGCAGTGGATGGTGTTGGGGTATTGAGTCTCTCTATGGGGGGCAGTGGATGGTGTTGGGGTATTGAGTCTCTCTATGGGGGGCAGTGGATGGTGTTGGGGTATTGAGTCTCTCTATGGGGGGCAGTGGATGGTGTTGGGGTATTGAGTCTCTCTATGGGGGGCAGTGGATGGTGTTGGGGTATTGAGTCTCTCTATGGGGGGCAGTGGATGGTGTTGGGGTATTGAGTCTCTCTATGGGGGGGTACTGGATGGTGTTGGGGTATTGAGTCTCTCCATGGGGGGCAGTGGATGGTGTTGGGGTATTGAGTCTCTCTATGGGGGGCAGTGGATGGTGTTGGGGTATTGAGTCTCTCCATGGGGGGGCAGTGGATGGTGTTGGGGTATTGAGTCTCTATGGGGGGCAGTGGATGGTGTTGGGGTATTGAGTCTCTCCATGAGGGGCAGTGGATGGTGTTGGGGTATTGAGTCTCTCTATGGGGGGCAGTGGATGGTGTTGGGGTATTGAGTCTCTCCATGAGGGGGCAGTGGATGGTGTTGGGGTATTGAGTCTCTCTATGGGGGGCAGTGGATGGTGTTGGGGTATTGAGTCTCTCCATGGGGGGCAGTGGATGGTGTTGGGGTATTGAGTCTCTCTATGGGGGGCAGTGGATGGTGTTGGGGTATTGAGTCTCTATGGGGGGGCAGTGGATGGTGTTGGGGTATTGAGTCTCTCTATGGGGGGCAGTGGATGGTGTTGGGGTATTGAGTCTCTCCATGGGGGGCAGTGGATGGTGTTGGGGTATTGAGTCTCTCCATGGGGGGCAGTGGATGGTGTTGGGGTATTGAGTCTCTCCATGGGGGGCAGTGGATGGTGTTGGGGTATTGAGTCTCTCTATGGGGGGCAGTGGATGGTGTTGGGGTATTGAGTCTCTCTATGGGGGGGCAGTGGATGGTGTTGGGGTATTGAGTCTCTCTATGGGGGGCAGTGGATGGTGTTGGGGTATTGAGTCTCTCTATGGGGGGCAGTGGATGGTGTTGGGGTATTGAGTCTCTCTATGGGGGGCAGTGGATGGTGTTGGGGTATTGAGTCTCTCTATGGGGGGCAGTGGATGGTGTTGGGGTATTGAGTCTCTCTATGGGGGGGTACTGGATGGTGTTGGGGTATTGAGTCTCTCCATGGGGGGCAGTGGATGGTGTTGGGGTATTGAGTCTCTCTATGGGGGGCAGTGGATGGTGTTGGGGTATTGAGTCTCTCCATGGGGGGGCAGTGGATGGTGTTGGGGTATTGAGTCTCTATGGGGGGCAGTGGATGGTGTTGGGGTATTGAGTCTCTCCATGAGGGGCAGTGGATGGTGTTGGGGTATTGAGTCTCTCTATGGGGGGCAGTGGATGGTGTTGGGGTATTGAGTCTCTCCATGAGGGGCAGTGGATGGTGTTGGGGTATTGAGTCTCTCTATGGGGGGCAGTGGATGGTGTTGGGGTATTGAGTCTCTCCATGGGGGGCAGTGGATGGTGTTGGGGTATTGAGTCTCTCCATGGGGGGCAGTGGATGGTGTTGGGGTATTGAGTCTCTCTATGGGGGGCAGTGGATGGTGTTGGGGTATTGAGTCTCTCTATGGGGGGGCAGTGGATGGTGTTGGGGTATTGAGTCTCTCTATGGGGGGCAGTGGATGGTGTTGGGGTATTGAGTCTCTCCATGGGGGGCAGTGGATGGTGTTGGGGTATTGAGTCTCTCTATGGGGGGCAGTGGATGGTGTTGGGGTATTGAGTCTCTCTATGGGGGGGCAGTGGATGGTGTTGGGGTATTGAGTCTCTCTATGGGGGGCAGTGGATGGTGTTGGGGTATTGAGTCTCTCTATGGGGGGCAGTGGATGGTGTTGGGGTATTGAGTCTCTCCATGGGGGGCAGTGGATGGTGTTGGGGTATTGAGTCTCTCTATGGGGGGCAGTGGATGGTGTTGGGGTATTGAGTCTCTCTATGGGGGGGCAGTGGATGGTGTTGGGGTATTGAGTCTCTCTATGGGGGGCAGTGGATGGTGTTGGGGTATTGAGTCTCTCTATGGGGGGCAGTGGATGGTGTTGGGGTATTGAGTCTCTCTATGGGGGGCAGTGGATGGTGTTGGGGTATTGAGTCTCTCTATGGGGGGGTACTGGATGGTGTTGGGGTATTGAGTCTCTCCGTGGGGGCAGTGGATGGTGTTGGGGTATTGAGTCTCTCTATGGGGGGCAGTGGATGGTGTTGGGGTATTGAGTCTCTCTATGGGGGGGCAGTGGATGGTGTTGGGGTATTGAGTCTCTCTATGGGGGGGCAGTGGATGGTGTTGGGGTATTGAGTCTCTCCATGGGGGGCAGTGGATGGTGTTGGGGTATTGAGTCTCTCTATGGGGGGGCAGTGGATGGTGTTGGGGTATTGAGTCTCTCCATGGGGGGGCAGTGGATGGTGTTGGGGTATTGAGTCTCTCCATGGGGGGGCAGTGGATGGTGTTGGGGTATTGAGTCTCTCCATGGGGGGCAGTGGATGGTGTTGGGGTATTGAGTCTCTCCATGGGGGGGCAGTGGATGGTGTTGGGGTATTGAGTCTCTCTATGGGGGGCAGTGGATGGTGTTGGGGTATTGAGTCTCTCCATGGGGGGGCAGTGGATGGTGTTGGGGTATTGAGTCTCTCTATGGGGGGCAGTGGATGGTGTTGGGGTATTGAGTCTCCATGGGGGGGCAGTGGATGGTGTTGGGGTATTGAGTCTCTCCATGGGGGGCAGTGGATGGTGTTGGGGTATTGAGTCTCTCCATGGGGGGGCAGTGGATGGTGTTGGGGTATTGAGTGGAACAGGGACGTGCACAGATAGACTCTTGGTGGCGCTAGAGCCCTTTTGAAAAAAAGAAAAAAAAAGTGTTTTGTTTTTTTCAGTTTACAGCAGGGGTCTTCAACAGGGGGTCCGGGACCCCTAGGGGGTCCTCAGAGTTACTACAGGGGGTCCGCCAATTCTTTATGTGATATGATTTTTCTTTTTACCATAACCACTCCAAACCTCAACAAAAAAAAAGTACAATTTACTTGAGCACCTGCCCATCAAAATGTCTGTGCACGCCACTGGAGTGGAAGAGAGATCTTCTTGATGATGGGGAATTTGCTCAATACATCCATCTCGAAACCTGACTTGAGATAGTCCGCTATTTCTCTGTCCGCCGACACAGCATGACTTTGTTCTGCAGAAGAGAATAAATCACCCTTGTCTTTTCCGCTGACAGGTGCAGGCCAGATGTCATACGAGAGAGGTTAACCTTTAACCCCAGGGTTCTAGCTATTGAGGGCCTTGGGTGTTGGCAGGATAGATCTGTGGAAGCAGTTGTGTTCAGTTGTTGACAAAAGAGGGGACACCCGGACGGTTGGCGTAGCCGTCTGGCCACCTCGGCTGGTAATCAAGCCTGACAGCGCGTCGCGGGTTCGACTCCCGATCCCAACGACCTTTTCTGCGCGTCACCCCTCTATCTCTCTCCCCATTTCACGTGGGGTTAGTTAGAAAGGTCACAGCCTTTCAGACATCCAGCTGTACCACAGTGAGAATGTATGGTGTATATAAG
Organism: Gymnoscopelus microlampas; assembly: GCF_963454915.1. Lineage (NCBI taxonomy): Eukaryota > Metazoa > Chordata > Actinopteri > Myctophiformes > Myctophidae > Gymnoscopelus > Gymnoscopelus microlampas. The sequence continues at coordinate 1,026,691 of NC_139958.1, read as the reverse complement.
TGATGTATGTCATTATGATATTATTATTTTAACACATCGGGTGCCAGCATTTTTTCATAACAACTTACGTTGGGTGCCAGCATTCTCCCCATTGACTGCGCTTTGCTGTTTAAAGCTTTAGACTCCACGACCAGCAAATCCACGTAAAAAAAAGCATCCATTCATGTTGAGTGATGACCCTGGCTACAGCCTGGAACCATAACATTTCACTCGCACGTTACAACGGGGGGGGGGTCGCGCATGGTTTTCACCACCGGAAACGGATTCGGAGATATAGGCGTTTTAAAGAAGGAAATAGACAGGAAGCGGATGGAAGCCATGTTTTTGTTTCCGGTGATCTATCTGGCCCTTCCTTCTCAAGATCACAATGGGTACTCCCAGAGCTGCTCTAGCCCCGCCCGCGCGGAGAAAAACGAAAAAAACAAAAAGACTGAAATCACGGTTCAGACCGTGAACGGCACCAGAGCGCTACTATGTAAACACACGGTTCAGACCGTGATCGGCACCCGATGTGTTAATACTGTATGGTTTGTGTTCCCACAGAGACTCTGGAGCTGATGTTATTAATGTGTGATGTATATAAATCAATCAATCAATCAATCAATCAACTTTATTTAGCAGACACAAGGTCCAATAAAAACAAGACACATAAAAACATTGTGAACACAGTACAAATTCATAACATCAGCTATAAATAAGGCAATCGTACCAGTGTTTCCAGAAAGGAGACTGGTATCGAGTAACACTGTGGCAGGGATTAACCAGTAATCCAATAATAGAGTTCTGAGACTCATTCAGACGACACATAAATTTATACATTAAATTTCTCCGAAGAGCTTGAAAAGTGCTAATACCCAGGTTGCAAAACAGCTCACTAGCACTGCTCCACCTAGGTTTTTTCAACAATAGACGCAAGCAGTCATTATAGGCAACCTGAAGTTTATACAAGCTAGCCTGTTTAAACTTAATCCATAGAGGGGCAGTATACAAGGGAGTACAGTAAGCTCTAAATAGGTTAGCCTTTACCTCAACAGAACAGAAATTAAATTTCCTCCCCAGCATATTAGCTTGAGCATAAAGTGTTCGACGCTGCCTATACAGATCATCATCATCCGTCAACTGGTCTGTTATGACATGTCCCAAATACTTAGCTTTACTACACACAGGTAGCACTTGCCCAGCAAGGTAGAAGTTTGGAAAGGAAAGGTTTTTGTCTTCACTTGTCCTGCATGTCATGACCACACTCTTTTTTTGCATTGTATTTCACATCAAACGTTACACCATACTCTGTACAAATGTTAAGCAGCTGTTGGAACCCAGCTCTGCTGGGAGAAAGTATAACCAGGTCATCCGCATACATAAGGTGGTTAATTAGGGTGTCCCCAATCTTGCAGCCTGTATTACAGTAATTTAACTGGACAGAGAGATCGTTCATATATAAATTGAACAGGGCTGGAGAGAGTAACCCCCCTTGCCGTACCCCATTACTGACAGAAAAGGGAGCCGATACCCCACTACCCCATCTGACCTGCATGCTCTGGTTAGCATACCAGTATGCCAAGATGCGTGTAATGCTATCAGGCACTCCCCTTTCTTTCAGCTTTAAAAACTGTTTCTGGTGGTTGACCCGGTCAAAAGCACGTGACGCATCAACCAGACCAACTAAGACAGTTGAATTCTGGCTTCTATATTTTTCAATGACTTCTTTCAGTGCATATATACATAGATCAGTACCATGCTTTGCCTTAAATCCATACTGATTGTCTGTAGTATTAAAAAAAGAAGAGAGTCGATCTAATAGGACTCTTTCCAGGACCTTGGACATTACACTAGCAAGAGCTATAGGTGTGTAATTGTCCAAGCTCCCCACCTTGCCAGCTTTGTCTTTTATCACGGGCACCAGGGTGACAGACAACATGGAATTTGGCAGTTCCCCGTGTGTCATAAGCCCAGTAAGGCAGATAGCCAGAAGGACCGCAACCTTAGGACTGGCGTGTTTAAGGTGCTCAGCAGTGATATTATCAGAGCCACTAGCTTTATTATCTTTTAACTGTTCTATAGCTTTGCGAACCTCATTAGCTGAGAAACCAATGGCAGAACTACTATTAATGTTGTCCAATTCATATGGGTCACTTTTGACACAATTAAATGCCTGAGAGTAGTGTTCCCTCCAGAGCTCTGCTATATTATTCTCCCCAGAGACACCCTCCATGTTGCAAGGTAAGTTAGCATTATTTCTGTTCAGAGCTCTCACCTCTTTCCAAAACCCATTTACATTATGGCCAAGTAGCTTGTCAGCCATAGAATCTGCTCTCATTTTAGCCTCGTGCCTACTGATATGGCGCACAGCTGATTTAAAAAGAGTATTGGTATTCTTTTTATGGTCCAGCACTGGTCCCTGTCTGGGGCAACCAGCCAGGACCCACGCCTTATGGGCCTGCTTAGCTTCTGCGTGATGGGCTGCCACATACTTGTTCCACCCCGGCTTTACTTTTTTGGTACTATTCTTTTGCAGATAAAGAGGTCTGCTGGCCTCACACATAGCCGCCACAATACAGTCATAGAGAGCACAGAGGTCCTTGCTATGATTATTTACTTTACAGTTTACATCGGCACATAAAATTGCATCATAGGGCAACAATACATCACTGAACAGTTAATTAGTTCTCCCAAAATAAGTCAGTACATCACTTTTTGAGAGTTTCTCTAGAATAAAAGAATTAATAAAAGCTAATCTGTTCAGGTATTCATCCTCATTCTGTTGACTTTCATAAGGTATATAAACATTAAGTATAGTGACCACTTTGTTGTTTACCCTACACTCCACAGCTATACACCAATCTGTGTCAAGTCTAATGACTTTAATCATAGAGTCAAGCTTTTTGTGCCATAAAATGGCCACCCCTCCAGGGATCCTTCCCCTCACTATACCCAAGGTGAGGTCAGTTGTTGACTCCCCCACACCATGAAACTCGTCATTAAAACAGTTCAACTGTCCCAAGTCCTGTTTAGGTAGGAACGTTTCCTGCAGGCACAAAATGTCACAGCATTGCAACAGTTTATCCACTTGTGCGCGTCTGGCAACGTCTCCTGCACTGTTACCAAGGCGCAGCCCCCGACAGTTAAAAAAACCAACACGCATAGCAGACTAGGCGTATTGATCGTCCGTAAGCCCATTCTGCACATTATTACTTGCTTGCACGTTGATCTTCACTGCAGCCCCGTCAGTCCCAGCCTTGCGCGGTTCATGATACCGTCGAATGAACGCTCCTTCAGGCCATAGCTCAGGGGCGTACATCTCCCCAACCTCTTTACATTCCGCAGTCACTTTGAAAGATCCAAATCTGCTATGAGCACTGACAATCTTGTGACATGTAACCTCACGATTGAGCTTGCCTTTAAGATACACAGAAAGGGTGTCAGCATCCAACTCAGGACAGAACTTGGTAGCAAACACATTCACGAGTTTGGTCTGCACCGTTTTAATGCTACTCACAGCACTGGTGCCGACGACGGGAGCAACACCTGGCCTCCTTGCCCGTCCATTGGTGTTGCCAGCGGTTCGCGACCCCCTTAGAGCAGAGGCAAGCCCCGACCCCTGCTGGGGCCGGCCCTTTTTCACAACCAGGCTGAAGGATGGGATTTCAGGATCGATAGACCTTTTCACGGTCCCCGAGGCCGTCACCACCTCTCCGCCGGACTGCGTGATGATGCCGCTCTCACCGCAGCCTGGTTCGCCGCACTCATCCCTGGAGTGGTCGCTGTTGTCCTCGAACCATTCGTCTCCGGTTCCGTCGCACTCGTCCCAAGCGTTATGCCACAGCTGGATACCTCGCTCCGCGACTGCAGCGTAGCAGGCTCCAGCCCCGGGTCATCAAGACCCGCAGCTCGCTCAGCAGGACGTTGCTTTAATGCTGCCACCCGGTCATTCATATGCTCACATACCTCTGTCTGCAGCTGGGTGACACGTTTCAGGGAACACACTTCTGCATATAGTTGCTCCATTCTTCGTAGCAGACAAGTTGTGTCAATGCTGGTAAACGACACCGGCGGTAAATCTTCCAGATAATGTGATACAAATCTAGGTATTTTCTCCCCAGATTCGTTCAACACTTTGAGACACAATTTGATGTTATTCACGTCTTTATGCAGCCCTTTGTGGGCTATGTTCCTCTGCGTGGTAGCAGGGCACAACTCAAACAATACTTTCTTAGACGCCTCAATCCCCTCGGTGTCGAACGTATTAGTAGCCAGCAGTACGATTTCATCTTGGCTTAAAGTTTTGATCTTTGTAGAGAGAAAGTGTAGTAACTCATCCTCCACAATGATTTTGTCGTCATTTGTTTTGTAGACTTCAGGTTTAAGCCGTGAACGTTTGAAAGTCGGAGCAGGCGTGCTGCGATCCGCTCCTTCCGCCATCTTGGAAGGATGTATGATGTGTATTCATATAAAGTGTAAATGTATGGAGTATATACATTATGTATATATAGTTATTATGATATTATTATTTGAATGTACTGTATGTGTGTGTTCCCAGACATCCAGCTGTACCACAGTGAGACTCTGGAGCTGATGCTGAGGCGATGGTCCAAGCTGGAGAAAGACTTTAAGATGAAGAACGGCCGTTACAACATCAGTAAGGTCCCAGACATCTACGACTGCATCAAGTACGACGTCCAGCACAACAGCTCCCTGCAGCTGGACAACACCATGGAGATCTACCGTCTGTCTAAAGCCCTGGCCGACATCGTCATACCACAGGTATGTCAATGACCACACCACCATGGACATCTACCGCCTGTCTACCACAGCCATGTGTACAGATGTGACATTCCAACGTTTCAAAGAGACATTGGCACATCAGTAGAACATCAGTAGATGGTCGTCCATAAAGTCTTGTCTCCGAGAAAGTGTGGCATTTGCCAGGTGTGAATTGGCATACTTTCACACCTGTTCTAACAGTTGGCTACATGCTAGTTATACTGCTTAATGAAATCTAGGGTTAGGGTTAGTATAATCTCTCTGTTATGTGTATAATAGTGTTTTCTTTATGGTATCTCTCATGTTATGTGTATAATAGTGTTTTCTTTATGGTATCTCTCAATCTCTCATGTTATGTGTATAATTGTTTCCATAAGGAGTATGGTATCTCTCATGTTATGTGTATAACTTCTTTCCATAAGGAGTATGGTATCTCTCATGTTATGTGTATAATTGTTTCCATAAGGAGTATGGTATCTCTCATGTTATGTGTATAATTGTTTCCATAAGGAGTATGGTATCTCTCATGTTATGTGTATAATTGTTTCCATAAGGAGTATGGTATCTCTCATGTTATGTGTATAATTGTTTCCATAAGGAGTATGGTATCTCTCATGTTATGTGTATAATTGTTTCCATAAGGAGTATGGAATCTCTCATGTTATGTGTATAATTGTTTCCATAAGGAGTATGGAATCTCTCATGTTATGTGTATAATTGTTTCCATAAGGAGTATGGTATCTCTCATGTTATGTGTATAATTGTTTCCATAAGGAGTATGGTATCTCTCATGTTATGTGTATAATTGTTTCCATAAGGAGTATGGTATCTCTCATGTTATGTGTATAATTGTTTCCATAAGGAGTATGGTATCTCTCATGTTATGTGTATAATTGTTTCCATAAGGAGTATGGTATCTCTCAGGCTGAGAAGCTGGACATCGCTAAAGGCTACTGCACGCCTCTGATCCGTAAGATCCGCTCTGACCTCCAGAGAACACAAGACGATGACACCGTCAACAAACTGCACCCTCTGTAAGACCCTAATGTACACATTTATACCTTTAATTAACCCTCTGTAAGACCCTAATGTACACATTTATACCTTTAATTAACCCTCTGTAAGACCCTAATGTACACATTTATACCTTTAATTAACCCTCTGTAAGACCCTAATGTACACATTTATACCTTTAATTAACCCTCTGTAAGACCCTAATGTACACATTTATACCTTTAATTAACCCTCTGTAAGACCCTAATGTACACATTTATACCTTTAATTAACCCTCTGTAAGACCCTAATGTACACATTTATACCTTTAATTAACCCTCTGTAAGACCCTAATGTACACATTTATACCTTTAATTAACCCTCTGTAAGACCCTAATGTACACATTTATACCTTTAATTAACCCTCTGTAAGACCCTAATGTACACATTTATACCTTTAATTAACCCTCTGTAAGACCCTAATGTACACATTTATACCTTTAATTAACCCTCTGTAAGACCCTAATGTACACATTTATACCTTTAATTAACCCTCTGTAAGACCCTAATGTACACATTTATACCTTTAATTAACCCTCTGTAAGACCCTAATGTACACATGTATACCTTTAATTAACCCTCTGTAAGACCCTAATGTACACATTTATACCTTTAATTAACCCTCTGTAAGACCCTAATGTACACATTTATACCTTTAATTAACCCTCTGTAAGACCCTAATGTACACATTTATACCTTTAATGAACCCTCTGTAAGACCCTAATGTACACATTTATACCTTTAATGAACCCTCTGTAAGACCCTAATGTACACATTTATACCTTTAATTAACCCTCTGTAAGACCCTAATGTACACATTTATACCTTTAATTAACCCTCTGTAAGACCCTAATGTACACATTTATACCTTTAATTAACCCTCTGTAAGACCCTAATGTACACATTTATACCTTTAATTAACCCTCTGTAAGACCCTAATGTATGGTTAGTAATATAAGTATGTAATGTCTCCTCAGATACTCCCGAGGTGTGATGTCACCAGAGCGCCACGTGAGGACCAGGTTGTACTTCACCAGTGAGAGTCACGTTCACTCTCTGCTGTCCACCCTGCGCTATGGAGTCCTCTGTGATGTAAGGGTTAACTCTAATGCTGTGCTATGGAGTCCTCTGTGATGTAAGGGTTAACTCTAATGCTGTGCTATGGAGTCCTCTGTGATGTAAGGGTTAACTCTAATGCTGTGCTATTGAGTCCTCTGTGATGTAAGGGTTAACTAATGCTGTGCTATGGAGTCCTCTGTGATGTAAGGGTTAACTCTAATGCTGTGCTATGGAGTCCTCTGTGATGTAAGGGTTAACTCTAATGCTGTGCTATGGAGTCCTCTGTGATGTAAGGGTTAACTAATGCTGTGCTATGGAGTCCTCTGTGATGTAAGGGTTAACTCTAATGCTGTGCTATGGAGTCCTCTGTGATGTAAGGGTTAACTCTAATGCTGTGCTATGGAGTCCTCTGTGATGTAAGGGTTAACTAATGCTGTGCTATGGAGTCCTCTGTGATGTAAGGGTTAACTAATGCTAAGTTAATAAATGTTCCAACTGAAATGATTGTTTGTTTCCCTTTGACAGGAGACCAAGGATGAGCAGTGGAACAGAGCCATGGAATACCTCAAAGTGGTCAGCGAGCTCAACTACATGACACAGATTGTAATCATGCTTTATGAAGACCCCAACAAGGTACTAATGCTGCTGTTTATTGTATTTATGCTTTATGAAGACCCCAACAAGGTACTAATGCTGCTGTTTATTGTATTTATGCTATATGAAGACCCCAACAAGGTACTAATGCTGCTGTTTATTGTATTTATGCTTTATGAAGACCCCAACAAGGTACTAATGCTGCTGTTTATTGTATTTATGCTTTATGAAGACCCCAACAAGGTACTAATGCTGCTGTTTATTGTATTTATGCTATATGAAGACCCCAACAAGGTACCAATGCTGCTGGTCCATTAGTGTGTGATAGTGATGCGTGGGTTGACCCGTGGTAACGGGTCAACCCACGCATCACTATCACACACACACGTAAAAAAAAAAAAAATCACATGCTCTTGTTTTGTCTTTATTCCTAATAAGAATAATAACAATAAAACAGTTTGAATACACTTGGGGTGTATACTTGAAGATTATTTTCTAACCTTGATTTTACAGAATTATAGGTACGACCCGCGGAGCCTAGATTTATATATGGGTCCGCGGGGCGGGTTGAGGCGGGTTGGGTTCCGTGGCGGGGCGGGGCGGGTCATGAAAACCCGCGCATCACTAGTGTGTGACAGTAGAGTTAACTGATGGTAGGTATTTGGCTACATGTAGGACTGATGGTAGGTGTTTGGCTACATGTAGGACTGATGGTAGGTGTTTGGCTACATGTAGGACCGATGGTAGGTATTTGGCTACATGTAGGACTGATGGTAGGTGTTTGGCTACATGTAGGACGGATGGTAGGTGTTTGGCTGCATGTAGGACTGATGGTAGGTGTTTGGCTGCATGTAGGACTGATGGAAGGTGTTTGGCTACATGTAGGACTGATGGTAGGTGTTTGGCTGCATGTAGGACTGATGGTAGGTGTTTGGCTACATGTAGGACCGATGGTAGGTGTTTGGCTACATGTAGGACTGATGGTAGGTGTTTGGCTACATGTAGGACCGATGGTAGGTGTTTGGCTACATGTAGGACTGATGGTAGGTGTTTGGCTACACGTAGGACTGATGGAAGGTGTTTGGCTACACGTAGGACCGATGGTAGGTGTTTGGCTACACATAGGACCGATGGTAGGTGTTTGGCTACATGTAGGACTGATGGTAGGTGTTTGGCTACATGTAGGACTGATGGAAGGTGTTTGGCTACATGTAGGACTGATGGTAGGTGTTTGGCTACACGTAGGACCGATGGTAGGTGTTTGGCTACATGTAGGACTGATGGTAGGTGTTTGGCTACATGTAGGACTGATGGAAGGTGTTTGGCTACATGTAGGACTGATGGAAGGTGTTTGGCTACATGTAGGACCGATGGTAGGTGTTTGGCTACACGTAGGACCGATGGTAGGTGTTTGGCTACATGTAGGACTGATGGTAGGTGTTTGGCTACATGTAGGACTGATGGAAGGTGTTTGGCTACATGTAGGACTGATGGTAGGTGTTTGGCTACATGTAGGACTGATGGAAGGTGTTTGGCTACATGTAGGACTGATGGTAGGTGTTTGGCTACATGTAGGACTGATGGTAGGTGTTTGGCTACATGTAGGACTGATGGAAGGTGTTTTTTAGGACCCCAGCTCAGAGGAGAGGTTTCACGTGGAAATGCACTTCAGTCCGGGAGCCAAGGGCTGTGAGGAGGACAAGAACCTGCCTTCAGGATTTGGATACAGACCTGCTTCTAGAGAGGTAATTATACCTTTATTACCTATATTAATCCTAGATTAATATTGCCTAGTGGGCAGGCGGGTCAACGGGTGGGTGGGTGGGTTGAAGGGGCACCGTTGCTCTGATCCGCACCAAACTTGACACCAACACTGGTCAGGGTTCTGCCCTCAGAATAGACACAATCTGGGAACCTATCGTCAAATAAAAAGGAAAAACAGCACCCCCAGCGTTTTTCACTTTAGCATTTGACTCTGGGGGGGGGGGGGGATTATCTAGACCTATGCTGACTGGAAACCGGGGTTTGGACATGCCCTCAGCCCTCCACTTCCGGTGGTGCGCCTATGTTTTCATTCCCACTAACAATATTTCTCCACGGAACACTAACACCATTTCTCCCAGAGAACATGGATGGTTTTGGTTATAAGCCCACTTGTTTCTATGATGAAAGAGCAAGTTAAAATGTTACTAACATTCCGTGGTTTTGTCTGCTCCGAGGACGCTATTGTTAAATGAGTTTCGGTTTGTTTCCAGTGGGAAGTGAGCGCACAGATGTAAATCCCGCCCACTACATTTGATTGGGTAAAGCGTGGCCTGCTTCCTGATCTGAAGGCACGCCCACTTGTAAGCTAACGCGCACACGTTCTGAACGGGGCTCCCGTTCTTGACATAGACACACCAGGGACCACATGTGGCACCCAGGGGCCCCTGGCTGCCACAGGCGCACCATTGCTCCGCCCCCTCTGTGTTCCTATTGGCTGGGGTTTAAACAGCCATAACGGCAATTCCCAGCATGTTAAACACCCCAAACTTGGTTGGTGCTCTTAGACGGCCAATAGGGACAGGCTGTAATTGCTTAAGCCCCGCCCCCTCTGTGTCTCTATTGGCTGGGCTTTAAACATCCGTAACTCCAGTTCCCAGCATGCTAAATATAAATAAAGCATAAAGCATGCTTGATATATGTGAATGATATGGCTTCAGCTTGCGACTGCAAACTGTTCCTGTTCGCAGATGACTCGGCTCTGCTGGTCTCGGACAGGGACAGGCTGCAGGTTGAGAAAACTCTCAGCACTGAACTCAACAAGATCTGCATCTGGCTCTCCGACAACAAACTCTCATTACACCTGGGTAAAACTGAATCCATCCTCTTTGGGTCCAACCCTAACCTTAGAAAGGCTGAGAGTTTCACGCTCAAAGTGGGTGAAAATGTTATCACAAGAAAGGAGGAAATTACCTACCTGGGTTCCATCTTGGAGGCAAACCTCTCAGGTGACAAAAACGCTGAAAAGACGATCAAAAAGGTCCACAAAATAACACGGAGGATGTGGAGGCTTGTTCGTAAAGTCAGTAAGAATACTCTGAAGATTCTTGTAGGGGCCCTCATACAAGGTCATTATGATTATGCATGCACTTCATGGTATCACAACACCTCCAAGGCCCTAAAAACAAGGCTCCAAACATCCCAAAACAAACTTGTAAGGCTACTTCTTGGCCTCAATTACAAAACCCATCTAACCCATGCCCATTTTGCTAGGATTGGATGGCTTAGGGTTGAGGACAGAGTACAGCAACTTGCTATGGGCCTGGTCTTCAAGATACACCACAACATTGGGATCCCCCTGTATTTGTCAAAATACTTCCAAAATGTTAATCAAGTCCATGATCATAACACCAGAGGCAGCTCCACAAACCATGTTCAACCCAGATTTGGCACAACAAAGGGAATGAACTCTTTCTCATGCTATTCATCTAAAATGTGGAATGCCCTACCAAAAGGAGTAAAGGAGTGTAAAACCCTACTCACTTTCAAAAATGCCCTAAAGATACACCTTCAGGAGGCTGCAATTCAAAAATGGCCCCTGTCCAAGTCCTAACCTACCCCATGTCCTAACCTAACCTACCCCCCCCCCCCTCTCTTTCTTTTTTTGTACATATTTTTCACCCTTCATACCAGTAACCTGTAAACTGATTGTATGACATTCTGTATAGTAGTGTGTATATCTGTCTGTCTCTTATATGTCATCATGATTTGTGTGCGTGGGGATCTCATCTTAAACAAGCTACGTGCTTAACTGAGCTATCCAGTTTAGTAGACCTTGTATTGTGAATTTGTACTTCCATGTACTGTTATGTACTGTCATGTACTGTTCTCATGTCTTACTAAATAAAGTACATCAATCAATCAATCAAATGCTCCAAACTTGGTAGGTGTTCTTAGACTTCCGGTTTTTATTTCCTACTTCCCGTTTGTCGGATTGCCTTGAAACTTCATCCACACACTCTCTGAGGGGTGTGGAGTTCAATGGTGCAGGCCGGAAGTGGATCTGTTCACTTCCAGTTTTACCAGGAAGTGGTCGTAGACCCCTACCTCCCGAACACAAGGTTGCACAGCTATGACCTGGGTGCTGCAAGTGCATCGCCTTTCGGCAGCAGTGTTATAGCAGTGTTAAAAGGTTAATGGTAAATGGTGCATTTATATAGTGCTTTTATCCAAAGCGCTTTACATAGATTTTGCATTACATTCACCCATTCACATTCACACACACATTGACACACACATTGACACACACATTCACACACACATTCACACACACATTCATACACACATTCACACACACATTCACACACACATTCATACACCGATGGCGGAGGAAACCATGCAAGGCACCAACCTGCTCATCGGGAGCAATTAGGGGTTCAGCGTCTTGCTCAAGGACACTTCTACACTAACTCTGGGGGAGCCCGGGATCGAACTGGAAACCTCACGGCTTCCATCCGGCCGCTCTACCGGCCACTCTACCCCTGAGCCACTGCCGCCCCATTAAACACTTCAAATGGCCATACTTTGGTGACCATTGCTCTTATCTGCATAACATAGGACTAGTTATTATACATATACCTATGTGTTACCGGGCAGATTGAGTATTAACCATTGGTCGATGTGTTACCGGGCAGAACGAGTATTAACCATTGGTTGATTAGTTATCGGGCAGAACGAGTATTAACCATTGGTTGATTAGTTATCGGGCAGAACGAGTATTAATCATTGGTCGATGTGTTACCGGGCAGAGCGTGTATTAACCATTGGTCGATGTGTTACCGTGCAGAACGAGGGCTCTAAGAAGAGGTCGCAGAACGACAGTGATGAGGAGACTCCGCCTCCGGGCGTCACTGACCGCGCCCCCCTCATGATGTTCACGCCCCTGACCTCTGACCCCATCTACATCAGGAAGTCGCCGCTGGCGCGAGGAAAGAAGATCGGCTCTGTGGAAGTAAGTGATACAGTACTTCACTACACTGGCTCCCGGTTGTTTTTAGGATTGATTTTTAAATTATTTTAATAGTTTATAAAGCTCTAAATGGTCTGGCACCTTCCTACCTCTATGACTGCCTAGAGAGATATGTTCCAAACCGGCCCCTCAGGTCTTCAAGTGCTGACCTGCTCGAGGTGCCTACAATGACATATAAAAAATACGGTGAAGCAGCATTCTGCTTTTACTGACCAACAGTGTGGAATAAACTCCCATTACACCTAAGATTTTAGGTATTGCCTATTTTAATGTTTTATGCTTTTGCTTTTATTTTATTTTATTTTTGTTTGCTTTATTGTTAAATTGGTTGTAACTGTAACTGTATTCTTGCTCTGTAAAGCACTTTGCGCTGCATTTCATGTCATGAAAGGTGCTATACAAATAAAGTTTATTATTATTATTATTATTATTACATTTATACATCTATTCACTGATCAATATACATCTATTCACTGATCAGTGAACAGTGGTTAATACATCTATAGTTTTGTTAAACCAATGTCTGCTTAGATTTATTTTATTATCTTAATTTGTCCCATGTTTTCACTTTAGTTAAACCAATGTTTGAAACTGTTACCATTGGTGACCATTTTGAATCGATGTCCAGGCCAGTGCGAAAGCGCAGGTTTTCATATCTCCTGAACCAGACAACGTACAAAGACAAATAAACCCACTTTGTCATAGAATTTTAATACCAGGAATCTAACGGAAAGGTCACTGACATGATTCTGTGTTGGTGAAAAACACACAAATATCACATTTCTGGCTTACGTTTAGGCATGATATAACTAACCCAAACCCTATACTGTATTATTATTCATTATGAGGTTATATACTGTGTTTTAATACATGGTGTGGTTTTATACTGTATTTTATTAATTCTGTGTCATGCTGTATTTTATACATAATATGTTATATACTGTATTTTAAACATGTGGTTATATACTGTGTTTTAATACATGATGTGGTTACAGTATATATTGAATGACTAACCAAATGGTGCTAAATATAGTTCCATTTCTAATACTTTGAATTTGGTTATTTGTCTTTTCTCTTTCCATGCTTTCTTCATAGTTTCCATCGCAGACAGACTTAATCAAGACTTCACCTGGCAAAGTATGATACTATGTTCTGCTCTGTCCAAAAAGGTTCAATATGAACCCTCTAGATTTCTGCTCTGTCCAAAAAGGTTCAATATGAACCCTCTAGATTTCTGCTCTGTCCAAAAAGGTTCAATATGAACCCTCTAGATTTCTGCTCTGTCCAAAAAGGTTCAATATGAACCCTCTAGATTTCTGCTCTGTCCAAAAAGTTCAATCCAGTAGAGAGATGGTTCACCTCCCTAATAACATCCATTACTACCTACATCTATACTAGAGATGAGTGATATCACCTCCCTAATAGTATATATTATATTAGGGAGGTGATATCACTCATCTCTAGTGTAGATGTATATACTATAAGGGAGGTGATATCACTCATCTCTAGTGTAGATGTATACATCTATAAGGGAGGTGATATCACTCATCTCTAGTATAGATGTATATACTATAAGGGAGGTGATATCACTCATCTCTAGTGTAGATGTATACATCTACACTAGAGAGGAGTGATATCACCTCCCTTCAGTGGCGTGCACAGACATTTTGAGGGGCAGGTGCTCAAGTAAATGATACTTTTTTTTGTTTACTTGGTCTGCTCTTTTTTCCCTCTACACCTATACCTCTTTGCCAAAAATAGCCGATCTACAAGCTCACAGGGCTTGTAGATCGGCTACTTTTGGCTAAAGTTCTCCTCAGAAAAGGGATGCTAGGTTTCGAGTGGTTATGGTAAAAAGAAAAATCATATCACATAAAGATTTGGCGGACCCCCTGTAGTAACTCTGAGGACTCCTGGACCCCCTGTTGAAGACCCCTGCTGTAAACTGAAAAACCCCCCAAAAAAACATGTTTTTTTCTTATTTTTTTCAAAAGGGCACTTCTGGTCAAGAGGGCAAAGGGCAGGTGCTCCAGCACCGCCTAGAGTCTATCTGTGCACGTCCCTGCCTCCCTTATAGTATATACATCTATACTAGAGATGCTTGATATTGACAACAATCCCTATACTTGTGCCCAAACACCTCAACATCGACCATGAAGAATAAGCTCAGGAATGTGCCTCACGTATGAAGCAGGAAAACACAACCTTGACACTGTATGACGATAGGACAATATCCTAGACGATATGCAGTGTCATGTGCACTCATGGAGGATATAATTATAAATATAATAATATGCTTTCATGGATAAACCTCTCAGCTCTAATGTGTGCAGATCTATAATGTTCTATCTGTGTGTAATATTTGCTGTGTTTGCCCCTCCCCCCTCTCTCGCCTCCAGGAAGAGGAGACACGCCCACTGAGTGTGTCTAGCCCTGACTCTATTGGCCCGTGGCTTCATTATACCTGTGCTGTCGCTACGGGGCGTCGACGACGCCCATCAGGGGACCAAATAACCTCGTCCCCCGTGTCCCCCAAATCCCTGGCTTTCACCTCCAGTATTTTTGGCTCATGGCAACAGGTTCAACATTCCTTCCTTTTTCCATTTCATTACGATCACATTTAACCCAAACCCAAGCTGTTCAGATTAACTCTTAAACTGCCAGGGTTTTTCAAAAATAGTACTCACAGACTGCCAGCATGTTTACAGCTTAAACATAGGAACATTTTTATTTTTTTGTCAGTTTATTTTTTAACATTGAAGTGAATGGAGCAGCAACTTTTTGGAAAATGTTATCTCCTGGTTCTTTGTGACGAACGGAAAAACGTTTATTTTTTTGCCATAAACGTTTTTTAAACGTTTTTGGCAGGCAATGTGTTTAATATCTAATTTTAATCGTGTTAAAGACGTCATGATATGGCTTTATTGCTAACGCTTTTTGCTAAGTTTAGTTCGGAGACGTAGGTTTGGTCTTCCTCAACCAATCGGACGGTCCCGTCCCCTCAGGCTATGGAATCGAGGACTCAGAGCACGGCAGCTGTTTAATAGAGTAATACATCGTCTGGACGTCATCTTGAGTTAGATCATTGGTTCTCAAAGTGGGGTCCGGGGACCCCCAGGGGTACTTGAGGGGGTTCCAGGGGGTCCCCAGCTAAATGATGGATAGGAGCCAAATGGACCCTTATGGGTCTGTAACTCTGAGAGTGTACAAATGGAACCAAATGGACCCGTTAGGGTCCATTTGGTTCCATTTGTACACTCTCAGAGTTAAATTAACATTGATTTTACAATATAAATTGGGGTCCCAGAGATAGAAATGCCATTAAATGGGGGTCTGTAGCCCTAATGCATGTCAAACTGGGGGTCCTTGAAATTATTATTTTTTTCGGCTAGAGCCGTAAAAATCTTCTCTTATGGGGTCCCTGGCTTATCTTTTCAATTAATTAAAACCAGGTGGAGGAATGTGAGCTATGGGAATCACACGGCTGAATGAAATCATGATTCATATTTATTAACACTCACATTATGGCTTTTATTGTCATTTGTTTTTCTCTAGGTCCTGGCAGAGAACACTTCTCACCTGCAAAGACCTCCCAGAATGCACTCTGAACTCAAGCTGACTACTGGCTTAGGTAAGAATTATTATTATTAATATTATTATTATTATATGATATTATAATGAGTATATAATATATTATTATGAAGATAAGGTTAAATTAGTGAAATACTCCTTTGTCCTTTGTGCCGCGTGACATGATGCCTAAACTTCCTGCCAGGCTGCTCACAGACTTTTGTGGCAAGAATCTTCCTATCAGATGCATGCATGGTGCATGCGTGTGCGCGCGCGCCTGTGTGTGTGTGTGTGTGTGTGTGTGTGTGTGTGTGTGTGTGTGTGTGTGCGTGTGCGTGTGCGTGTGCGTGTGCGTGTGTGTGTGTGCGTGTGTGTGTGTGTGTGTGTTATATGTCTAACTCTCATCAGGGTCAGTGTGTGTGTATGTGTGTGTATTCTGTCTCTAACTCAGGGTCACATTGCGCTGGTCTGTTTAGCACCATGGTGCTAGGAGCTTCCTCCAGCGCACCAAACCTCCAAGATTACGCTCGCGCGCATCGCAAAAAGCTGACCTCTCCTGCCTTCCTAGATGGTATGTGCTGACCCGCACACATCTGTTGGATCAAACCAAAAAATAAAAACTAAAGAAAAACATCAACCCTCATTTTACCAACCATTGTTCATTTCATCATTACAAAGACTCCATGTCAAGATTCCATTCAAGTTGTATTTGAAGTCAGTCGTGAGAAAGATGTCTTCTAAACAAACACTTTAATAAACAGGCTGCAGCAGACTGACAACTCTGAACACAGTTCTTAAGGACAAAACCAAGTTATACTTCCAAGCTTCTCAGCTCTACGTTCTGAACGCTAGACCCCGCCCACTCAGTAATCTGCCTAGCAACACCAAGCCAATGAAGCATTGTTTATATAGTGCTCTCAGAGTTGCCTTCAAAGGAGCTAGTTTTGTACTTCTTCTCCAGTCTATTGGTTAAATTCATCCATGTTCTCCATTGAAGATGCAGTTCTGTTATATATGGGGTAGAAGAGGCTCTCAGCTCATTTGTGTTCTTGAGCAAGAGACTTAAACTCCATCTGATCCATCATCCAACAGAGAGCTCCAGACTTCTCTTTCCATAGCAACATTAGAACTCAGGGATCCTGAGGCGTTCCAAGACCAGTGTGGAGATGTAATCCCCCCATCTGGTCCTTGGTCTGCCAGGGGGTCTCCTCCTCCTAGTGGAGATATATATATAGTCCATCTGGTCCTTGGTCTGCCAGGGGGTCTCCTCCTCCTAGTGGAGATATATATAGTCCATCTGGTCATTGGTCTGCCCCGGGGTCTCCTCCTAGTGGAGATATATATATAGTCCATCTGGTCCTTGGTCTGCCCCGGGGTCTGCCCCGGGGTCTCCCTAGGGAGGCGCTCAGAAGGCGTCCGTACTGGATGCCCGAACCACCTAAGCTGGCTCCTTTCGAGGAGCAGCGGTTCTACAAAGTCAACATTAAAACTGTTGTGGCTGTAAGGGAAGGTCAACATTAAAACTGTTGTGGCTGAAGGGAAGGTCAACATTAAAACTGCTGTGGCTGTAGGGAAGGTCAACATTAAAACTGTTGTGGCTGAAGGGAAGGTCAACATTAAAACTGCTGTGGCTGAAGGGAAGGTCAACATTAAAACGACTAAACCAAATCCTCCTTTCCTTTCCGCACCACTCATCCCCCTCTTCTGCATGTCATCTGTCACTCCCTTATGTTCTTCCAACTCTTATACATTTTGATTTGTCTTTTTCTCAGAGGCCACGCATGGTCCTGGAGTAAAAAGATTTTCAGTCTCGTTTGCGCGACACCCAACAAATGGTACGTTTGCTTTTTACCTCATCCATTTGATTTGAGTTTCTGTTTGAATTAGTCCTCCCCAACCAAGGCATGTGCTCACGCTCAGAACATATGGAATGTGTTTGTGCTCTAGCTACAGGATTGATTGATTGATTGATTGATTGATTGATTGAACAGACATATAATAGTTGGCGAAATGGCAACTTCACATGTTCAGTTGTTCATAAAACATGCTAAGTTGCGCACAAAATAGGCTTAAGTAAGACTGTTAAATCCCCGTTGTCAGGCACGAACACAGCAGCAAATCTACAAAACCCAAAGCATGTTCATCTGCCTCTTATTCTGGGCTTGCAGATCTGCTATGTTCGGTGCGCGACGGACAACACCATGTGACAAAGTACAAATCAGGCTTCTTCTGTCTGCCTTCCGCACGTCTGTAAAACCTTTATTAATAATAATAGCTTGAATTTGTATAGCTCCTTTCATGAACCCAAGTATTCTTTACATCAAAAACAATGAACAACCAACAAAGTAAACCAACATTAGCCTGGTATTAGACTGATAACGTAGATTCACGCTCACGTTCCTCCCGGGTATCAGTCTGGACTTCGGCCCATAGGGAGTGAGACAGTGAGTATGAGAAATCAGAAATTATTTTGATGCTTTTCACTGTAGTCACAGTCACTGATTGGCCCGATCATTTTCTGATTTCTCATACTCGCTCCCTATGGGCCGAAGTCCAGACTGATACCGGGGAGGAACGTGAGAGTGAATCCACGTTATCAGTCTGGACAATGCCAGGCTAAACTGTCAGCGCAGCACCACACCACCCCACCCCATGGTAACTCTGAAGCCTGATTGGTTGGATGTGTTATGCACCCCTGATAACCCTGAAGCTAGACGTGAAGCTGAAGCCTGATTTAAGCCTGAGTTGTACTTCGCTGCACGATGTGTCACGCACCAAAAATACAAGCCTACAAGTTCACAACGCACCACATTGTGAGCATTGTGACATATTGTGATGCATTGTGAGCATTGTGACATATTGTGATGCATTGTGAGCATTGTGACATATTGTGATGCATTGTGAGCATTGTGTGCATTGTGACATATTGTGATGCATTGTGAGCATTGTGAGCATTGTGACATATTGTGATGCATTGTGAGCATTGTGACATATTGTGATGCATTGTGAGCATTGTGACATATTGTGATGCGTTGTGAGCATTGTGTGCATTGTGAGCTACACACCGCTGTTGCATGTCAAAAATAACCAATCTACTGTAGATTGGCACGCGAGAAGATCTATGCAGTACAAATGAAGCATTAGGCTGATTTATGTGTTGTCCAGCAACATGCGTTGTGCATTCAAAACACTGACATACTTTTTACACTAAAAACACCAAAATAATTTAAAATAAAATAAAAAACACAATGCAGTCGCTTTCATTGTCCGTTTTCATTACACACCCATGTGCAACCATTACACACCCATGTGCAACCATTACACACCCTTTTGCGACTTCCATTCACCCTGGTTGTTCCTGAGACCATGTCTAGTGTAGGTGGCTCAGTGTCCAGACCATGTCTAGTGTAGGTGGCTCAGTGTCCAGACCATGTCTAGTGTAGGTGGCTCAGTGTCCAGACCATGTCTAGTGTGGCTCAGTGTCCAGACCATGTCTAGTGTAGGTGGCTCAGTGTCCAGACCATGTCTAGTGTGGCTCAGTGTCCAGACCATGTCTAGTGTAGGTGGCTCAGTGTCCAGACCATGTCTAGTGTGGCTCAGTGTCCAGACCATGTCTAGTGTAGGTGGCTCAGTGTCCAGACCATGTCTAGTGTGGCTCAGTGTCCAGACCATGTCTAGTGTGGCTCAGTGTCCAGACCATGTCTAGTGTAGGTGGCTCAGTGTCCAGACCATGTCTAGTGTGGCTCAGTGTCCAGCCCATGTCTAGTTTAGGTGGCTCAGTGTCCAGACCATGTCTAGTGTGGCTCAGTGTCCAGACCATGTCTAGTGTAGGTGGCTCAGTGTCCAGACCATGTCTAGTGTGGCTCAGTGTCCAGACCATGTCTAGTTTAGGTGGCTCAGTGTCCAGACCATGTCTAGTGTGGCTCAGTGTCCAGACCATGTCTAGTGTGGCTCAGTGTCCAGACCATGTCTAGTTTAGGTGGCTCAGTGTCCAGACCATGTCTAGTGTAGGTGGCTCAGTGTCTAGTGTAGGTGGCTCAGTGTCTAGCTAATTCCATAACGTAACATGCAGATCTGCACCAACACTGGTCAGGGGTCTGACACACCAGGGACCATATGTGGCACCCAGGCGCACCATTTTTCCGCCCCCTCTGTGTTCCTATTGGCTGGGCTTTAAACAGCCACTAACTCCAATTCCCAGCATGCTAAAGGCCCCAGACTTGGTGGGTGCTCTTAGACGGCCAATAGGGAATTTGCTGATGCCCCGCCCCATCTGTGTTCCTACAGCCATAACTACAGTTCCCAGCATGCTACAGGCTCCAGACTTGGTTGGTGGTTCAACATACTTTCAATTTGATCAGAAATGACCTCTTTGATTGCCCTGAAACTTCACCCACACACTCTTTGAGGGGTGTGGAGTTCAACTGTGCAACCCATTAGTGCCCCTACTTCCCAAACGCAAGGTTGCAAATGTATGACAGCTGGACATGGGTGCTGCAAGTGCATCGCTGCTCTGCAGCAGTGTTAAGGCGGTGTTTAACACTTCAAATGGCCATACTTCAGTGTAATAGCAGTGTTTAACACTTAAAATGGCCATACTTCAGTGTAATAGCAGTGTTTAACACTTAAAATGGCCATACCTCTGTGACCATTGCTCTTATCAGCGCAACATAGGACTAGGTTTGAAGGCCGCATAGTGACCTGAAAATCTAATACTGTATAAAAGCAATGCCTCTGGCGGTCAGCAGAGATGAAATAGAACGAGTAGTTTGCAAGTTCTGGGCAATATATAGCATATTATTTAGCATATTTGAATGTATAGCATATTTAGCATATTATAATGTATAGCATAGTATTTAGCATATTATAATGTATGGCATATTTCTCATTATTGGTGGAATCTGTTATGACTTTGTGGAATGTTGGTGGTTTGTTAATTTTGGCTTTAATCTGCTTTTCTAAACGGCTCAGTCTTTTCCAGTATATTCAGTGGTAAGTAGCTTTTTCCCCTCGATGTTTGATTTAATCATTCCATTTGTTGTCCTTATGTGTTCCCTATAGTTTACACTGATGATTTAGTCATTCCATTTGTTGTCCTTGTGTTCCCTATAGTTTACACTGATGGCTTCATGTGTAAATCAACTTGTTTTATCACCTTCAACGCATTGTTATACGCATTCTCAAACGTTAAATATGTTATGTATATATTGCATTGTTATATATATATATTGTTATAATTTGGCATTCTCAAACATTAAATATGTTACATGATATATAGATTTGTAATTCAGTGTTTGAACAGCTCGATCTGCCCTGCACAACATTCACAAAACGTCCAGTAAAGAATGTTTAAACATTCACAAAACGTCCAGTACAGAATGTTTAAACATTCACAAAACGTCCAGTAAAGAATGTTTAAACATTCACAAAACGTCCAGTAAAGAATGTTTTTTAGCGGTGCCAGCCGCTCTACACTTGAGCGTGTGTGTTTGTCCGTCCGTCAGAGCAAGGCATGAACAGCTGCAGCTGATTGCAACACAAAGATGAAACCAATTACACTCATTAAAAAGAAACAGGAGACAGTGCAACATATGCACCATTTAAACACATGCGTGCAGTGTGCGCGCACACACACACACACACACACACACACACACACACACACACACAAATCAGGTTTAACTGGTCTAGAATCAGTTCTTATAATGACGTCTAGAATTAGTTCTTATATGAAAGTGTAACCGGTTTTGAACCATTGGTCTTTTGGTCTTTTATCTTTGATTAGGAGCACCTTTGTATTTTATCTTTGATTAGGAACACCTGTGTATGTTATCCTTGGTTAGGAACACCTGTGTATGTTATCTTTGATTAGGAACACCTGTGTATGTTATCTTTGATTAGGAACACCTGTGTATGTTATCTTTGATTAGGAACACCTGTGTATGTTATCTTTGATTAGGAACACCAGTGTATTTTAAAGCTTTATGTAACAATGGACCAAACATCAATCCCATAATTGCCCATAATGCCGTTTTGTGTCCAGGGTTGGAGTTGTACTCCATGGTTCCGTCCATCTGTCCTCTGGAGACTCTGCACAACTCTCTATCTCTGAAGCAAGTGGACGATTTCCTTGTGTCCATCGCCATGTCACATGACTCCGACTCCAACATGTCCGCCTCGTCTGCAGGTTCCTTACCTTACCTTACCTTACCTTACCTTACCTTACCTTACCGTTGTTCTTACCCATGAGCTGTGTTTGGAAGGGATTTTTAACCTTATATCTTAACTTATCTTACTTACCTTCTCTCCTACCCATCAGCTGTGTTTGGAAGGGAAACTAAACGTTGCTGGTTCTGAAATAGAACCAACGTTTTTTCAAATTCGTTTGAAGATTTACTAAATACTAAATATCGGTCGTCACATCACGTCTAGAGGAGAACGACGATCAAATATTGTCTGTGTATCGTTTGATGACGTGAAACGATGCATTTGTCAACATTCTGTAGAGACTTACACTGAACACATACAGTTGACCCCCTCACTTCAGAACAATAGGATGTAGCTTGTTTGTCTCTAATGTATTGTTGTCTCTGGCTGTTCAACAGCTGTGAAGAAAGCTCCTCTCAACACATATACTCCTGCTAAAGTCCTGCCCTGTCCCTTCACACAAGGAACAAAGGTCCTTGACAATGCTGCAAACGGTAAATACTCATTCAGAACTCCTCTCCATTAAATACTCATCCTCTGTATATGAAAAGAGGATGACAGAACTCCAGACCTCCAGTGTTCTATTGTCCAATGTTGGTGAGTTTGTGCTAATTGTATTCTCAGGAGTGGCACCCAATGTGGCCTTTTGCTGCTGTGGCCTGTTGTTCTTCTGCTGTAGCCTGTTGTTCTTCTGCTGTAGCCTGTTGTTCTTCTGCTGTAGCCTGTTGTTCTTCTGCTGTAGCCTGTTGTTCTTCTGCTGTAGCCTGTTGTTCTTCTGCTGTAGCCTAGCCTGGTTCCGGACGAATCTGCCTTTGCAAAATTGCATCGCACTTTAGCCCTCGGCAGATTAGGTCTGGCCCCCCTCAATAGAGATTTCATTTCTCTCCCTCCGAAGTCGTGAAGGACCAATCAGGGCCCAGTATCCAAATGTGGGCGGGATTATCACCTTATTTGGAGCAATGACGTACAATGCGGGAGACTCATTTTCAGTTTTTCACAACAAAGATGGACGCCGCCATAGCATCGGTAGTAAACACGTTATAAAATATTTATTTTCTAAAAGACGAACAAACAATTGCCCTTAAAGCTTTTGTTGGAAAGAAAGATGTGTTAAGAATAGTTTCATCTGGTTACCAGACTAAATACGAGTGGAGCTAGCTTTTCGTTTACTATTTCAGCACCGGCGCTTGTGTGTGACGTAGCAGGAAGCACTGCTCTGATTGGTTTTAGGTCTAACCAATAGAGTCCGTTTGGATCTTTTTGTAACCGCCCCTTGGAAAAAAATCTATCGTTGATAGGGACCAGACTAATATCCACGCAGTGTGTCGTGTGATATTGTCTGGCCACGCGAGGCTAGCTGTAGCCTGTTGTTCTTCTGCTGTAGCCTGTTGTTCTTCTGCTGTAGCCTGTTGTTAGGCTCTAACCTGTTGTTAGGGTCTAACCTGTTGTTAGGGTCTAACCTGTTGTTAGGGTTAGGCTCTAACCTGTTGTTAGGGTTAGGCTCTAACCTGTTGTTAGGGTTAGGCTCTAACCTGTTGTTAGGGTTAGGGTCTAACCTGTTGTTAGGGTTAGGCTCTAACCTGTTGTTAGGGTTAGGCTCTAACCTGTTGTTAGAGGATGTTCTTCCAATCGTTACAGCCGACACCTCGTTGCTCTACGGATTGTTTTGTTTTTTCGCACCATTCTATATAAACTATAGAGATGGTTGTGTATCATTCTATGTAAACTATAGAGATGGTTGTGTATCATTCTATATAAACTATAGAGATGGTTGTGTATCATTCTATATAAACTATAGAGATGGTTGTGTATCATTCTATATAAACTATAGAGATGGTTGTGTATCATTCTATATAAACTATAGAGATGGTTGTGTATTATTCTATATAAACTATAGAGATGGTTGTGTATCATTCTATATAAACTATAGAGATGGTTGTGTATCATTCTATATAAACTATAGAGATGGTTGTGTATCGTTCTATATAAACTATAGAGATGGTTGTGTATTATTCTATATAAACTATAGAGATGGTTGTGTATCATTCTATATAAACTATAGAGATGGTTGTGTATCATTCTATATAAACTATAGAGATGGTTGTGTATCATTCTATATAAACTATAGAGATGGTTGTGTATCGTTCTATATAAACTATAGAGATGGTTGTGTATCATTCTATATAAACTATAGAGATGGTTGTGTATCATTCTATATAAACTATAGAGATGGTTGTGTATCATTCTATATACACTATAGAGATGGTTGTGTATCATTCTATATAAACTATAGAGATGGTTGTGTATCATTCTATATAAACTATAGAGATGGTTGTGTATTATTCTATATAAACTATAGAGATGGTTGTGTATCATTCTATATAAACTATAGAGATGGTTGTGTATTATTCTATATAAACTATAGAGATGGTTGTGTATTATTCTCTGTAAACCCAACCATCATCTGTGAATGTTGTTTCTCCTCAGAGAGCGTTGCCACTACCAGAGCCCACAAGTCCATGAAGCTTCCAGAGCCGTGTAAACCTGGACCTCCCGCTACCCCCCACCAACCTCCTGGACCTCCCCCAACCCCCCATCAACTTCCTGGACCTCCTCCTGGGCCTCCCCCAGCCCCCCACCAACCTCCTGGACCTCCCCCAACCCCCCACCAACCTCCTGGACCTCCCCCAACCCCCCACCAACCTCCTGGACCTCCCGCCACCCCCCATCAACTTCCTGGACCTCCTCCTGGGCCTCCCCCAGCTCCCCACCAACCTCCTGGACCTCCCCCAACCCCCCACCAACCTCCTGGACCTCCCCCAACCCCCCACCAACCTCCTGGACCTCCCCCAACCCCCCACCAAACCAGTGGGAACAACAAACGGGTCCATTCCAGCGCTGACATGGAGCTGGCATCAGGAAGTCGTCCAGTTCCAGCAGAACCCCTGAGTCCTCAAGCCTCCATCAGTTGAACACTGATGCAGGTGCTTTTGTTGCCACGCCAACCAGAGTCGGGCGGTAAAACGTTTCTGTATAGCTTTCTGTTTATGAACCATAGACTGTAAAACAATATGGACGAAGGGAGCCGTCACTTCACCCACAGGTTTCTGCAGACCTGTTTTCAAGCCTGTTTTTCAGAAATGTTTAAATCCACCATCTTGGGAACTTCCGGTTCCGAAAAGCAACGGGAAACAAATGCTATTGGCTGGAAGGGCAGCGAGGGCGGGTCTTCACTCAGTAGAGCCAGTAGAAGCCCTAGAAGCATTGCCCTACTTTATCATCAGTTTAAACATGAGTGAGACCATAATTTACAGAAATGTATATTTTCATGATCATTGAAAGAAGACTTCAAACTAGCGAATGTGAAAGCATAAAGTATTTATGACAATGTTTTCCAAGGTAACAAAATCAAGTGTAAAGTCTGGGCAAATCTCCATAGTAATTAATGGCCGGTAGTAATTCTTCTGCAGCCAGCAGGAGGGGAAATAGTGACCCCTTCTGGGCCATTAATAAGAAGTGCAGCGTGTTCAGAGATGCTTACCTCCTGTTTTTGAACCGAGTCGGGTGGTAAGACTTTTCTGTATAGCTTTATGTTTTTGCCCTGCGGATTGAGGACACAACACCCCCAAAAATGATTCCACTGAATATTGTGAGAATTTGTGACTATTATGTGAGTGTGCGGCGTGGCGAAGGAGCTAGCGGTAACGTTAGCAGAACAGCGTGCGGATTGAGACGAGACCGAGTGTCTGAACCTCCAAAGAAACAAAGGTTTCAGATCCACTCTGAACACTGATCTATACTTCGTCATACACCGTTGTCACGCGCCAAAGAAAGATAGCCTGCCTATAAGCTCAAAACACGTTGCATCGCGCCGCGTTGTGAGCTTATAGATCAGCTATTTTTGGTACGCGGCACATGGAGTATGAATGAAGTATAGGCAGTTTCTTTACATTTTGTTACATCACAATGACATTACATTTTGTTACATTACAATGAAAGTGATTCTGCAATATCGACTCAAAGACAAAATATGTGCTCCTCATTTTTATTTTTATTGTTGTCTCCGCCAGGAGACTATGTTTTCGTTCTCGTCCTTCCGTGTGTCCACCAAGCTAACATTGGTCAAGCTTCACGTGACACGTGACAATATGTTGAAAGGGTGTGCTTTGATTGGCTAGCGAGACGCATGATGAAATAGAGACCTATAAATAGGTGTGTCACTTCAAAGACAGGATTAATCAGGAACAGTGCTGGCGGAGACCTGTGCTCCGAGGAGCACATTTTCTATTTTTTTCTCTTTTTTTGCTCATGGATATCTTTTTTTGTTTTTGATTATTATCATATCATTATAACCAGGAAAGTACAATAAATGGATAAGACATTGTGTTGGCAATAATATTGGTGCACTTTGGCAATTCATTCCATAACAGTAGAGTTCCAATACAACATATCTCTGCTGTCAGGCAGAACAATGTTAAAAATATTAACTTGTCAGGAAATGAACAAAAAACAACATGTTTTTAAAACGGCACAGTTGGTATTGTGACTTTATACACTGTCAGATACTTGAATGTGTCCTTATTATCATCACTTTAGCTAAATACACCTCAAGTGGAGTTTTTGTCCATTAATGTGGAGATAGTTGTTTTGTCCATTAATGTGGAGATAGTTGTTTTTTCCATTAATGTGGAGATAGTTGTTTTGTCCATTAATGTGGAGATAGTTGTTTTGTCCATTAATGTGGAGATAGTTGTTTTGTCCATTAATGTGGAGATAGTTGTTTTGTCCATCATTGATTAGAATGAGGAAGTCAAGACGGGAAAACAAAACCTGAGTTAGATAGTTTGACTCACAGTTTGAGGATCCAATGAGTCAGAAGCGCTTTTTAATACTTTTTATTGGATCAATAAAAAGTGTGGGAGGTGGAGGTCCCCTCTTAAAACCCACCTCTGTTCCCTTGATGATGAGGGGTCACAGTGTGGGAGGTCCCCTCCTAAAACCCACCTCTGTTCCCTTGATGGTGAGGGGTCACAGTGTGGGAGGTCCCCTCCTAAAACCCACCTCTGTTCCCTTGATGATGAGGGGTCACAGTGTGGGAGGTCCCCTCTTAAAATCCAGAATGACTTCCTTGGTTTTCTCCACATTGAGGACGAGGTCATTGTCCTCTCCGTAGCTGATGATGTTGTTCACCTGTTCCCTGTTCCCTGACTCGTCTCCTTCCTTAATAAGGCCCAGGATGGTCGTGTCATCGGCTTACTTACTTTATTATGATGTTACTCTTCTGGGTGGAAACACAGTCATGCGTGTACAAGGAATAGAGTTTAGGACTTCCAGTACTAACTGTGATCTTATTTCCCATCCTCACCACTTATGGCCTGTCTATCAGGAAGTCCAATATCCAGTTGCAGGTGGGTGTTGGTACATAGCTTCATAGGCCGTATTATGTTGAAAGCCGAGCTGTAATCCAGAATGAGCATACGTACATATGTTATGCTTTTGTCCAGGTGTTCCAATGTAGAATGAAGTGCCACCGACATCCACAGATGTGGTAGGCAAACTGTAGGGGGTCCAATGAGTCAGGAATAACAGAGTTCATGGACTGAAGAACCAGCTTTTCCATGCACTCCATTGCCACTGAAGTCAGTGCCACTGGTCTGATCATCACTTTACCCAAACACAGCTCAAGTGGAGTTAGGAGCTTTTTGACCATTAATGTGCAGACTTCGTCATTCTAATCGACAGTTTGAGGATCCAATGGAGTTAGGAGGTTTAGTCAGAAGTGCTTATTAATACTTAGCATTGGTTCATTCTTTTTAAAACCCACACACAGTAAAGGCTGTCCAATAGCACTGATTTATTAAAACAGTTTAAAACACACACACAGTAAAGGCTGTTCAATAGCACTGATTTATTAAAACAGAGTTTAAAACCCACACACAGTAAAGGCTGTTCAATAGCACTGATTTATTTAAACAGTTTAAAACCCACACACAGTAAAGGCTGTTCACTAGCACTGATTTATTAAAACAGAGTTTAAAACACACACACACACACACACACACACACACACACACACACACACACACACACACACACACACACACACACACACACACACACACAGTAAAGGCTGTTCAATAGCACTGATTTATTAAAACAGAGTTTAAAACCCACACACACACAGTAAAGGCTGTTCAATAGCACTGGTTTATTAAATGATTGATTGATGTACTTTATTTAGTAAGACATGAGAACAACAGTACATGGAAGTACAAATTCGCAATACAAGGCCACATTAATGGAAAATAAAAACAATATGCAAGTATAATCAATGTATGTATTGCGCTGGTCCTGGTGGTGAAAGGTAGCGTCCTCTGGATGAATCTGTTCTTCAGCGGTGGTCTCTTCATGTTGTAGTTTAGTAATGAATGGCTCAAGCTGCTCTCAGAGCCCCTTTTATGCCAGGTGAGTACAGGTGATGGCCCAGACCCCCACCCCTGGCACTCTTGGCAGGCTGGCACCCCATGAAGACAAAGGCATACATTTGCATCACTAGGCCAGGGTCGCTCTGCTGAATGGATACGGTAGTGATCGGCTGCCTGGCGGGCTAATGGCCCGACGGCCATTATTCTGTTTGGATTTTTTTCACTGCCTTTCTTGTCTACGGGAGGCGTATGCCACTGGTGCAATGTGCAGTTTTTTCGTGTATAAGTGTGTACTGCAGTGTGTATTTATTGTGTATAAGTGTGTACTGCAGTGTGTATTTATTGTGTATAAGTGTGTACTGCAGTGTGTATTTATTGTGTATAAGTGTGTACTGCAGTGTGTGTAAGTGTGTACTGCAGTGTGTATTTATACGCTTCTCTGTCGCTCAATGTCTGTCTTTGTTTCGTGTGTGCGTGCGTGTGTGAGAGACAGAATAACTGTCCAGTCTGCTAATCCTCTGCTGCCATCTGCTGGCCAAACACTTTGAGCCAGATGAATGTAAGTTTAAATAAATGAAACTATAAAATAATGTAAAATAATATTAAATAATGCTGAAACCTATTGGGTAAAAGCACTGATATAATATATGATATATATAGAAAGCTGTTTCTTGAGATTTCAAGGCAAATATTGTACTTTTACTCCACTACAATTATTTGAAAACTTTAGTTACTATAGTTACTTTGCAGATATTAATTATTACATTACAAAACATACATTAACCACTTTAGCCCTATTTTATACCTAGGCTATTTGAAAATAGCAGATCTACAAGCTCACACCACGTCACGATGCCAGACTATGGATGTGATGCACTGTGAGCTTGTAGATCTGCTATTTTCAAACACTAAATGTTTGAAAATAAAAGTACTAACATTTTTTTTTCAAGTATATTTTGATGCCAATGCTTTTGTACTTTTACTCAAGTAACATTTTGAACACGGGCCTTTTACTTGTAACTATTATTATTTCTACATTGCAGTATTGATACTTTTACTTAAGTAGAAAATGGGAGTACTTATAATAATAATAATAATAATAATAGTGCTACAGCTCATATGGAACTAACAATACAACCAGTGCTGGACAGTAATGAAGTACATTTACTCGAGTACTGCCCATTATCTTGTAGTAGGAGTATTGTAAAGTAGGATATTGGCTCCAATGTTGGAGCTGACGGAGCATGCGCACTAGCGTTACAGACAGTAGAAGCATGCGCAGTAGCGTACCAGGCTTGGCCTCCAGCCTTCTGAGCTTCAACCATTCTCCATGGTTCTCGAGGCTTGTGGTTGGCTGGCTCATCAGAGCGGCAGCTCCAACAGCCAATAGGAACGTAAGACTCGCCAGTAACATGCACACGTTGAGCCAACCACAACCCCAGGTGGGCGGAGCTCCAGTGACATGCACCACGTTGAACCAATCACAACCGCAGGTGGGCGGGGATCCAGTGACAGGCACACCTCGAACCAATCACAAGCCCAGGTGGGCGGAGCTTGGCACACATTGAACAAATAACAACCCTAGATGGGCAGAGCTTCACACATGTTGAACCAATCACAAGCCCAGGTGGGCGGAGCTCCATCTACGCTACTAGCAGGAGGAAGAAGAAGAAGAAGCCGATTCTGGAACCGCCATTACGTTGCGCACATCAACTACAAGGAAATAGTATTTTTTGCGTACAATACGCACAATTATCTCCCCCCCCCCCTACGTAACAAAAGAAAAGACCAATTAATGAATGTTGACGAACATAAAGAACAATAATAATGGCGTCGCTGGCGAAGAAGAGGAAGATGAACTTCAGTGAGCGCGAGGTGAAGATCTTCATAACCATAAACATTTATTATGTTTTTAAGATGTTAACGCTGTTTACGAGGTTTACGCTGTTTACAATGTTTACGATGTTTTCTGTTTCAAGTGGAGATCATCATAAACACCATAAACCAGGGGTCTTCAACAGGGGGTCCGGAACCCCTAGGGGGTCTTCAGAGTTACCACAGGGGGTCCGCCAAAGTCTTTGTGTGATATCATTATTTAATTTACCTTAACCACTTGAGCCCTAGCATCCCTTTTCTGAGGAGAACTTTAGCCAAAAATATCAGTGTGAGCTTGTAGATCTGCTATTTTTTGGCAAAGCGGTATAGGTGCAGAGGGAAAAAAGGGCAGACCAAGTAAACAAAAAAAGTTTCATCTGAAACACAATTTTATACAATATAGTGGGGGGTCCCTGCTTCATCTCTCTCTCAGCTAGGGGGTCCTTGGCCTGAAAATGTTAAAGACCCCTGCCATAAACATTTATAACGTTTATGACGTTTACGGTGTTTACAGTGTTTACGGTGTTTACGGTGTTTACGGTGTTTACAGTGTTTACAGTGTTTACATGTTTACGGTGTTTACGGTGTTTACGGTGTTTACGGTGTTTACAGTGTTTACGGTGTTTACAGTGTTTACAGTGTTTACGGTGTTTACGGTGTTTACAGTGTTTACGGTGTTTACAGTGTTTACAGTGTTTACAGTGTTTACAGTGTTTACAGTGTTTACGGTGTTTACAGTGTTTACAGTGTTTACAGTGTTGTATGTTTCAGGTGGAGATCATCTTACAGTGTTTACAGTGTTTACAGTGTTTACAGTGTTTACGGTGTTTACAGTGTTTACAGTGTTTACGGTGTTTACAGTGTTTACAGTGTTTACAGTGTTTACAGTGTTTACGGTGTTTACAGTGTTTACAGTGTTTACAGTGTTTACGGTGTTTACGGTGTTTACAGTGTTTACAGTGTTTACAGTGTTGTATGTTTCAGGTGGAGATCATCTTACAGTGTTTACAGTGTTTACAGTGTTTACAGTGTTTACGGTGTTTACAGTGTTTACAGTGTTTACAGTGTTTACGGTGTTTACGGTGTTTACAGTGTTTACAGTGTTTACAGTGTTTACAGTGTTGTATGTTTCAGGTGGAGATCATCTTACAGTGTTTACAGTGTTTACAGTGTTTACAGTGTTTACAGTGTTTACGGTGTTTACAGTGTTTACAGTGTTTACAGTGTTAACAGTGTTGTATGTTTCAGGTGGAGATCATCTTACAGTGTTTACGGTGTTTACGGTGTTTACGGTGTTTACGGTGTTTACAGTGTTTACAGTGTTCACAGTGTTTACGGTGTTCACGGTGTTTACGGTGTTTACGGTGTTTACAGTGTTTACAGTGTTTACAGTGTTTACATGTTTACAGTGTTTACAGTGTTTACAGTGTTTACATGTTTACGGTGTTTACAGTGTTTACAGTGTTTAAGGTGTTGTGTGTTTCAGGTGGAGATCATCGTGGAGGAGATCGAGAGACACAAGCACGTGCTGGTTAACCACTTCAATGCCGGCGTCACACACCTGGCCAAGAACGGGGCGTGGCTGGACATCCTGACCAAGGTATTTATTTAACCCCTTACACCCCCATGTTTGTGGCTGACCGGAGTCCCTCAGGGCCAGGAGTAGTGTCTTTTCTGTTTTTCTGTTATTGTGGGGGAAGCTTTCGCTGGAAATAGCCGATTGACGTGCGTTGTGAGCTTGTCGATCTGCTGTTTTCAAAGAAAGCTTTCCCCACAATACCGATGCTGGGGTTTAATTCGTTAAACCCCTGCTTGATGCTAGGGTGACTCAGGGGATTGATTGATTGATTGATTGATTGATTGATTGATTGAATATTTTATTAGTCAGAAATGTAAACATCAGGTACAGTCATACACTTGGTCTAAACCTTTTTCGGGTGACTCTCTTTTCCCCGTGTTTCGCCAAGGTGGACAGGGTTTTAAGGTTAGGGTTAGGGTTAAGGTTAAGGTTTAGGGTTATGTTTAGAGTTAGGTTTAAAGTAATACTAGGTAACGTTTTCAGTAAAACTAAAGTTAAATTGTATATCTTTTGTGAGTGGCAAATGTTTCACAACACCCACTCCAAGAATTTCACCCCCGAAAGCCTTTTATTTATATATTTTCTATTGAACGCCGTCGAGCATGACGTTCCCTCGAAAATGACGTAATCTGGCCGGAAATGGAAGCGGAAATCCACGGGGTTCCTGTTTGGCCAGGAACTACCGCGCCGGTTTCCTGTTTGGCCAGGAACTACCGCGCTAATAACAAAAGGAAACTCACGCTGATTTTAAGAGATTGTATGATTTGAAGAACGAAAAAAAACAGAAAAAGAAAACACAGCTCACGGTAACTAAAGCTCCACTGGATAAGAGAAACGATCCACAGATCGTATAAAACAATTAAAAGAACGCTTTTTGAAACACTTCCGTCTTCCGGTGAAAACGAATGGAATTCTGGGTAACAGAGGATAAACGAACGGCCTGCAGTGACGGTAATGACCAGCAGAGGCTTCTAAAAGTCGTTTTTTGGAAATTTGCACGGAACAACTTTAAGGTTAAGGTTAGGTTTAGGGTTAGGTTTAAGGTTAAGGTTAGGTTTAGGGTTAGGTTTAAGGTTAGGGTTAGGTTTAGGGTTAGGTTTAAGGTTAAGGTTAGGTTTAGGGTTAGGTTTAAGGTTAGGGTTAGGTTTAAGGTTAGGGTTAGGTTTAAGGTTAGGGTTAGGGTTAGGTTTAGGTTTAGGTTTAGGTTTAGGTTTAGGGTTAGGTTTAAGGTTACTCTCCTTCAAAACCACTCTAAAAGAGAACCTACAGGTGGCTGCAATTTGTAGATCTGGTCCCTGTAAAAAGTCTTAAGCTCATCTCCAGAAATGCCCCCCCCCCCCCAACTGTTTACTGTTCACCTCAATGGTAACAAGCCATAGTTCTTTCCTGGCTTTATTCCTTTCAGCATCCTTTTGTATCAAACGGTACCTCTGTGTTAATGAAGTCTTCATCAACCAGGTGAACGCGGTGACCACGTGTCCGCGCGAGCTGGCCGAGGTGAAGAAGAAGTGGTCGGACATGAAGACGGAGGTGCGGCGCAAGGTGGCGCAGGCGCGGGCCGCCATAGAGGGCGGGGCCGGGGGCGGGCCGGGCGGCGGCGGGGCCCCGGCGGACTGCTGCGGCGCCCCGGCCGTGCCCGTCATCCTCACCGCCATGCAGCAACGCATCTGTAACCTCCTGGGGGAGGCCACCATCATCAGCCTGCCCGCCGGGGAGGAGGACCAGGAGCTGGGCCTCCCCGTCACCACCGTCACGCTCACTGAGGGTCAGGCGTTACTACTCTACTACTACATTACTACACTGTCACTGAGGGTCAGGCGTTACTACTCTACTACTACATTACTACACTGTCACTGAGGGTCAGGCGTTACTACTCTACTACTACATTACTACAACACGCTCACTGAGGGTCAGGCGTTACTACTCTACTACTACATTACTACAACACGCTCACTGAGGGTCAGGCGTTACTACTCTACCACTACATTACTACACTGTCACTGAGGGTCAGGCGTTACTACTCTACCACTACATTACTACACTGTCACTGAGGGTCAGGCGTTACTACTCTACTACTACATTACTACACTGTCACTGAGGGTCAGGCGTTACTACTCTACTACTACATTACTACGACACGCTCACTGAGGGTCAGGCGTTACTACTCTACTACTACATTACTACAACACGCTCACTGAGGGTCAGGCGTTACTACTCTACTACTACTACATTACTACACTGTCACTGAGGGTCAGGCGTTACTACTCTACTACTACATTACTACACTGTCACTGAGGGTCAGGCGTTACTACTCTACCACTACATTACTACACTGTCACTGAGGGTCAGGCGTTACTACTCTACTACTACATTACTACACTGTCACTGAGGGTCAGGCGTTACTACTCTACTACTACATTACTACGACACGCTCACTGAGGGTCAGGCGTTACTACTCTACTACTACATTACTACACTGTCACTGAGGGTCAGGCGTTACTACTCTACTACATTACTACGACACGCTCACTGAGGGTCAGGCGTTACTACTCTACTACTACATTACTACGACACGCTCACTGAGGGTCAGGCGTTACTACTCTACTACTACATTACTACACTGTCACTGAGGGTCAGGCGTTACTACTCTACTACTACATTACTACGACACGCTCACTGAGGGTCAGGCGTTACTACTCTACTACTACATTACTACGACACGCTCACTGAGGGTCAGGCGTTACTACTCTACTACTACATTACTACACTGTCACCACTGTCACGCTCACTGAGGGTCAGGCGTTACTACTCTACTACTACATTATTACAGCACGCTCACTGAGGGTCAGGCATTACTACTCTACTACTACATTACTACAACACGCTCACTGAGGGTCAGGCGTTACTACTCTACTACTACATTACTACGACACGCTCACTGAGGGTCAGGCGTTACTACTCTACTACTACATTACTACAACACGCTCACTGAGGGTCAGGCGTTACTACTCTACTACTACATTACTACACTGTCACCACTGTCACGCTCACTGAGGGTCAGGCGTTACTACTCTACTACTACATTACTACAACACGCTCACTGAGGGTCAGTTAAATGTGGAATATTTTGGAAACATTTTAACAACACAAATGTTGTTGCGGTGTACGTCCCGGGCACACAATGTTTTCAGACGGGGGGGGTCCTTGAATAGTAATTACATATTCATTTGAGGGTCCTTGACATGATATATTTTAGAACAGCAGGTTTAAACCATGCCTTTCTTATCTATGGTTTAAAGCAGTGGTTCTCAAACTTTTTCATGTCAAGGACCCCCAAAATGATATGTATTTGGCAGCGTACCCCCATCTAAAGATATTTTGTTCCAGGGACCCCCCAGAAGCAAAGATTTGAGTTACAAATGTTCGCTTTAAAAAACATATATTCAAAGATTTGCACAAATGTTCAAGATTTTTCAAAAACAGCAGATCTACAAGCTCATAGCGCGGCACTCGGTGCCGCGCTATGAGATTGTAAATCTGCTGTTTTTGAATAGCCCAAAGTGTAAAAGGTTAAAATTATTCTGATGCTATATTTACACATTTTGCTGGGTTCCCCCTGCAACCCCCTCAAGTACCCCTAGGGGTCCCCGGACCCCACTTTGAGAACCAAGGGTTTAAAGAACATTAGGAAACAAGCCCAAAAAATAAGCATGTTGGTAGGCACCATTTTGGTGGCATAGCAGTAGAACAAATTGAACCCCTTGTTTGAGCCAAATCTGGGTTGACCGTGATGTGTGGAGCTCCCTGTTGGTGTTGTGATTGTGAGTGGGGACTCGATGAATGAATCTAATGCAGGGGTCTTCAACAGGGGGTCCGGGACCCCTAGGGGGTCCTCAGAGTTACTACAGGGGGTCCGCCAAATCTTTGTGTGATAAGAGTTTTTTTACCTAATTTTTTCTATTTTTTTCTAATTTCTTTCTAATTGTTCCTATTTTTTTTCTTATTTTTTTTACCTAACATTAAGCACTTGAACCATAACATCCCTTTCCTGAGGAGAACTTTAGCCAAAAAATAGCCGATCTACAAGCTCACAACGCCTCGCAGCGCGAGGCGTTGTGAGCTTGTAGATCGGCTATAATGATGATAGATCGGCTATCGGCAAAGAGGTGTTTGGTGTAGAGGGAAAAAAAGAGCAGACCAAGTGAACAAAAAAAGTTGAATCTGAAACACAATTTTATACAATATAGAGTAGGGGGTCCCTGCTTCATCTCTCTCTCAGTTAGGGGGTCCTTGGCCTGAAAAGGTTGAAGACCCCTGATCTAATGTGTTTGATGTCTCTTCAGCTCTGCCAACAGGACCAGGGGCCGTGTGTGATGAAGCTAAGCAACTCAATGGTAAGCTGTGTGTAGCTGTGTGTAGTTATGTGTGTAGTTATGTGTAGTTATGTGTGTAGTTATGTGTGTAGTTAGTTATGTGTACTTATGAATAGTCATGTGTAGTTGTGTATACTAAGTTATGTAGTTATTTGTCTTTCATCCCAATGATGTCTCCGTCTTGGTCTCCCACAGAGACCACCTACCACAGCATGGAGGAGGGGGGGGTGGTGGAGTACTGCACCACCACGGTGGGAGACCCCGCCTCGGCCGTGGTCGCCACCGTAGAGGCCACGCCCACCACCGTGGACATGCTGGGGGGCGGGGCCTCGGCCGGCTCGCCCCCGCTGCCCCAGAGCCAGGCCAAACCCCAGGAGCTGAAGAGTCGCATCGCCCTCAACTCGGCGCGCCTCCTGCAGGAGCAGCGCGTCACCAACGTGCACGTGCGTCAGATCGCGCAGCACCTGGAGGGCCAGAACGAGCTGCTGCAGGCCATGCGGCGCTCGCAGGAGGCGCAGGCGTACGCGCAGGAGCGGCAGGCGCAGGCGCTGGAGGGAACGCAGGCGGCGCTGCTGGCCCTGGTGCAGATGCTGAGGCCCGCGCTCAAGGACCTGCGCAAGTTCCTGCAGAGCGGCAGCGGCGCCGGCAGCGGAGGCAGCAACGAGTTCGCTAGCGCTAGCGGAAGCACGACGGCGTTAGCTAACAATGCAGAGGGCGGCTCGGGAACTGAGGAGCAGACTAGAGCCAAAACCCCGCCCCCGCCGCCCCTGTCACAGCAAGAGGAGGAGCCACAATAGAGTGTGTGTGTGTGTGTGTGTGTGTGTGTGTGTGTGTGTGTGTGTGTGTGTGTGTGTGTGTGTGTGTGTGTGTGTGTGTGTGTGTGTGTGTGTGTGTGTGTTGTATTACTATACTTATGAGGACCAAACGTCCCCACAAGAATAGTAGAATATGAGAAAAAGATGTTGTGAGGAACCATTTTCTTGGTCCTCACAAGAGAAATTGTTATTTCATGGTTGTAAAAAAGATTTTTAGAGCTATGTTTACAATTAGAAAAAGATTCCGGTTGGGGTTAGGTTTAGGATTTAGACCTTTAGAGGTTAGGTTTAGGGGGTTGGGGTTTGATTTTCCCCTATTTCATACTTATAGTTGAGTGGCGATGTCAAACAGCGCTGCGACACGTTGTGAGCTTGTAGATCTGCTATTTTTCGGCTTTAGACTTGCGGTTTTTAATTCCCCCCAAAAAATCATAAATCAATCATAAAATCGGCTTCCTAAAATGTTGATGTCCTCACGAGTATAGTAATACAAAAGTGTGCGTGTGTGTGTGTGTGTGTGTGTGTGTGTGTGTGTGTGTGTGTGTGTGTGTGTGTGTGGTTTTCTGTCTGCATCAACGCCTCATTTATACGCTTTAGCTGCGCGCCGATGTCTGGCACCAAACATAGCCGATGTACAAGCTCACAACGCGCCACAGCCTGATGTGCTGTGAGCTTGTAGATCGGCTGTGTTTGGCGCCAGACATCGGCGCTCAACTATGTTTAACTCGTTAAGTCCCACCTTCACTCTGTGTCAGTGGCTGAGAGACAGAACATGTATTACATTACATTACATTACAGTCATTTAGCAGACGCTTTTATCCAAAGCGACTTACAATAAGTGCAATCAACAAAGGTACTTCATTTCTATGGACATTAAGAAATGCATTTCTATTGGACATTAACACATTGACTGCCATCGGCTAATCTCAGAACGTCCATCGTAGTGCCAAGCAATTTCTTACCTTTTTTGTTTTTTTGATTCCGTCATAGGCCCCGCTAAATCCGTTTAAAATCCGCGTTCATTTGGTTCGACACAAACACGGGACCCGACCGAACAAAACGCTGAAAACCGTGCGGCGATCCGACACTGCATTCTGGAGAACGAGAGGAAAACGCTAAAATGGTGGATGCGGTGAGAAAAACAACAAGCCAGAGATAATGGCGTCCAAAGTTGACCGCTAGACAGGAAACGGAGGCGGGAGAAAAACCGGAAACAGTATTATTTCGTTTCCGGTCCGCCCACTTCGAGACCGGAAGTGCAAAAAAAATCCGGAATCTGCACCTGCACGATTTAACATGGGAAAACACCCGCCCCGTAGGACTACGGGAACGGCAGTTAACGGTTGGATTTAACGGCCCGTAGGACTACGGGCCTGGCAGTGGATGTGTAAGGAATGCATTTCTATTGGACATTAAGGAATGCATTTCTATGGACATTAAGGAATGCATTTCTATGGACATTAAGGAATGCATTTCTATTGGACATTAAGGAATGCATTTCTATTGGACATTAAGGAATGCATTTCTATGGACATTAAGGAATGCATTTCTATGGACATTAAGGAATGCATTTCTATGGACATTAAGGAATGCATTTCTATTGGACATTAAGGAATGCATTTCTATTGGACGTTAAGGAATGCATTTCTATTGGACATTAAGGAATGCATTTCTATTGGACATTAAGAAATGCATTTCTATTGGACATTAAGGAATGCATTTCTATTGGACATTAAGGAATGCATTTCTATTGGACATTAAGGAATGTATTTCTATGGACATTAAGGAATGCATTTCTATTGGACATTAAGGAATGTATTTCTATGGACATTAAGGAATGCATTTCTATTGGACATTAAGGAATGCATTTCTATGGACATTAAGGAATGCATTTCTATTGGACATTAAGGAATGTATTTCTATGGACATTAAGGAATGCATTTCTATGGACATTAAGGAATGCATTTCTATTGGACATTAAGGAATGCATTTCTATGGACATTAAGGAATGCATTTCTATTGGACATTAAGGAATGCATTTCTATGGACATTAAGGAATGCATTTCTATGGACATTAAGGAATGCATTTCTATTGGACATTAAGGAATGCATTTCTATGGACATTAAGGAATGCATTTCTATGGACATTAAGGAATGCATTTCTATTGGACATTAAGGAATGCATTTCTATGGACATTAAGGAATGCATTTCTATTGGACATTAAGGAATGCATTTCTATGGACATTAAGGAATGCATTTCTATGGACATTAAGGAATGCATTTCTATGGACATTAAGGAATGTATTTCTATTGGACATTAAGGAATGCATTTCTATTGGACATTAAGGAATGCATTTCTATTGGACATTAATGAATGCATTTCTATTGGACATTAAGGAATGTATTTCTATTGGACATTAAGGAATGCATTTCTATTGGACGTTAAGGAATGCATTTCTATTGGACATTAAGGAATGCATTTCTATGGACATTAAGGAATGCATTTCTATGGACATTAAGGAATGCATTTCTATTGGACATTAAGGAATGCATTTCTATTGGACGTTAAGGAATGCATTTCTATGGACATTAAGGAATGCATTTCTATTGGACATTAAGGAATGCATTTCTATTGGCCACCACTGAACGCCACTGCTGTCCCCACACGGCGGGAAGCCATCCTCATCCTCCTCATCCTCATCCTCCTCATCATCAATATTTAGGGCTCATGTTTCAGACCTGTCTCTTACACTAGGTTGAGCGTATTTTCAAAAACCCAAAACCAAGACCCTTAGTCACTCAAATCCCATTTCAAGAATAGCAAAAATAGCAGATCTGCAAGCATGTAGATCTGCTATTTTCGCCACTTTGGACAATTTCTTTGACATTTTTTTAAAAAGTCGTATTTGTATGTTTTTTTTGTTTTCATTTTTTATGAATTTGATGATGTTTTCATCAGGATCAATAATGTGAGCAATTATCAGATCTGGTGAACATTTATGTAAACACTCCAAACACAGTATTTTAACCCATTCAAACCTGGACAGCAGTGTGTCATTTTAGATTTGAGCTATATTAAGGATGTAGAACAGTGCTTCTTCTAAAGAAGCAGAATCAGAATCAGGTTTATTGTCACAGGTTTACAAGGTAAAAAAGTGGGTGGAATTCGTTTTTGTACGTCATTCATAGCAGATGTACAAGCTCACGTAAAGTGACGCGCTGTGAGCTTGTACATCTGTGTGCATCTGAAATCTTGAAAGTCAAAGTGTTTACTTTAAAATGTTGAATAATTTTGAATGTTTTAACAAATATTCTCCTCTGGGGGGTCTCCCTGGCACAAAACATTTTTGATGGGGGTCCGAGGCCAAATACATATCATTTTGGGGGTCCTAATTGGCACGAAAACGTTTGAGAACATTTGTAGAATGGGCCTCAGGTCTGTTGTGGTGAAAACCACAGGACTGCTAACCTACTAGACCCATGGTTCTCAAAGTGGGGTCCGGGGACCCCCAGGGGTACTTGAGGGGGTTCCAGGGGGTCCCCAGCTAAATGATGGACAGGAACCAAATGGACCCTTATGGTTCTGTAACTCTGAGAGTTAAATTAACATTGATTTTACAATATGAATTGGGGTCCCAGAGGTATAAATGCCATTAAATGGGGGTCCGTAGCCAAATGCATATTAAACTGGGGGTCCTTGAAATTAAAATGGTTGAGAATCACTGCTAGAGAGCCATA
The DNA here is from genome assembly GCF_963454915.1 of Gymnoscopelus microlampas. Taxonomy (NCBI): domain Eukaryota; kingdom Metazoa; phylum Chordata; class Actinopteri; order Myctophiformes; family Myctophidae; genus Gymnoscopelus; species Gymnoscopelus microlampas. The sequence continues at coordinate 985,630 of NC_139958.1, read as the reverse complement.
AAAACCTTCTCTTATTGGGGTCCCTGGCTTATCTTTTCAAATGGGGGTCCGTGGGGTAATAAGCGTCTATTTGGGGGTCCTTGACATGAAAAAGTTTGAGAACCACTGTACTAGACTACTAATAGACTACTAACCTAACTAACTAGATAGATTAAAACACAGGAGCGTTTGGTAGAGAATGTTGAAGAGCATAGTTGTTGGACTCTGGCAGACTGCATAAGGCTGACCTTATAGTACACAGTGATGTACTAGTAAACATAGATCCTTCACTAGTAAACATAGATCTATAGAACCAGTAAACATAGATCTATAGCACCAGTAAACATAGATCTATTGCACCAGTAAACATAGATCTATAGCACCAGTAAACATACGAGTGCCGTGCTACGAGCTTGTAGATCTGCTATTTTAGATTTATTTATTTTTATCTTGAGAACATTCCTCTATGCCGTGATATTAAACACGTTGATGGGATTTCAGAATGGAGAAACAAAACCATGACCCATGGGGGATGAGCGAGTGACGTCAGGACTTCTGTACTCTATTATCAGTATCATTATTATTATTATTATTATTATTATTATTATTATTATTATTATTATTATTATTATTATTTGAAAGAAGGTTCTTCATATTCACGTTCATCATCATCATATTATTATTGTTGGCGTTGGCTCTGCTTTGGAGAGGTGACTGTATTTATTGTCCCATAGGAAGGAATGTAACATGATGTTAATAACCAGACCCATGTATGGCTCATTATTTCACCTTTGCAGCCCATGTGTCCCGTTTTTTGTCAAAAGTTGCCGATCTACAAGCTCACAACGCGTCGCTGCTTGTAGATCGGCAATTTTTAAAAAATGTTTAGGCCGATAAGTGATTAAATGAAATAAAGTTCAGTTTATGTGTTTTATATTTACTTGTTTGCTTGTTCATTGTTTAAAGTTAAATGTTATTTAAAAAAAAATACCAGACACGCCCCCTCCTATGTAAGCCTATTCAACTTCAATCTCTATGTTAGACTCATTAAACACACGTCTCTGCTTCTAGTGACTGATATTGTCCTTCTGATGAATGTTAGACTCATTAAAACACACGTCTCTGCTTCTAGTGACTGATATTGTCCTTCTAATGAATGTTAGACTCATTAAAACACACGTCTCTGCTTCTAGTGACTGATATTGTCCTTCTAATGAATGTTAGACTCATTAAAACACACGTCTCTGCTTCTAGTGACTGATATTGTCCTTCTAATGAATGTTAGACTCATTAAAACACACGTCTCTGCTTCTAGTGACTGATATTGTCCTTCTAATGAATGTTAGACTCATTGAGGATACTCGTTTTATCCAATGAGGAGACAGAACTCATAATGGACAGTATGCAGTATAAACATTGTAGAATTGAAGCTGATAAATGATCTAGGATTCTCTACATTAATTATTACTGTTAGAATCAATACTTTAAATCCAGCTGTTTGAATGTTTGTTCTCAACCTGGACAAGACCGAGCTGATGTTCATCCCAGGGAAGGGCTGTCCTCACCGAGACATGGCCATCACCATTGAGAACGCTGTGGTGACGTCAACTCGGACTGCGAAGAATCTGGGTGTGACCCTGGACGATCAACTGTCGTTCTCGGCTAACATCGCATCAGTGACACGGTCCTGCAGATTCCTCCTCTACAACATCAGGAGAATTCGCCCCTTCCTCACGGAGAAGGCAGCCCAGGTGCTCATCCAGGCTCTGGTCATCTCCCGCCTGGACTACTGCAACTCCCTACTGGCTGGTGCTCCGGCATCTGCCATCAGACCTCTGGAGCTTGTTCAGAAAGCTGCGGCTCGTCTGGTGTTCAACCGCCCCAAGTTCTCCCACACAACTATCCTTCTCCGTTCTCTGCACTGGCTCCCCGTAGCGGCTCGCATTCAGTTTAAAACCCTGGTGCTAGCCTATAGGGCAGTGAAAGGAACAGCTCCTTCTTACCTCCGGGTTTTGGTCAATGCCCACACCCCTGCCCGACCACTCCGGTCTGCCACCTCGGGGCGACTGACTCCCTCCCCACTCAACGGTCCTTCTGGTCGATCGACACGGTCACGACTTTTTTCTGTTCTGGCCCCACAGTGGTGGAATGAACTTCCCACTGATGTCAGGACAGCAGAGTCACTGCCCATCTTTCGCCGCAGGCTGAAAACCCACCTCTTCAGGAAACACTACCCTTCCTCTTTGCCTGGCCTACTTGTTGTTAACTAGTTGTAGGAACTATTGTTGTATTGTTGTATTGGATCTATTAGCTCGTGCTCATTTGATTTGGCTATTTTATCTCATGTGTTTATGAAAGTAGATAGCTGATATATTGCACTTTTACCTTAGCGCTAGGTATACTCTTGGTTGCTTGTTTTTACAGGAAATGCACTTAAGACCTCTGGTGATTAGTAGTTTCGTTCCCTACCTATGTTGAATGCACTTATTGTAAGTCGCTTTGGATAAAAGCGTCTGCTAAATGACTGTAATGTAATGTAATGTTCCATCTGCATCTGTTTCTACTCTTCAACATGAAGGTGTTTATCTGGCGCCATCGTGTGGTGGCATTGAGAACAACAAGCGAATGCTGTTCGGGGGGGGTGTATATTTATATGATGAAATATATTATATTATATTATATTATATTATATTATATTATATTATATTATATTATATTATATTATGTTATATTATATTATATTATATTATATATCACCAAAGACTAATTACAAACTTCACTTTTACAATATAATTGAATAAAATGTATTTCAAACTTCAAACTAGCCTGATAATAATAATAATAATAAGGGTAATAATAATAATAATAATAATAATAATAATAGCATACTCTAGAACAGTGGTTCTCAAACTTGTTCATGTCAAGGACCCCCTAATTGACACTTATTACCCCGCGGACCCCCATTTGAAAAGATAAGCCAGGGACCCAAATAAGAGAAGATTTTTATGGCTCTAGCAGTGATTCTCAACCATTTTAATTTCAAGGACCCCCAGTTTAACATGCATTAGGGCCACAGACCCCCATTTAATGGCATTTATACCTCTGGGACCCCAATTCATATTGTAAAATCAATGTAAATGTAACTCTGAGAGTGTACAAATGGAACCAAATGGACCCGTTAGGGTCCATTTGGTTCCATTTGTACACTCTCAGAGTTACAGACCCATAAGGGTCCATTTGGTGCCTAATCTATCATTTAGCTGGGGACCCCCTGGAACTCCCTCAGGGACCCCTGGGGGTCCCCGGACCCCACTTTGAGAACCAATGAGGTAGGTTAGTGAGGGCCAGCAATGTTCGGAATTCACCGTTTTAGCGCTCCTTCTGCAGCTTTACGGCGATAGATAAACAGTAATGTATCAGCAATAACAGAATAAACTTATTAATCAAGAGTTAACAGATTAAATGATATAAACATATAAACATGTCCAAACAGCGGTTGAGGGGAACCGTTAGGGGGAACCGTTGTGAGGGGAACACGTTTCACGTCGGTCCCTGTTGAGTGCCGCACCGGAAGACGGGTCCCCTGGAGAGGAAGTGGAACAGCATTTCATCTGTGTGACAGTTCCTCCAAAACACACACACACATACACACACACACACACACACACACACACACACACACACACACACACACACACACACACACACACACACACACACACACACACACACACACACACACACACACACACACACACACACACTGCTGTGATCCATGGACAGATCGAAGGATCGATCCAGATCGATGGATCTGGTACAGTGAGGATCTATAGATCTGGTACAGTGAGGATCCACAGAGAGGAATGGATCTGTATAAAGTTCTGCTGCTGATCTGATACACAGGTCTGTTTATTATTGTTATTATACATTATATATAAGTTCTGCTGCTATGTGACTAACCTGATGTGATACAGGTCTGTTTATTATTACTATTATACTATTATTATTACTGTTATTACTGTTATTACTGTTATTACTGTTATTACTGTATGTATACATATAGGTTTTGCTGCTATGTGACTAACTTGATGTGATAGTGGTCTGTTTATTATTATTATTATTATTATTATTATTATTATTATTATTATTGGTATTATACATAACCTGATAACCTGATGTGATAGTGGTCTGTTTATTGTTATTATACATAACCTGATGTGATAGTGGTCGGTGCTTCTGTTTATTTACAGAGTTTATAATAAAACAACATGTTTTATGTACATGTTGTTATTGCTGTAGCCTCTGTGCTAACTATGTAGTGTAGGCTATCTGACTATTATTAATTATTATTCATGACTTACTATGTAGTGTAGGCTATCTGACTATTATTCATTATTATTCATGACTTACTATGTAGTGTAGGCTATCTGACTATTATTCATTATTATTCATGACTTACTATGTAGTGTAGGCTAACTGACTATTATTCATTATTATTCATTATTATTCATGACTTACTATGTAGTGTAGGCTATCTGACTATTATTCATTATTATTCATGACTTACTATGTAGTGTAGGCTAACTGACTATTATTCATCATTATTCATTATTATTCATGACTTACTATGTAGTGTAGGCTATCTGACTATTATTCATTATTATTCATGACTTACTATGTAGTGTAGGCTAACTGACTATTATTCATTATTATTCATTATTATTCATGACTTACTATGTAGTGTAGGCTAACTGACTATTATTCATTAATATTCATTATTATTCATGACTTACTATGTAGTGTAGGCTAACTGACTATTATTCATTATTATTCATGACTTACTATGTAGTGTAGGCTAACTGACTATTATTCATTATTATTCATGACTTACTATGTAGTGTAGGCTAACTGACTATTATTCATTATTATTCATGACTTACTATGTAGTGTAGGCTAACTGACTATTATTCATCATTATTCATTATTATTCATGACTTACTATGTAGTGTAGGCTAACTGACTATTATTCATCATTATTCATTATTATTCATGACTTACTATGTAGTGTAGGCTAACTGACTATTATTCATCATTATTCATTATTATTCATGACTTACTATGTAGTGTAGGCTATCTGACTATTATTCATTATTATTCATGACTTACTATGTAGTGTAGGCTAACTGACTATTATTCATTATTATTCATTATTATTCATGACTTACTATGTAGTGTAGGCTAACTGACTATTATTCATTAATATTCATTATTATTCATGACTTACTATGTAGTGTAGGCTAACTGACTGTTATTCATTATTATTCATGACTTACTATGTAGTGTAGGCTAACTGACTATTATTCATTAATATTCATGACTTACTATGTAGTGTAGGCTAACTGACTATTATTCATTAATATTCATGACTTACTATGTAGTGTAGGCTAACTGACTATTATTCATCATTTTTCATTATTATTCATGACTTACTATGTAGTGTAGGCTAACTGATTATTATTCATTATTATTCATGACTTACTATGTAGTGTAGGCTAACTGACTATTATTCATCATTATTCATTATTATTCATGATTTACTATGTAGTGTAGGCTAACTGACTATTATTCATTAATATTCATGACTTACTATGTAGTGTAGGCTAACTGACTATTATTCATTAATATTCATTATTATTCATGACTTACTATGTAGTGTAGGCTAACTGACTATTATTCATTAATATTCATTATTATTCATGACTTACTATGTAGTGTAGGCTAACTGACTATTATTCATTATTATTCATTATTATTCATGACTTACTATGTAGTGTAGGCTAACTGACTGTTATTCATTATTATTCATTAATATTCATGACTTACTATGTAGTGTAGGCTAACTGACTATTATTCATCATTATTCCTTGTCAGGGTGAGGGGTCTCCAGTTCAAACATGATTATTTTGGGGGGGTCACGACCTGAAAAGGTTCAGAACCACTGCGTTAGACCATGGACGGACCCCCATTTTGATGCAATTTGTTATCTCAGGGACCCCTAAATCTACACAGTAAAATCCTCATTTTGTACACTCTCAGAGTTACAGGTCCACTTGGTTCCTAATCCTAACTATCAATAATTTAGCTAGGGACCCCCTGGAACCCCCTCAAGGACCCCTACATTACATTACATTACATCATTGGTTCTCAAACTGGGGTCCGGGGACCCCCAGGGGTACTTGAGGGGATACCAGGGGGTCCCCAGCTAAATGATTTATAGGAACCAAATGGACCCTCATGGGTCCATTTGGTTCCATTTGTACACTCTCAGAGTTACATTAACATTGATTTTACAATATGAATTGGGGTCTCAGAGATAGAAATGCCATTAAATGGGGGTCCGTAGCCTAATGCATGTCAAACTGGGGGGGGGTCCTTAAATTACAATGATTGAGAATCACTGCTAGAGACGTAAAAATCTTCTCTTATGGGGGTCCCTGGCTTATCTTTTCAAATGGGGATCCGCGGGCTAATAAGTGTCAATTTGGGGGTCCTTGACATGAAAAAGTTTGAGAACCACTGCATTACATTACATTACAGTCATTTAGCAGACAGAAGCTTGTCTCTTTTATAAACTTAAACTTAGAACACGCAACAAACTGTACAAACAACCATGGGCCGGCAGTGGCTCAGGGGTAGAGCGGCCGGATGGGACCCGCGAGTGAACCACAAGGTTCCCAGTTCCATCCCGGGCTCCCCCAGAGTTAGTGTGGAAGTGTCCTCAGTGTGGAACGCTGAACCCCTAAATGCTCCCGATGAGCAGGTTGGTGCCTTGTATGGTTTCCTCTGCCATCGGTGTGTGAATGTGTGTGTGAATGTGTGTGTGTGTGTGTGTGTGTGTGTGTGTGTGTGTGTGTGTGTGTGTGTGTGTGTGTGTGTGTGTGTGTGTGTGTGTGTGTGAATGTGTGTGTGTGTGTGTGTGTGTGTGTGTGTGTGTGTGTGTGTGTGTGTGTGTGTGTGTGTGTGTGTGTGTGTGTGTGTGTGTGTGAATGTGTGGTTCCTCAGTGAAGAGGGTGAGGAACCGGTCTTCTTGGGGTGTTCAATCCCTGGGACGGCCACCTCGCGGTCTGTCCCAGACTTCTCTAGTCTCACAGAACTTGGTCCTGAGTTTGGAAATGGGTTATGGTACAGGTCTTCATGGAGGAGGTGTACAGGTCTTAATGGAGGAGGGGTACAGGTCTTAATGGAGGAGGGGTACATGTCTTCATGGAGGGGTACAGGTCTTTATGGAGGAGGGGTACAGGTCTTAATGGAGGGGTACAGGTCTTAATGGAGGGGTACAGGTCTTAATGGAGGGGTACAGGTCTTTATGGAGGGGTACAGGTCCTCATGGAGGGGTACAGGTCTTAATGGAGGGGTACAGGTCTTAATGGAGGGGTACAGGTCTTAATGGAGGGGTACAGGTCTTTATGGAGGGGTACAGGTCCTCATGGAGGGGGTACAGGTCTTAATGGGTTGACTCTCTCTCTCTCTCTCTCTCTCTCTCTCTCTCTCAGGTCATGTCCTCATGGAGGGGGTACAGGTCTTAATGGGTTGACTCTCTCTCTCTCTCTCTCTCTCTCTCTCTCAGGTCATGTCCTCATGGAGGGGTACAGGTCTTAATGGGTTGACTCTCTCTCTCTCTCTCTCTCTCTCTCTCTCTCTCAGGTCATGTCCTCATGGAGGGGTACAGGTCTTAATGGGTTGACTCTCTCTCTCTCTCTCTCTCTCTCTCTCTCTCTCTCAGGTCATGTCCTCATGGAGGGGTACAGGTCTTAATGGGTTGACTCTCTCTCTCTCTCTCAGGTCATGTCCTCATGGAGGGGTACAGGTCTTAATGGGTTGACTCTCTCTCTCTCTCTCTCTCTCTCTCTCTCTCTCAGGTCATGTCCTCATGGAGGGGTACAGGTCTTAATGGGTTGACTCTCTCTCTCTCTCTCTCTCTCTCTCTCTCTCTCAGGTCATGTCCTCATGGAGGGGTACAGGTCTTAATGGGTTGACTCTCTCTCTCTCTCTCTCTCTCTCTCTCTCTCTCAGGTCATGTCCTCATGGAGGGGTACAGGTCTTAATGGGTTGACTCTCTCTCTCTCTCTCTCTCTCTCTCTCTCTCTCTCAGGTCATGTCCTCATGGAGGGGTACAGGTCTTAATGGGTTGACTCTCTCTCTCTCTCTCAGGTCATGTCCTCATGGAGGGGTACAGGTCTTAATGGGTTGACTCTCTCTCTCTCTCTCTCTCTCTCTCTCTCTCTCTCTCTCAGGTCATGTCCTCATGGAGGGGTACAGGTCTTAATGGGTTGACTCTCTCTCTCTCTCTCTCTCTCTCTCTCTCTCTCTCAGGTCATGTCCTCATGGAGGGGTACAGGTCTTAATGGGTTGACTCTCTCTCTCTCTCTCTCTCTCTCTCTCTCTCTCAGGTCATGTCCTCATGGAGGGGTACAGGTCTTAATGGGTTGACTCTCTCTCTCTCTCTCAGGTCATGTCCTCATGGAGGGGTACAGGTCTTAATGGGTTGACTCTCTCTCTCTCTCTCAGGTCATGTCCTCATGGAGGGGTACAGGTCTTAATGGGTTGACTCTCTCTCTCTCTCTCAGGTCATGTCCTCATGGAGGGGTACAGGTCTTAATGGGTTGACTCTCTCTCTCTCTCTCAGGTCATGTCCTCATGGAGGGGTACAGGTCTTAATGGGTTGACTCTCTCTCTCTCTCTCAGGTCATGTCCTCATGGAGGGGTACAGGTCTTAATGGGTTGACTCTCTCTCTCTCTCTCAGGTCATGTCCTCATGGAGGGGTACAGGTCTTAATGGGTTGACTCTCTCTCTCTCTCTCAGGTCATGTCCTCATGGAGGGGTACAGGTCTTAATGGGTTGACTCTCTCTCTCTCTCTCAGGTCATGTCCTCATGGAGGGGTACAGGTCTTAATGGGTTGACTCTCTCTCTCTCTCTCTCTCTCTCTCTCTCTCTCAGGTCATGTCCTCATGGAGGGGTACAGGTCTTAATGGGTTGACTCTCTCTCTCTCTCTCAGGTCATGTCCTCATGGAGGGGTACAGGTCTTAATGGGTTGACTCTCTCTCTCTCTCTCAGGTCATGTCCTCATGGAGGGGTACAGGTCTTAATGGGTTGACTCTCTCTCTCTCTCTCAGGTCATGTCCTCATGGAGGGGTACAGGTCTTAATGGGTTGACTCTCTCTCTCTCTCTCAGGTCATGTCCTCATGGAGGGGTACAGGTCTTAATGGGTTGACTCTCTCTCTCTCTCTCAGGTCATGTCCTCATGGAGGGGTACAGGTCTTAATGGGTTGACTCTCTCTCTCTCTCTCAGGTCATGTCCTCATGGAGGGGTACAGGTCTTAATGGGTTGACTCTCTCTGTCTCAGGTCATTGCTCTCATGTCCTCATAGAGGGGTACAGGTCTTAATGGGTTGACTCTCTCTCTCTCAGGTCATTGCTCTCATGTCCTCATGGAGAAGGCGGTCTTTGAGGGGTGGCTGGAGTCGGTGTCCGTGTCTTTCCTCACGCTGAGCGAGCAGCAGAGGAACCAGTCCCTGGACAAGCTGATCTCGCTGAGCGGGGCGGTCCAGCTGCGTCACCTGTCCAACGGGCTGGAGGCGCTGCTGAAGAGGGACTTCCTGCGCCTGCTGCCCCTGGAGCTCACCTTCTACCTGCTGCGATGGCTGGACCCCCAGACCCTCCTCACCTGCTGCCTGGTCTGTAAGCAGTGGAACAAGGTCAGTGCTTTCTGAACGTCTTCAAATCATGACGACATTTAAGAACACAGACAGACATACACTACTATCAGCTTACAGGTTACTGCTATGACAAACAATACATATGTGAATCAAACAAGAAGTCCCGCACACTGTATCTTGCTGTGGCAACTCACTTTTTTTTATTGACAAACGTTTCGGTCCGTCTGGACCTTCCTCAAGAGTGTCTTACAATCATGTTCACTTTGTGCTCATATATACTACCACTTTGTGCTCTTATATACTACCACTTTGTGCTCTTATATACTACCACTTTGTGCTCTTATATACTACCACTTTGTGCTCTTATATACTACCACTTTGTGCTCTTATATACTACCACTTTGTGCTCATATATACTACCACTTTGTGCTCTTATATACTACTATACCACTCCATCTGGTTCACAGGTGTGAGACAATCACACTCTATACAGAAACAAACTTAAGAAATGAAAACATCGGCCTTGCGGCTTTCATAAGTCACTCTTAACTTTGCATTAGAGCTTGGTTTTGCCCAGACAATTAATATAAATAATATTACAGAGTCCCACAAAGAATTACAACATCACATGCCATGGAATTTCATCGTTCAACCCTTTTGGGAATAATGTTTGTAGGGTATAAATCCAATAAACTTCTCTTTTGTTTAGTATTTCATCTATGTTTCCCCATCTCTCAGGTAGAATAATTTTTTCAATCCCTTGGAATTTGAACGATGAGATGTCATGTTTGAAGTCATTAAAATGTACTGCTACTGGGTAGTTCCTGTCATTTCTCCTTATTGTGCTTTTATGCTCACTCATTCTTTGTTTGAGCTGGCGTGATGTTTTTCCCACATAAACCAGTCCGCATGGACATTTAATCAAATAAATAACATGTGTAGTGGTACAAGTAATGACATCATTGATAGAATGTTTCTTCCCAGTATGGGGGTGAGAAAAGTAGTTACCTTTGACCATATTGTTGCACTGGGCACAACTTCTACATTTATAGCAACCATTCGGAAGTGGTGCTAACAATGATTGTGTTTCCCTTTTCCTTGTTTTTATATGTGCATGAACTAGGCTATCTCTCAGATTGTGTCCTCTTCTATACTGTTACTGAACACACACTCTATAGTAATGATTACTATCACAATATAGAGCTATTTAACACTGTTACTGAACACACACTCTATAGTAATGATTACTATCACAATATAGATCTATTTAACACTGTTACTGAACAAACACTATAGTAATGATTACTATCACAATATAGAGCTATTTAACACTGTTACTGAACAAACACTCTATAGTAATGATTACTATCACAATATAGAGCTATTTAACACTGTTACTGAACAAACACTCTATAGTAATGATATACGAGCTCTTGTTTTATTGGATCTTGTTTATTTGATACACATATTTGTTTTAGCTCTTGCTCATTTGATCTTCCTTTTTGTCTCATCTGTTGAGTAGGAAGCTGATATATTGCACTTTTACCTTAGTGCTAGGTATACTCTTAGTTGTTTGTTTTAGAAGAAAATGCACTTCAGACTTCCGGTGATTAGTAGTTTAGTTCCCTACCTATGTTGAATGCACTTATTGTATGTCGCTTTGGATAAAAGCGTCTGCTAAATGACTGTAATGTAATGTCATTTAAATATTGTCAGTTTAAAGTTGTAGTAGTAAGCATGTATAAAATGCAGTGAGACTGTAAACACATTCTAATATATACTCCCATAAAGATTACTCTGTACACATTGTAATATATACTCCCATACAGATTACTCTGTTCCATTCCTCTTTTAAAAACCTTGCAATTTCTTCTATGTTTAATTTCTACGTTCTCCGTCGCCATGACATTTGGATTCCATAGAAGCCAGCATGTCTTCTATGGAAGCATGTCAACGCACCGGAAATAGCAGATCTACAAGCTCGCAACACGTCGCAGTGCGACATTATTATTGTCTCCGCCAGAGGAGGAGAGTATGTTTTCGTTCCCTTCACGCTGTGCCCCCCCCCCCCTAGCCAAGCTAACATTGGTCAAGCTTCACGTGACACGTGACAATATGTTGTCACCAATGCTTTTGATTGGCTAGCGAGACACATGACGAAATACTGGCGGAGACCTGTGCTCCGAGGAGCACATTTTCTAGTTATTATTATTATTATTATTAGTTATTTTAAGATCAAAGAGTATTTGATCTGAGGTTAAAGCCTCAGTCTGTGATGATTTATTGAGCTTTATTCCATGTATTCAGAGATGGAAATAAGCAGAAGCAGAGTGAAATAAGCAGAGTGAATAAGCAGAGTGTAATAAGCAGAGTGTAATAAGCAGAGTAAAATAAGCAGAGTGTAATAAGCAGAGTGTAATAAGCAGAGTGAATAAGCAGAGTGAAATGAGCAGAGTGAAATGAGCAGAGTGTAATAAGCAGAGTGTAATAAGCAGAGTGTAATAAGCAGAGTGTAATAAGCAGAGTGAAATAAGCAGAGTGTAATAAGCAGAGTGTAATAAGCAGAGTAAAATAAGCAGAGTGTAATAAGCAGAGTAAAATAAGCAGAGTGTAATAAGCAGAGTGAAATAAGCAGAGTGTAATAAGCAGAGTGTAATAAGCAGAGTAAAATAAGCAGAGTGTAATAAGCAGAGTAAAATAAGCAGAGTGTAATAAGCAGAGTGAAATAAGCAGAGTGTAATAAGCAGAGTGTAATAAGCAGAGTGTAATAAGCAGAGTGTAATAAGCAGAGTAAAATAAGCAGAGTGTAATAAGCAGAGTGTAATAAGCAGAGTGAATAAGCAGAGTGAAATGAGCAGAGTGTAATAAGCAGAGTGTAATAAGCAGAGTGAAATGAGCAGAGTGTAATAAGCAGAGTGTAATAAGCAGAGTGAATAAGCAGAGTGTAATAAGCAGAGTGAATAAGCAGAGTGAAATGAGCAGAGTGTAATAAGCAGAGTAAAATAAGCAGAGTGTAATAAGCAGAGTGAATAAGCAGAGTGAATAAAAAGAGTGAAATGAGCAGAGTGTAATAAGCAGAGTGTAATAAGCAGAGTGTAATAAGCAGAGTGAATAAGCAGAGTGAATAAGCAGAGTGAAATGAGCAGAGTAAAATAAGCAGAGTGTAATAAGCAGAGTGAATAAGCAGAGTGAATAAGCAGAGTGTAATAAGCAGAGTGAAATAAGCAGAGTGTAATAAGCAGAGTGAATAAGCAGAGTGAAATGAGCAGAGTAAAATAAGCAGAGTGTAATAAGCAGAGTGTAATAAGCAGAGTGTAATAAGCAGAGTGAATAAGCAGAGTGAAATAAGCAGAGTGTAATAAGCAGAGTGTAATAAGCAGAGTGTAATAAGCAGAGTGTAATAAGCAGAGTGTAATAAGCAGAGTGAATAAGCAGAGTGTAATAAGCAGAGTGAAATAAGCAGAGTGTAATAAGCAGAGTGAAATAAGCAGAGTGTAATAAGCAGAGTGAAATAAGCAGAGTGTAATAAGCAGAGTGAAATAAGCAGAGTGTAATAAGCAGAGTGAATAAGCAGAGTGTAATAAGCAGAGTGAAATAAGCAGAGTGAAATAAGCAGAGTGTAATAAGCAGAGTGTAATAAGCAGAGTGAATAAGCAGAGTGTAATAAGCAGAGTGTAATAAGCAGAGTGTAATAAGCAGAGTGTAATAAGCAGAGTGAATAAGCAGAGTGTAATAAGCAGAGTGTAATAAGCAGAGTGTAATAAGCAGAGTGAATAAGCAGAGTGTAATAAGCAGAGTGTAATAAGCAGAGTGTAATAAGCAGAGTGAATAAGCAGAGTGTAATAAGCAGAGTGTAATAAGCAGAGTAAAATAAGCAGAGTGTAATAAGCAGAGTGAATAAGCAGAGTGTAATAAGCAGAGTGTAATAAGCAGAGTGTAATAAGCAGAGTGAAATAAGTAGAGTGTAATGAGCAGAGTGAATAAGCAGAGTGTAATAAGCAGAGTGTAATAAGCAGAGTGTAGTAAGCAGAGTAAAATAAGTAGAGTGTAATGAGCAGAGTGAATAAGCAGAGTGTAATAAGCAGAGTGTAATAAGCAGAGTGTAATAAGCAGAGTGAAATAAGCAGAGTGTAATAAGCAGAGTTTAATAAGCAGAGTGTAATAAGCAGAGTGTAATAAGCAGAGTGTAATAAGCAGAGTGAAATAAGCAGAGTGAAATAAGCAGAGTGAAATAAGCAGAGTGTAATAAGCAGAGTGAAATAAGCAGAGTGAAATAAGCAGAGTGAAATAAGCAGAGTGAAATGAGCAGAGTGAAATGAGCAGAGTGTAATAAGCAGAGTGTAATAAGCAGAGTGAAATAAGCAGAGTGAAATAAGCAGAGTGAAATGAGCAGAGTGTAATAAGCAGAGTGTAATAAGCAGAGTGTAATAAGCAGAGTGAAATAAGCAGAGTGTAATAAGCAGAGTGAAATAAGCAGAGTGTAATAAGCAGAGTGGAGTAAAATAAGCAGAGTGTAATAAGCAGAGTGTAATAAGCAGAGTGAATAAGCAGAGTGAAATGAGCAGAGTGTAATAAGCAGAGTGTAATAAGCAGAGTAAAATAAGCAGAGTGTAATAAGCAGAGTGTAATAAGCAGAGTGAAATAAGCAGAGTGTAATAAGCAGAGTGTAATAAGCAGAGTGTAATAAGCAGAGTGAATAAGCAGAGTGTAATAAGCAGAGTGAATAAGCAGAGTGAATAAGCAGAGTGAAATAAGCAGAGTAAAATAAGCAGAGTGTAATAAGCAGGGTGTAATAAGTAGAGTGTAATAAGCAGAGTGAAATAAGCAGAGTGTAATAAGCAGAGTGTAATAAGCAGAGTGTAATAAGCAGAGTGAATAAGCAGAGTGAAATGAGCAGAGTGTAATAAGTAGAGTGTAATAAGCAGAGTGAAATAAGCAGAGTGAAATAAGCAGAGTGTAATAAGCAGAGTGTAATAAGCAGAGTGTAATAAGCAGAGTGTAATAAGCAGAGTGAATAAGCAGAGTGTAATAAGCAGAGTGAAATAAGCAGAGTGAATAAGCAGAGTGAAATAAGCAGAGTGAAATGAGCAGAGTGAAATAAGCAGAGTGAAATAAGCAGAGTGAAATAAGCAGAGTGTAATAAGCAGAGTGTAATAAGCAGAGTGTAATAAGCAGAGTGAAATAAGCAGAGTGAAATAAGCAGAGTGAAATAAGCAGAGTGTAATAAGCAGAGTAAAATAAGCAGAGTGTAATAAGCAGAGTGTAATAAGCAGAGTGAATAAGCAGAGTGTAATAAGCAGAGTGAATAAGCAGAGTGAATAAGCAGAGTGAAATAAGCAGAGTAAAATAAGCAGAGTGTAATAAGCAGAGTGTAATAAGCAGAGTGTAATAAGCAGAGTGAATAAGCAGAGTGAAATGAGCAGAGTGTAATAAGCAGAGTGTAATAAGCAGAGTGTAATAAGCAGAGTGACATGAGCAGAGTGAAATGAGCAGAGTGTAATAAGCAGAGTGTAATGAGCAGAGTGTAATGAGCAGAGTGAAATGAGCAGAGTGTAATAAGCAGAGTGAAATAAGCAGAGTGAAATAAGCAGAGTGTAATAAGCAGAGTGTAATAAGCAGAGTGAAATGAGCAGAGTGTAATAAGCAGAGTGTAATAAGCAGAGTGAAATGAGCAGAGTGTAATAAGCAGAGTGTAATAAGCAGAGTGTAATAAGCAGAGTGAAATGAGCAGAGTGTAATAAGCAGAGTGTAATAAGCAGAGTGAAATAAGCAGAGTGAAATAAGCAGAGTGTAATAAGCAGAGTGTAATAAGCAGAGTAAAATAAGCAGAGTGTAATAAGCAGAGGGTAATAAGCAGAGTGTAATAAGCAGAGTGTAATAAGCAGAGTGAATAAGCAGAGTGAAATAAGCAGAGTGTAATAAGCAGAGTGTAATAAGCAGAGTGTAATAAGCAGAGTGAAATAAGCAGAGTGAAATAAGCAGAGTGTAATAAGCAGAGTGTAATAAGCAGAGTAAAATAAGCAGAGTGTAATAAGCAGAGTGTAATAAGCAGAGTGTAATAAGCAGAGTGTAATAAGCAGAGTAAAATAAGCAGAGTGTAATAAGCAGAGTAAAAGAAGCAGAGTAAAAGAAGCAGAGTGTAATAAGCAGAGTGGAATAAGCAGAGTGAATAAGCAGAGTGAAATGAGCAGAGTGTAATAAGCAGAGTAAAATAAGCAGAGTGTAATAAGCAGAGTGTAATAAGCAGAGTGAAATAAGCAGAGTGTAATAAGCAGAGTGTAATAAGCAGAGTGTAATAAGCAGAGTGAATAAGCAGAGTGTAATAAGCAGAGTGAATAAGCAGAGTGAATAAGCAGAGTGAAATAAGCAGAGTAAAATAAGCAGAGTGTAATAAGCAGAGTGTAATAAGTAGAGTGTAATAAGCAGAGTGAAATAAGCAGAGTGTAATAAGCAGAGTGTAATAAGCAGAGTGTAATAAGCAGAGTGAATAAGCAGAGTGAAATGAGCAGAGTGTAATAAGTAGAGTGTAATAAGCAGAGTGAAATAAGCAGAGTGAAATAAGCAGAGTGTAATAAGCAGAGTGTAATAAGCAGAGTGTAATAAGCAGAGTGTAATAAGCAGAGTGAATAAGCAGAGTCTAATAAGCAGAGTGAAATAAGCAGAGTGAATAAGCAGAGTGAAATAAGCAGAGTGAAATGAGCAGAGTGAAATAAGCAGAGTGAAATAAGCAGAGTGAAATAAGCAGAGTGTAATAAGCAGAGTGTAATAAGCAGAGTGTAATAAGCAGAGTGAAATAAGCAGAGTGAAATAAGCAGAGTGAAATAAGCAGAGTGTAATAAGCAGAGTAAAATAAGCAGAGTGTAATAAGCAGAGTGTAATAAGCAGAGTGAATAAGCAGAGTGTAATAAGCAGAGTGAATAAGCAGAGTGAATAAGCAGAGTGAAATAAGCAGAGTAAAATAAGCAGAGTGTAATAAGCAGAGTGTAATAAGCAGAGTGTAATAAGCAGAGTGAATAAGCAGAGTGAAATGAGCAGAGTGTAATAAGCAGAGTGTAATAAGCAGAGTGTAATAAGCAGAGTGACATGAGCAGAGTGAAATGAGCAGAGTGTAATGAGCAGAGTGTAATGAGCAGAGTGTAATGAGCAGAGTGAAATGAGCAGAGTGTAATAAGCAGAGTGAAATAAGCAGAGTGAAATAAGCAGAGTGTAATAAGCAGAGTGTAATAAGCAGAGTGAAATGAGCAGAGTGTAATAAGCAGAGTGTAATAAGCAGAGTGAAATGAGCAGAGTGTAATAAGCAGAGTGTAATAAGCAGAGTGTAATAAGCAGAGTGAAATGAGCAGAGTGTAATAAGCAGAGTGTAATAAGCAGAGTGAAATAAGCAGAGTGAAATAAGCAGAGTGTAATAAGCAGAGTGTAATAAGCAGAGTAAAATAAGCAGAGTGTAATAAGCAGAGGGTAATAAGCAGAGGGTAATAAGCAGAGTGTAATAAGCAGAGTGAATAAGCAGAGTGAAATAAGCAGAGTGTAATAAGCAGAGTGTAATAAGCAGAGTGTAATAAGCAGAGTGAAATAAGCAGAGTGAAATAAGCAGAGTGTAATAAGCAGAGTGTAATAAGCAGAGTAAAATAAGCAGAGTGTAATAAGCAGAGTGTAATAAGCAGAGTGTAATAAGCAGAGTGTAATAAGCAGAGTGTAATAAGCAGAGTGTAATAAGCAGAGTAAAATAAGCAGAGTGTAATAAGCAGAGTGTAATAAGCAGAGTAAAAGAAGCAGAGTGTAATAAGCAGAGTGTAATAAGCAGAGTGTAATAAGCAGAGTGAATAAGCAGAGTGAAATAAGCAGAGTGTAATAAGCAGAGTGTAATAAGCAGAGTTTAATAAGCAGAGTGTAATAAGCAGAGTGAAATAAGCAGAGTGTAATAAGCAGAGTGAAATAAGCAGAGTGAAATAAGCAGAGTGAAGCATGAGTTCTAGTCAATAGCTGGGCAGTGGCTCAGGGGTAGAGTGGCCGTTAAAGCGGCCGGATGGAAGCAGTGAGGTTCGCAGTTCGATCCCGGGCTCCCCCAGAAGAGTTAGTGTAGAAGTGTCCTTGAGCAAGACGCTGAACCCCTAACTGCTCCCGATGAGCAGGTTGGTGCCTTGCATGGTTTCCTCCGCCATCGGTGTATGAATGTGTGTGGAATGTAATGCACTATCTATGTAAAGCGCTTTGGATAAAAGTGCTATATAAATTTGGTTCCATGTGTACACTCTCAGAGTTACAGACCTCTAAGGGTCCATTTGGTTCCATTTGTACACTCTCTGAGTTAAAGGCTGTGACGGTGCCTTTGGACCCCACGTTGTTCCCCAGTTCCTTACACTGTATCACGTCCATATTTGGGCATGGTTGGTGACGTCACATCACACCATGACGGTGTCTATATAACGGATCACAGATCTCCAGAACGAAGAAGAGACAATCCATGCAACCAGCAGGCGGAGCTACCAGAACCACACACCACAGTATATAAGATACTAAGCAGAATGGCGTGGGCTGCTGAAGAACAGCGAACGCAGCAACAACAATATACACTCCATGTCAAACGGCAGAGATATCATCAGATACTCTACACACAGTTAGATCAGGAATTCATCATGGACCCCTCCCTGACCTTCGTCCTGAGGCGACACAGCGGCCAGACGTCACAAACCAGGGAGGTGTCCAGCGGCTCCGGCTCCTGCTCCACGGCCGAAGACGATGAGGACTACGTGGAGCGAGGAGGGGCCGACCTCTACGGCTCCTCGCCCCCGGGCCGCTTCTTCCGCATCGACCCGTACGGTGATCCGGGCGAGGGCGACGGCCCCGAGCCGGAGCGCCCGGCCTTCGGGGTCGACGACGCTCGGACCCGTTGGCAGTCGGGTCGACGCGGAGACGAGCCCGAGGAGGGCGGCGGCTGTACCTGCAGCTGCTGCAGCAGGTGCAACCGCTGGCGAACAGCCATGACTTGGGCCACGACGCGGAGGCAAGGCGACCGCTTCAGCGATAGGCAGGGTTCCACATCGGAGAGACACAGCAGCAGCAGCAGCTGGGAGGAGACGCTGTCGGAACTGGATCGCGGCGAAGAACCGGAGCAACTGGAGGAACCGTGCTGGTACCCAGATCCACTAGTCCCTCCTCTGCTCCTGGAATACGGCCCGGAGGACGCCGACAGCAGCAGCGAAGAGTCGGAGGACTGCGGCGACTATTCTGTCCAGCCGGAGGAGCTGTTCTTCCCGGGAGACGACGGCGACGCGAAGGAAGCCACGCACGACACAGACGAGTCCAGCGACGAGGACTTGGAGCTGGAGTGGAGGCTGTCGGAGGTTCCTCCCCTACACACCTACATGGAGGAGCGACTGGCCCAGGCCATGGAGGAGAGGCGGGCCCAGGCCATGGAGGAGCGGCTGGCCCAGGCCATGGAGGAGAGGCGGGCCCAGGCCATGGAGCAGAAGCTGGCTCTGGAAGAGAGGCTGGCTCAGGCCATGGAGCAGCTGCAGCTGGCCAAGGCCATGGAGGAGAGGCTGGCGCAGGCCATGGAACAACAGCAGCAGCTGGCCAAGGCCATGGCAGAGAGGCTGGCCCTGGAGCAGAGGCTGGCGCAGGCCATGGAGCAGCAGCAGCAGCTGGCTCAGGCCATGGAGGCGCTCGCCAACCAGGAGTCCATGGCAGCGGACTTTGACCAAGCCTCGCCGCCGGCGAATCAGCATCTAATAAACGGTCTGCCGCGGATCAGCGTCGTCCAGGGCGGCGCAGAGGACTCGTGTCCGATCTGCTGCAGCGAGTACCTCCAGGGGGAGCTGTTCACCACTCTGCCCTGTCACCACGGCTTCCACAGACACTGTGTCACCCTGTGGCTCCAGAAGTCTGGCACGTGCCCGGTGTGCCGCCACGTCTTGACCCCGCCCACCTCCGCCCCCCTCCTGTGCCCGGTGGCAGAGACCACCCAACTCGTATTCCTCCCAGATCCAGACATTTAGTTTCACCTTATTTACGGCTTGTTCTCCCACAGCTAATCTCGCAAACCACTGGACCAATCTGTGGCAGGTTTCTTGTGCACGCTGTCAGTAGGCCAAAGGAAGTAACGCCTAAATAAGTATATTTAACTAGGATTCGATAGCGGAAGCCAGTGGTTCTCTGGTCGGACTGAGCTGTTGCACAAATATACGTTGTACGTCGTAAAAGGCTGATGACCGATGATTATCCATGGATAGTTAATCATCTTAGAACCACGGGACTCTGTGATAGGTGGTGAGCCGTCTAGAAATGGGTCTGTGTGTCTGTCTGTCCGGGGGTAAATCTTGTAGTCGGCCACAGTTTTTGTTTGATATGCGTTATAATTATGTTCTGAAATATTTCATGACGGCAGTTGGATCAGGCTGAAACCAATGCCCAAATATGGACTCTTACATCACGGATAGGTCCTAGACCAGTGGTTCTCAACCTTCTGGATCAGGGCCCACTCGCGGCCTACCCATCTGACCACTTAACACGGGGAGCCGTGTGCATTTTCAGAGCTTAGAGTTTATTTTAACGATCAATCGATCGATTGTGTTCCGGCTTGGATCAATGGAACTAACGTAGTATGAGTTCTTATTTATTGGTATCACTGTGAAAACACGTTTCTTTCAGGTTTTGAAGAAATGTGTTTTGCCAATTATTTTAGGGCCCACGTCATAGACCGGCCACATGGGGGCGCCGCTACCAGACCCTGTCTTGTTTTTGGTGACTTACGTTATCTCCTCCAGACCGTCTTGTTTTCTATGACCTAATGTTAGTTATCTCCTCCAGACCGTCTTGTTTTATATGACTTAATGTTAGTTATCTCCTCCAGACCGTCTTGTTTTATATGACTTAATGTTAGTTATCTCCTCCAGACCGTCTTGTTTTATATGACTTAATGTTAGTTATCTCCTCCAGACCGTCTTGTTTTATATGACTTAATGTTAGTTATCTCCTCCAGACCGTCTTGTTTTATATGACTTAACGTTAGTTATCTCCTTCAGACCGTCTTGTTTTCTGTGACTTAATGTTAGTTATCTCCTCCAGACCGTCTTGTTTTTTATGACATAAATAAAAGGTACATTTTTTGCTCTTCTGTCTGTCTGTGTCTCTAGCTGATCAACTTTAATCTAACTCACAAAAAGTTCGGAAACTTAACTTTGGTCGATTATTTCTCTCTTTCAATAATACCAATTGGTATTGTGTCTTATATCATTTTTATCGTTGATTAGTCACCTTTACAACGAGGTACAGCTTGTAAGGAGGGCATTCGTGGAATGAGCAACACAGCTAAACACGTGGGTAGCGCCCCCAAAATCCCCCAATATTCTTCTGTTGTCAATCGCTCTTGTTTTGAGCGACCTGCCAAACTGACCGGCACCTGAGCATGGGTTCTGCAACTTTGTTGAGTTTGTGTTGATGCTCCAAGCAGCAACACTGCCCCCATGGAAAGATGCCACGTTTGTCCCTTCAGGATAAGGCCTGTGCAACAGGGCAAATGGAAGCTGGTGTTCCGTTATGCATAGTGGCAGCATTATTTGGTGTCAGCCCTGTTACCATTTACAAACTTAGGACCAAGTCTCTGTGAGACTGGTGAAGACAAATGAAGACAACAACCCAAGAAGACCGGTTCCTCACCCTTGCGTCACTGAGGAACCATAGGTTTTCTTCCAGATATTTACAAGCAAGATTTGCACAACGGTACCAAAGACAGATGTTGCAGGACCCATGCTCATGTGCCAGTCACACACCTGTGACTGGTACACACCTGCCTGCAAACGGTACCAGGACTGACACCAAATAATGTGTAATCTGCATAACGGAACACCAGCTTCACTTGCCCTATTGCAGTATCCTGAAGGGACAGACATGGCATCTTTCCATGGTGGGGCAGCAGTGTTGCTGCTCGGAGCATCAACACAAACTCAACAAAGTGTCAGAACCCATGCTCAGGTGCCAGTCACAAAAACCCTCAGCAGGTGTGTGCTGGCAGGTCGCCCAAAACAAGAGCGATTACCAACAGAAGCGTATCGGCTACCCACAGGTTTAGCCACGTTGCTCATTCCACGAATGCCCGATCCTTATAAGCTGTACCTCGTTGTAAAGGTGACTAATCAACGATAAACATGATATAAATCACAATACCAATTGGTATTATTGAAGGGGAGAAATAATCGACGGAGTTGATTTTCCAAACTTTTTGTGGGCATGTGTCTCAAGGTGATCAACTCTAATCTAACTGCACATGTCTCTCCAGGTGATCAACTCGTGCACAGAGGTGTGGCAGGGTGTTTGCAGGGAGCTGGGCTGGAGGATAGATGAGTCCATCCAGGAAGCTCCTCACTGGAAGTGTGTCTACCTGAAGGCCAAGCTCCGCATGATGCAGCTGAGCGACCAGGAGGCCTTCGAGACGTCCTCGCTCATCGGACACAGCGCTCGTGTTTACGCTCTGTACTACAAAGACGGCCTTCTCTGCACCGGTATGTCGATTTTTTTCTTGACCACCAGGGTTAAAATGTAATTTAGGGGGGGGCACATGGTGCAGTCGGTAGCACTGTCGCCTCACAGCTAGAAGGGTCTTGGGTTCGATTCCCGCTGGGGGCGTGTTCTCTCCTCCGTGTCATCAGTGCCCATACCCTAGGTGGGGTTGATCAAAGGGCCTTTCTGTGTGGAGTTTGCATGTTCTCCCCGTGTACCCTAGTGTAGGTACCCTCAAAAAACATGCAGTAATACAGAGAGACTGTCACTACACTGTCTCTCTGTATTCTATGATCCTATAGTTTACTGAGACACTACACTGTCTCTGTATTCTATGATCCTATAGTTTACTGAGACACTACACTGTCTCTCTGTATTCTATGATCTTATAGTTTACTGAGACACTACACTGTCTCTGTATTCTATGATCCTATAGTTTACTGAGACACTACACTGTCTCTCTGTATTCTATGATCTTATAGTTTACTGAGACACTACACTGTCTCTGTATTCTATGCGTTTACCGTAAGTCACTCTGGATACAGAGCGTCTGATAAATGATTTCATTGTAAATTGTTATATTTTTGTAGTTTATTATAGTTTTGAAACAGTCACGACTTGTTTTTAACACCATGTTTCAGGCTCAGACGATCTCTCGGCCAAGCTGTGGGACGTGCGCACGGGGCAGTGTGTGTACGGCATCCAGACACACACCTGTGCCACGGTCAAGTTCGATGAGCAGAAGCTGGTGACGGGCTCCTTTGACAACACCATTGCATGCTGGGAGTGGAGCACCGGGGCCAAGATCCAGCAGTTCAGAGGTCACACTGGAGCAGGTCAGTGATTCATTGCGCCTCTCTAACTCTTAACTCTTTAACACATTCCCTGCCATTGACGGAGATCTCCGTCATTTGGTGTTTTCAGTGATTACAGTAGAAGAGGGCGCTCTTCCCCAACCTATACTGTGAGAGAAGGAATGGACGGACATGACGTCATCCCCCAAAAAATCACTTCGTAATTTATGCACTCCTACCTGGGTCGCGGTTTTCCACCCCCGTTCTGAATCCCATAGACGTGTTTAATATCGCGTCAAATAAGAACTGTGTTCCACAAATAAACAAATGACCCGGCGGTTTGACTCTTATGGATATGGAGCATCAACAGATGGTGAGAAAACGATAATGTTACTTCAGCCGAATTAGTTACATTTTCGCCAGAAACAGACTGTTTCAAATATGAGTGACTGACTATCATAAACGATACAGAGGCTCCTCCCTGACAATATGGCTGAGGCAGTTTGTTTATTTTTGGACCACAATTCTTATATGAGACGATTCTAAGATGACCCAATGTTATTCTCCATAGAGAAATTACTTTACGAACCAGGGGATGAACGAGTGACGTCAGGACTTCTGTGATCTATAGCTGTCGCGATTCCGAGCTAACCCTTGAAAAATCATAGAATATTCTTCTTCACAACGATCCACCCGCCGATCACTTTAAAAGACGTAGTAGAGTCTCGTATAAATTTGTGCCGCCGCGATAATACATTCCATAGTGATGGTCAGTTGATAACACATTCCATAGTGATGGTCAGTTGATAATACATTCCATAGTGATGGTCAGTTGATAACACATTCCATAGTGATGGTCAGTTGATAATACATTCCATAGTGATGGTCAGTTGATAATACATTCTATAGTGATGGTCAGTTGATAATACATTCCATAGTGATGATCAGTTGATAATACATTCCATAGTGATGGTCAGTTGATAATACATTCTATAGTGATGGTCAGTTGATAATACATTCCATAGTGATGGTCAGTTGATAATACATTCTATAGTGATGGTCAGTTGATGATACATTCCATAGTGATGGTCAGTTGATAATACATTCCATAGTGATGGTCAGTTGATAATACATTCTATAGTGATGGTCAGTTGATAATACATTCCATAGTGATGGTCAGTTGATAACACATTCCATAGTGATGGTCAGTTGATAATACATTCCATAGTGATGGTCAGTTGATAATACATTCCATAGTGATGGTCAGTTGATAATACATTCCATAGTGATGGTCAGTTGATGATACATTCCATAGTGATGGTCAGTTGATAATACATTCCATAGTGATGGTCAGTTGATAATACATTCCATAGTGATGGTCAGTTGATAATACATTCCATAGTGATGGTCAGTTGATAACACATTCCATAGTGATGGTCAGTTGATAATACATTCCATAGTGATGGTCAGTTGATAATACATTCCATAGTGATGGTCAGTTGATAATACATTCCATAGTGATGGTCAGTTGATGATACATTCCATAGTGATGGTCAGTTGATAATACATTCCATAGTGATGGTCAGTTGATGATACATTCCATAGTGATGGTCAGTTGATAATACATTCCATAGTGATGGTCAGTTGATAATACATTCCATAGTGATGGTCAGTTGATAATACATTCCATAGTGATGGTCAGTTGATAATACATTCCATAGTGATGGTCAGTTGATAACACATTCCATAGTGATGGTCAGTTGATAATACATTCCATAGTGATGGTCAGTTGATAATACATTCCATAGTG
Organism: Gymnoscopelus microlampas; assembly: GCF_963454915.1. Taxonomy (NCBI): domain Eukaryota; kingdom Metazoa; phylum Chordata; class Actinopteri; order Myctophiformes; family Myctophidae; genus Gymnoscopelus; species Gymnoscopelus microlampas. The sequence goes on along the minus strand of NC_139958.1, from coordinate 960,829 downwards.
ATGGTCAGTTGATAATACATTCCATAGTGATGGTCAGTTGATAATACATTCCATAGTGATGGTCAGTTGATGATACATTCCATAGTGATGGTCAGTTGATAATACATTCCATAGTGATGGTCAGTTGATGATACATTCCATAGTGATGGTCAGTTGATAATACATTCCATAGTGATGGTCAGTTGATAACACATTCCATAGTGATGGTCAGTTGATAACACATTCCATAGTGATGGTCAGTTGATTGAAGCTTGTTTTTGCCAAAAAGCAACAGAAAGCTCATAGAAGTAAATATATATCCTATATAAATCCTATAAAACTGAATGAAACTAAAGCTTAATTTTGTTGTGATCATGTGATCTGTGGCTGTGCTCTTCATCATCATCATAATTCATAATCATGTCTCTTACAGTGTTCAGTAATGTGTGTGTGTGTGTGTGTGTGTGTGTGTGTGTGTGTGTGTGTGTGTGTGTGTGTGTGTGTGTGTGTGTGTGTGTGTGTGTGTGTGTGTGTGTGTGTGTGTGTGTGTGTGTGTGTGTGTGTGTGTTACAGTGTTCAGTGTGGACTATAATGACGGTCTGGACCTCCTAGTGAGCGGCTCAGCAGACTTCACGGTGAAGGTGTGGTCGTTGTCGGCCGGCGTGTGTCTCAACACTCTGACCGGACACACTGAGTGGGTCACCAAGGTAACGAGACCACACCCCCTCTTTAAAGGAGTAGGTCACACTAGTTAGGACACACTGAGTGGGTCACCAAGGTACCTTCTCTTTAAAGGAGTAGTTCACACTAGTTAGGACACACTGAGTGGGTCACCAAGGTACCTTCTCTTTAAAGGAGTAGTTCACACTAGTTAGGACACACTGGCCCTCATTTATCAACGCAGCGTATAAACCGCCGTATATTTTTCCATATATTCGGCGTACACCAACGTCGAAGTCACATTTATCAACGCATCCTACACAGCTGATCCGAGCTTACACTTGGTCCCAGCGTTGATAAATGTCACGGCTGAAACGAGCGTCATTTAAATAACACGCCCCATAAATATTCTCAAAACGCCCCGATTTTACGACATGAAGACGAACCAGAATACGACCAAAGACATGAAAAGCCAATAAGAAACAGCCCCCCCGCCTCGCCGCACACGCACACGCCTCTCTCGCTCGCTCTCTCTCTCTCTCTCTCACACACACACACACACACACACACACACACACACACACGCCCGTAGCGTATTGTCACGTAGGCTTGTAGCCTACATGAATGACATATTATGATACCAATCACATCGGCATGAATGGAATACTTTTGTAGATTAATGTATTTAACCCATACCGAGCAGTGCGCGTTCGAGTTACACTAAAATAAAGCCCTCATGTAGGCTATTCCCATTTCCCAGTGAGACTCGGACCGTCGGACGGGCGAGTCCCGTCCCGCTCCGCATTAATGAGAGATAGCCTGGAGAGAACATTAATGAATGAAGGCTGGTGTGTGTTGGACCATGGGTTAAATGTCTGATCTCCCGGTGGCCATGAAAATATAACAGCAGCGCCGCCTGTTAGACCGGTGCTCGCGCAGAAGAGTGCTCTCGCAGAAAGCGCCCGTATATTTTGAAAATAGCAGATCTACAAGCTCACAACGCGTTGCTGGCTTGTGAGCTTGTAGATCTGCTATTTTCAATACAGACAGATCTACAATCTTATCTGAATGACTGTTAAAGCAGTTTGTTTAAATTACTTTATAAAATGTTATATTTTCACAGGGATTATTTATTAGTGTAGATATACAGATGTATGAGTGGATTAGGTGTCCAATGCCTCTCAGACAGTCAAACAATGCTGCTCCGCAGGTCTAGGATGGAATAAACGGGTGCAGCCAACGTCAACAACTGGTCCCGACCAGACGTGAGATCTCAGCGTACCGTAGGATAAAGCCCACGTCAGGATATATTGATAAATGCCGAAAATTGCGGTGATCTCGCCGTACGCCCATTATTTGGTCTACACCGCGTTGATAAATGAGGGCCACTGAGTGGGTAACCAAGGTACCTTCTCTTTAAAGGAGTAGTTCACACTAGTTAGGACACTCTGGCCCTCATTTATCAACGCAGCGTATAAACCGCCGTATATTTTTCCATATATTCGGCGTACACCAACGTCGAAGTCACATTTATCAACGCATCCTACACAGCTGATCCGAGCTTACACTTGGTCCCAGCGTTGATAAATGTCACGGCTGAAACGAGCGTCATTTAAATAACACGCCCCATAAATATTCTCAAAACGCCCCGATTTTACGACATGAAGACGAACCAGAATACGACCAAAGACATGAAAAGCCAATAAGAAACAGCCCCCCCCAATAAGAAACAGCCCCCCCCCCCCCCCCCTCGCCGCACACGCCTCTCTAGCTCGCTCTCTCTCTCTCTCTCTCTCTCTCTCTCTCACACACACACACACACGCCCGTAGCGTATTGTCACGTAGGCTTGTAGCCTACATGAATGACATATTATGATACCAATCACATCGGCATGAATGGAATACTTTTGTAGATTAATGTATTTAACCCATACCGAGCAGTGCGCGTTCGAGTTACACTAAAATAAAGCCCTCATGTAGGCTATTCCCATTTCCCAGTGAGACTCGGACCGTCGGACGGGCGAGTCCCGTCCCGCTCCGCATTAATGAGAGATAGCCTGGAGAGAACATTAATGAATGAAGGCTGGTGTGTGTTGGACCATGTCTGATCTCCCGGTGGCCATGAAAATATAACAGCAGCGCCGCCTGTTAGACCGGTGCTCGCGCAGAAGAGTGCTCTCGCAGAAAGCGCCCGTATATTTTGAAAATAGCAGATCTACAAGCTCACAACGCGTTGCTGGCTTGTGAGCTTGTAGATCTGCTATTTTCAATACAGACAGATCTACAATCTTATCTGAATGACTGTTAAAGCAGTTTGTTTAAATTACTTTATAAAATGTTATATTTTCACAGGGATTATTTATTAGTGTAGATATACAGATTTATGAGTGGATTAGGTGTCCAATGCCTCTCAGACAGTCAAACAATGCTGCTCCGCAGGTCTAGGATGGAATAAACGGGTGCAGCCAACGTCAACAACTGGTCCCGACCAGACGTGAGATCTCAGCGTACCGTAGGATAAAGCCCACGTCAGGATATATTGATAAATGCCGAAAATTGCGGTGATCTCGCCGTACGCCCATTATTTGGTCTACACCGCGTTGATAAATGAGGGCCACTGAGTGGGTAACCAAGGTACCTTCTCTCTAAAGGAGTAGTTCACACTAGTTAGGACACACTGGCCCTCATTTATCAACGCAGCGTATAAACCGCCGTATATTTTTCCATATATTCGGCCGTACACCAACGTCGAAGTCACATTTATCAACGCATCCTACACAGCTGATCCGAGCTTACACTTGGTCCCAGCGTTGATAAATGTCACGGCTGAAACCGAGCGTCATTTAAATAACACGCCCTTAAATATTCTCAAAACGCCCCGATTTTACCACATGAAGACGAACCAGAATACGACCAAAGACATGAAAAGCCAATAAGAAACAGTTTCCCCCGCTGGCCTCGCCGCACACGCACACGCACACGCCTCTCTCTCTCGCTCTCTCGCTCTCTCTCTCACACACACACACACACACACACACACACACACACACGCCCGCCCAACTTTGTCTTTCATGTCCGTGTCCGTAACGTAGCGGTACATGAGACTCGGGCGGAATGCAGTGATTCCGTGCCGCCACGTTAATATTGGAGCGTCGGGTTTATATCCTTAACCCAGCCAGGTTGTGTAGCCTACTAACTCTCTATGACATAACTCCATAACATAGGACAAGCTACTGTAAGTTTGTAGACCTCACTGTCAGTGAAAAGATGGTCGGGGCTCCCGAAAATTCTCTCGCAGAAGCACTGCTGCGCTGCTGCGCTGAAAATAGCAGATCTACAAGCTCACAACGCGTCGCAATGCGACCTGTTGTGAGCTTGTAGATCTGCTATTTTCAATACAGACAGATCTACAATCTGATCTGAATGACTGTTAAAGCAGTTTGTTTAAATTACTTTATAAAATGATATATTTTCACATCGATTATTTATTAGTGTAGATATACACATTTAGGAGTGGATTATGTGTCTAGATGCCTGTCAGACAGTCAGACAATGCTGCTCCGCAGGTCTAGAATGGAATAAACGGGCGCAGCCAACGTCAACAACTGGTCTCGATCAGACGTGAGATTTCAGCTTACGGTAGGATGAAGCCTACGTCAGGATATATTGATAAATGCCGAAAGGTGCGGTGATCACGCCGTACGCTCATTATTCGGGCTGCACCGCGTTGATAAATGAGGGCCTCTGAGTGGGTAACCAAGGTACCGAGACCACACCCTCTCTTTAAAGGAGTAGTTCACACAAACAATGACTCTCTTTAAAGGAGTAGTTCACACAAACAATGACTCTCTTTAAAGGAGTAGTTCACACAAACAATGACTTATTAGACACATCAAATTATTGTCTCAGGAATGCGACAAAAACTAAAACATCTCCATGAATTCAAGGCTTCATGGGGCGTGTAATGGATAGAAAATAAGTAATTTTTTGAGTGAACTACTCCTTTAAGTCATTGAGTAAATAAATAAATAATTCAGCTCCTTCCTTATGTAACCAAGAGGCTTAGGGTACATAATAGACGGACCAAAGAGTTATAATTAAAATATATAATCTTTATTTTAATATCACAGTATAAAAATATGTATTGCAAATATCTTTATTGCAAATACATTTATCACAATGTACTAATAAAAAGAGAGACTGAACTCCACATCAATGCTCACCCTAACCAACTGAACCCCCTGTCATGAAGTATCTCTGTGGGCTAAAGCAGCGACCACCTGATCATCACCACCTGTTATGACATGGAAATGGAACACAATGAATACCAGAGCATAATAGCAGAGATTCATGAACCCCTGTTACATTACCAAAATGCATAGCCTACATATGAGCTAAAGACTCACCGCAGACACCAGACCGTATGCCCCTAGTCCTGGACACAACAAAATGCTGAATGTTGCACTCTACAACAGAACCATATTTATCACCATTTAGCTACACTTAGCTTCACAATACATATAAAATACCAACAAGCACTTACAGTAATAGAACGATACAATAGAATGCACAGTAATAGAACGAACGAGAGAGAGAGAGCTAGATTTTACTGAATGAAAGGAAAACACCCGGCGTAGCAACGCCACACACACGCCACTCACACGCCACACACACGCCACGTACACGGACCGCAGCGGCACGCTGGACGTGTGTGTGTGTGTGTGTGTGTGTGTGTGTGTGTGTGTGTGTGTGTGTGTGTCTGTGTGTGTAAACAAAGGAAGCGATACCTTTGTGCCAGGCACAACCCCCCCCCCCCCCCCTTCACTGTTGGGACTGCCTGTCGTTCCCTAGGGAAGACCAATGCACGTTTAAACACCTAAACAGTTCACGTCAAACCTAGCGACATGATAACACAAGCTTAACCTTTCAACTGCTCACAGAATATTTATCTCCAGTACGATGGATCCCCCGGTTTTCTCTGTGTCATCCTCTCGTCCTATAACAGAGAGGTATACTCATCCTCTCGTCCTATCACAGAGAGGTATACTCATCCTCTCGTCCTATCACAGATAGGTATGCTCATCCTCTCGTCCTATCACAGGTCATACTACAGAAGAGTGAAGTAGAGTCTGTGGTTCACAGTCCTGGAGATTACATCCTGTTAAGTGCTGATAAATATGAAATTAAGGTAAGCTGACCTCTCTCTCTCTCTCTCTCTCTCTCTCTCTCTAATAACTCTGTCATAATGAAGGTGTGGCCACTAGGCAGAGATCAGTAATAACTCTGTGATGTCATAATGAAGGTGTGGTCACTAGGCAGAGATCAGTAATAACTCTGTGATGTCATAATGAAGGTGTGGCCACTAGGCAGAGATCAGTAATAACTCTGTGATGTCATAATGAAGGTGTGGTCACTAGGCAGAGATCAGTAATAACTCTGTGATGTCATAATGAAGGTGTGGCCACTAGGCAGAGAGATCAGTAATAACTCTGTGATGTCATAATGAAGGTGTGGCCACTAGGCAGAGAGATCAGTAATAACTCTGTGATGTCATAATGAAGGTGTGGCCACTAGGCAGAGATCAGTAATAACTCTGTGATGTCATAATGAAGGTGTGGCCACTAGGCAGAGATCAGTAATAACTCTGTGATGTCATAATGAAGGTGTGGCCACTAGGCAGAGATCAGTAATAACCTCTGTGATGTCATCATGAAGGTGTGGTCACTAGGCAGAGATCAGTAATAACTCTGTGATGTCATAATGAAGGTGTGGCCACTAGGCAGAGATCAGTAATAACTCTGTGATGTCATAATGAAGGTGTGGCCACTAGGCAGAGAGATCAGTAATAACTCTGTGATGTCATAATGAAGGTGTGGCCACTAGGCAGAGATCAGTAATAACTCTGTGATGTCATAATGAAGGTGTGGTCACTAGGCAGAGATCAGTAATAACTCTGTGATGTCATAATGAAGGTGTGGCCACTAGGCAGAGAGATCAGTAATAACTCTGTGATGTCATAATGAAGGTGTGGCCACTAGGCAGAGAGATCAACTGTAAGTGCTTGAAGACGCTGTCGGTGTCAGAGGACCGGAGCGTGAGCCTGCAGCCGCGGCTGCAGTTTGACGGACGCTACATCGTCTGCAGCTCAGACCTGGGCGTCTACCAGTGGGACTTCGCCAGCTTCGAGGTTCTCAGGTAAAAGATGTCCTTCATGAATATCATGGGGATAGGGGGGGTGATCACAGTTAAAGGTAGGGTAAGTGATTTTCTTTGGTTAAAATAAGTGTTAAATAGCTCTATATTGTGATAGTACTCATTGCTATAGAGTGTTTGTTCAGTAAAAGGAGTCTCTTTGTCTCTCCAGCTCTTTATTAAACAGAAAATGCATTTTCGTTTCATTTCCATTTTATCCAATCAGGATAGAGAACTCAATCAGGATACAGATTAAACAAGTGAAATTAGAAGTGATGACACTAAGAAATGAGCAGGCAAAATTGGAACTGGAACACTATAAAAAATGAAGCTTAAAAATGGGTACTTTCTCCTGATTGGCTGAGATTTTGACACCTACCAGAAAATGTATTTTCTGTTTATTAAAGAGCTGGAGAGACGGGGAGACTCCTGTTACTGAACAAACACTCTATAGCAATGATTACTATCAGAATATAGTGCTTTAACCTTTTAACAAAATACTTTTTGTTTTAACCAAAAAATATCACTTACCCTACAGTTACATTAAACACTGTACTCTACATTAAACACTGTACTCTACATTAAACACTGTACTCTACATTAAACACTGTACTCTACATTAAACACTGTACTCTACATTAAACACTGTACTCTACATTAAACACTGTACTCTACATTAAACACTGTACTCTACATTAAACACTGTACTCTACAGGGTGATCAAAGTCCAGGACCCGGCCAACCTATCGCTGCTCAGCTTCGGTGAAGTGTTCGCCCTGCTGTTCGACAACCACTTCCTGTACGTGATGGACCTCAGGACGGAGGCCATATCGGGCCGCTGGCCGCTGCCCGCCTACAGGAAGTCCAAGAGAGGCTCCAGCTTCCTGCCCGGTGTAACGGCCTGGCTGCACGGCCTGGACGGACACAATGACTCAGGACTGGTGTTTGCCACCAGCATGCCGGACCATAGCATTCACCTAGTACTGTGGAAGGAGAACGGATGAACGCAGGACCATAGCATTCACCTAACAGGACCATAGCATTCGCCTAGTACTATGGAAGGAGAACGGATGAACGCAGGACCATAGCATTCACCTAACAGGACCATAGCATTCACCTAGTACTGTGGGAGGAGAATGGATGATCACAAGACCATAGCATTCACCTAACAGGACCATAGCATTCGCCTAGTACTATGGGAGGAGAATGGACGATCACAAGACCATAGCATTCACCTGACAGGACCATAGCATTCACCTAGTACTGTGGGAGGAGAATGGATGATCACAAGACCATAGCATTCACCTGACAGGACCATAGCATTCACCTAGTACTGTGGGAGGAGAATGGATGAACACAGGACCATAGCATTCACCTAACAGGACCATAGCATTCACCTAGGACTGTGGGAGGAGCATGGATTGTCATAGCCGGCCTTGCAACACACCGGACGAGCCCCCATTTGTCATGTGACAAATGGGGGCTCGTCCGGGACTCACAGGACCATAGCATTCACCTTACAGGACCATAGCATTCACCTAACAGGACCATAGCAATCATCTAGTACTGTGGAAGGAGAATCGATGGACAGGGAATCTACGTATTTTTTATTTAGGTTCTGAGCTGCCAAACGGACCCTTAAGGGTTCCATGTGTCTCTGTCAGAGTTACAGACCTGTAAAGCAGGGGTCTTCAACAGGGGGTCCGGGACCCCTAGGGGGTCCTCAGAGTTACTACAGGGGGTCCGCCAAATCTTTCAGTGATATGATGTTTTTTTTTTACCTTAACCACTTGAACCCTATAGCATCCCTTTTCTGAGGAGAACTTTAGCCAAAAATAGCAGATCTACAAGCTCACAACGCCTCGCAGCGCGAGGCGTTGTGAGCTTGTAGATCGGCTATTTTAGGCAAAGAGGTTTGTTTAGGTGCAGAGGGGAAAAAAAAGAGCAGACCAAATAAACAAAAAAAGTTGAATCTAAAACACAATTTTATACAATACGTAGCTTCATCTCTCTCTCAGCTAGGGGGTCCTTGGCCTGAAAACGTTGAAGACCCCTGCTGTAAAGGCCGGTGCATGCTTGGAACGACAGAGTGTGGGCCGACGTGTCGCGGTACATCTCTCAACGGAGCGTTCGTACCGTCTGCCACTCGCTGGGCGACACCACAGAGGAAAAAAAACTCAACAAGGAAGTGGATGTTTGTCTCATGCATCTTCCCAGCCAATCACAGTGTGGGACATCTGAATAATAAGCGTCTCAAGCCACCTTTCGTTTTTTCCCCAGAGGTCGGCGGAGGTTTGTCGTTTTCCGACAAAGAATGTAAGGGTTCCATTTGGTTCCATTTATACAGACCTGTAAGGGTTCCATTTGGTTCCATTTATACAGACCTGTAAGGGTTCCATTTGGTTCCATTTATACAGACCTGTAAGGGTTCCATTTGGTTCCATTTATACAGACCTGTAAGGGTTCCATTTGGTTCCATTTATTCAGACCTGTAAGGGTTCCATTTGGTTCCATTTATACAGACCTGTAAGGGTTCCATTTGGTTCCATTTATACAGACCTGTAAGGGTTCCATTTGGTTCCATTTATACAGACCTGTAAGGGTTCCATTTGGTTCCATTTATACAGACCTGTAAGGGTTCCATTTGGTTCCATTTATACAGACCTGTAAGGGTTCCATTTTGAAAAACACTGCTCTGGAGAACATGAAGATAACACAGTAATGCATGGACCACATGATGGACCACATGATGGACCACATGATGGACCACATGATGGACCACATGGACCACATGATGGACCACATGATGGACCACATGATGGACCACATGATGGACCACATGGACCACATGATGGACCACATGATGGACCACATGATGGACCACATGATGGACCACATGGACCACATGATGGACCACATGATGGACCACATGGACCACACCCTTTCTGTTTGGTTGCTTTTCTTTCTGACGGGAACACATCTGTGTCATTTTTAGATTTCTTTGGCTATTCAAGATCTGTTATCTCTGAGCTTGTAGATCTGTTATCTGCGCGGCCATGTGACTTGTTTTCCTGCTGGAAGGTGTACTTTTTAGTTGACATTTTAACGTTGTTCTTCTGGATCTTAATTCTATACGGACACAAAACCCCCCAAAAAACATGAGGGATGTGTGCAGTGCTGCCCCCTACTGTTTACTAAATACTCTGTCGTTTAAACTATTATTTATTATAATCGCAAAACACGCTTTTACTGCAGTTTAATTCAGCATTGTGACGCAGTGGCTGCCTGGAGGGTTGGGTATTACCTTCTCCAGATGAGAGGGTGGGGTATTACCTTCTCCAGATGAGAGGGTGGGGTATTACCTTCTCCAGATGAGAGGGTGAGGTATTACCTTCTCCAGATGAGAGGGTGGTGTAGTACCTTCTCCAGATGAGAGGGTGGGGTATTACCTTCTCCAGATGAGAGGGTGGGGTATTACCTTCTCCAGATGAGAGGGTGGGGTATTACCTTCTCCAGATGAGAGGGTGGGGTATTACCTTCTCCAGATCAGAGGGTGGGGTATTACCTTCTCCAGATGAGAGGGTGGGGTATTACCTTCTCCAGATGAGAGGGTGGGGTATTACCTTCTCCAGATGAGAGGGTGGGGTATTACCTTCTCCAGATGAGAGGGTGGGGTATTACCTTCTCCAGATGAGCACAAGTCTTTACGTTGGGTATTTTTTAGATTTTTTTTTTTTTACGTACCATTATTCACCTTATTTCTGGCCACGCCCAGGAAATAGGTAGGAAGGTAGGGGAGTAGGGGGTGCTGGGGAGCCCCATATCAAGGGGATTCCTGTTTACCAGTGTCGCCATGTCTGTTTATAATAAGCAAGGACTCCCAGATTAATATGTATTTGTCCGTGGACCCCCATCTGAAAATATCTTGTGCCAGGGACCCCCCATACAAGATTTCTGTTGTTAAAAGTTTAAAAAATATTCAAAACATCTCACATGTAAAGTGGTAAAACTTAGCCTATAGTCTCTTTTTTGGGGCGCTTGCTTTCATAGACCTGGCTGCTTGTTTCTCTTGCAAAATCTGGCAACACACTGATTACCTGCATTAGCCTACACCTGTAGCCTACTAGGGAGGAAGTGGACAGATACTGAATGAAGCAGCAGAAAAGGGCCAAGAATAAGGTGAATAATGTTCTTATTTTGTCCATAAGACCCAATTACTGAATGTCAGTGTCCAGGTTTCCCTCAGAATGTGTGTGTCTCTGATTTGTGTATGTATTTACTATGACACCGTGTATGTATTTACTATGACACCGTGTATGTATTTACTATGACACCGTGTAAGGCGTTGGTTCTCAAAGTGGGGTCCGGGGACCCCCAGGGGTCCTTGAGGGAGTTCCAGGGGGTCCCCAGCTAAATGATAGATTAGGCACCAAATGGACCATTATGGGTCTGTAACTCTGAGAGTGTACAAATGGAACCAAATGGACCCTAACGGGTCCATTTGGTTCCATTTGTACACTCTCAGAGTTACATTAACATTGATTTTACAATATAAATTGCGGCCCAAGTGATATAAATGCCATTAAATTGGGGTCCGTAGCCCTAATGTATGTCAAACTGGGGGTCCTTCAAATTAAAATGGTTGAGAATCACTGCTAGAGACGTAAAAAATCTTCTCTTATGGGGGTCAATTTGGGGGTCCTTGGCACGAAAAAGTTTGAGAACCACTGGTGTAAGGCACATTATGAGTCTACTAGGACAGGGGTATACCCTAACGTTTCATTTTCAACTCTGAGAGTGCACACATGGTAACCAAATGGACCCGTAAGGGTCTATTTGGTTACCATGTGTACACTCTGAGAGTTACAGACCCGTAAAGGTCATTCAAGGCTTGGTAATATTATTGTGGGCTTTGTATGTCGGTGGCAAAAATACGATTTTGATAAACAATGCCTCAAAAATCCGTCATAAGACAGCATGGTGATGACCCCTGGAGTCACCACTTTAATTTTATACTTTGGCCATTCAAAAATAGCAGATCTACAAGCTCATAGCGCCGATATGAGCTTGTAGATCTGCTACTTTTTGAATAATCTTGAACATTTTGGAAAATCTTTGAATATATTGATTTTTCAAAGCGAGCATAATTTTGTAACTTCAAATCTTTGCTTCTGGGGGGATTCTACAAATGTCTTCTAAATCCTAATGTTGCTGTATGTATATCAGTGATTCTCCGACTTTTTCATGTCAAGGACCACCTGAAATTATATGTTTTTGGCCGTGGACCCCCATCTCAAAATATGTTGTTCCAGGGACCCCCCAGAAGTAAAGATTTGAGTTAAAAATGTTCGCTTTAAAAAATATATATATATATTCAAAGATTTGCACACATTTTCTCGATGTTTCCAAAAATAGCAGATCTACAAGCTCGTAGTGCGGCACTCGATGACACAGATGCTTTCCCGGTCTTAATGGGTTTTTCCCCTCCCCAACATATAGACACAGACGCATGGACAGGCTGCAGCATACTTCTCATCAGACATGCTTTTCCACATTTGTTTTCCACGTGAGAAAGATACTGATCGTGTGATTGGATGAAATAAAACCAACAGGTTGTTTTGCATGCATTTTGTGTAGGATAATAACCATGAAGCATAAGTCACACTGTTTCTATTCTATGGCATTTAAAATAAGATTTGGTTTATTTGAATATTATATTAAGCATTTCCCAATGGTTTTCTGCTGTATCTCAAAAATAATTTCTTCTGATGATGTTTGGACTTATAGATCCGTATTTTTCTTTTTCTTTCTTTTTTAATACAGTGTTCCCTTAATGTTAGACTACTCGCTTGGCCGGCTACAAAACCACAGTTGAAACGTCGCTGCGCACATCCCCGCAAAACATGTTCCAAAACCAGTATAGAAAAGCCCTTATAGGAGAAAAGGTACATGGTCATCATTTACAACTATTTTCTGTTTTTTTTTTAAAGTACAATAAATGGATTATTGTATGGAAGTGATGTTATGGAAATACACTGACCTTTCTGCTAAATAAGGTTTTTGACCCACTTCACGGTGAATATTGTTGGTTCTTCTTTCACCTGTCCGTGATGCTCAGTCGGTAGAGCTCTCGCCATCGGACCACACAGGGTTATTGTGGGTTCGATTCCGGGCAACCGCCGAACCCGGTGCATGAGTACTTAGCATGGCATGGGTGCAGCGGGTTGTACTGTAATTGTATGTAAGTACTGAGAACTGATGGTAGGTGGTGGTTTTAGTTAGTGTTGATTTTGACAGCAAATTTTGATTCAGTTTTAGTCATATTTTTGAGTCATATTTTAGTCATCTGAAATGTTTTACTCTTAGTCTAGTTTTAGTCGACTAAATATCATAAGATTATAGTCGACTAAATCTACAGTTGATTTAGTCGACTAAAATGTAAGGTGTCTTGATGGCATCGTAATGGCTGATTTTACACTTGGTTGCATGCTGAAAATAGCCGATCTACAAGCTCACAACGCGTCGCGCTGCGACGCGTTGTGAGCTTGTAGATCTGCTATTTTCAGAGCGCAACACCCGATCGCAACCAAACATAAAATGACTTGTCTTTTAGATCTACTGGATCTCTTCTCCACTAGTCCCTCACTAACATTTTAGTCTAGTTTTTATTTGTTGACGAAATTGTCAATATATTTAGTCTTAGTTTTAGTCATCGTAGCTTAGTTTTTATTTAGTTTTTATTTAATTTCTATTTCGTTTTTATTTCGTTTTTATTTCGTTTTCGTCAGTGAAAAAAGGTAGTCGACAACATTTTTCGTCATAGTTTTAGTCGACGAAATCAACACTGGTTTTAGTACTGGGAGCAACAGTTGATTGGGGATTTTAGATACCGGTAGTTATTTTGTGCATGAACATTCAGGATTCAGGACTCTTTGATGCAACATTACATTACAGAAAATATGAATCAAAGAGTGACGACTGTGACGACCCCGATGGGAATTAGCCGAAATCAAAAGAGAATATTAATCAAATGTTATAAGTAATGACAAAATGAAGGTCTCCCCATTCATTAGAAGGACAATATCAGTCACCAGAAGCAGATACGTGTGTTTTAATGAGTCTAACATTCATTAGAAGGACAATATCAGTCACTAGAAGCAGAGACGTGTGTTTTAATGAGTCTAACATTCATTAGAATGACAATATCAGTCACTAGAAGCAGAGACGTGTGTTTTAATGAGTCTAACATTCATTAGAAGGACAATATCAGTCACTAGAAGCAGAGACGTGTGTTTTAATGAGTCTGACATTCATTAGAAGGACAATATCAGTCACTAGAAGCAGAGACGTGTGTTTTAATGAGTCTAACATTCATTAGAAGGACAATATCAGTCACTAGAAGCAGAGACGTGTGTTTTAATGAGTCTGACATGGAGTTTGAAGTTGAATGGGAGGAGTTTCTGATCAAATTAATGCAACATTTCTAAAATATCACATTTAAAATGTTAATTAATATTTGGATGGCTTGCTTCCAGGCTTAAAGTAATGAATATAAATAATTTGGGAATCTAGATGAACTTGAATATACTGCATAATGAGTACTTTTGGTACTTTTTAAGTACATTTTCATACCAATACTTTTGTACGTTTACTCAAGTACATTTTGAATTCCGGACTTTTACTTGTAAGTTTCTACATTGCAGTATTGATACTTTTACTTAAGTAAAAAATGTGAGTACTTTTTCCAACACTGCAGGTTAAGTGGACAGATGGGCATTTTCAGAGCATGTTTATTTTAACGATCAATCGATTGTGTTCCGGCTTGGATGAAAGAAACAGATGTTATATACTAATACTACTACCTCCTATCTATCTGAATCACAATGAAAACAACATTTTCCGTTTTTAAACAAAAAATACCATAACATTTTATTTACATACTTTTTCTTATATGATAGATAGATTATTTTATTTTCGTATCCTGCTCACAAAGTATCCAACCCTCATGGGTTTATAAGACACTATTTTACGTTTTATGTTTACAGTATATTCATGTAAAACATTCAATTACATCAGAATCACAGAGTTCTGTCTTCTCTACCAGGCTTGACAGATACAATCTGACAACAAAATTGAACCACTTAAACCTTCAATACTTAGTACTTGATTTGTTCCTTTTCCCCTCGACACCAAACCGCTCACAACGCCTCGCAGCGCAAGGCGTTGTGAGCTTGTAGATCTGCTATTTTCGGCTAATGTTCATCAGAATAGAGATGCTAGGGTTCAAGTGGTTAATGTAAAAAAAAAAAAAACTATCACAAAGATTTGGCGGACCCCCTGGAGTAACTTGGGGGAACCCCTTAGGGGTCCCGGACCCTCTGTTGAAGACCCCCAGTCTACAGACGGTCACATGTTGATGACCCGTGACAGCTTCTCGATGCGGTTGAGGAACAGATCTCCCTTCTTGATGGTCTCCTCGTACTGCCAGCTCTTGCTGTCGGGCCTGTTGGTCTCCACCACCTCGTTGACCTTGTCGATGGTGCAGTGGAGGCGGCCGGCGGCGATGAAGCGCGACAGCTCCCGGTCCACGAAGTCGGCGCCGACGCCGAAGGCCTCGGCCACGAAGCCCAGCGTCAGCGAGCGGTACGACTCCAGCAGCTGGCCGTACGCCCGGATCCGCATCTCGCGCGCGTAGAAGCGGTAGTGCGGCGCGAACAGCCAGTCCCGCCGCATCTCCTGCTCCACGTGGGCCAGCGAGCGGAAGAAGGCCGCGTAGTCTCGCTCATAGAGCGAGAACAGGAAGCGGCGGACGGCCGGCAGGCCGTGGAGCACCTCCAGGATCTCCGCCCCCTTGACGACCCGCTCGCGGAGGTCGGGCCTCTTGAGGGCCACGGCGCAGACGTAGACCGTGTAGGAGACGAAGGTCTTGTAGTCCATGAGCTCGTAGGAGGTGAAGGTGGACACGGTGTCCAGGAAGAGCTCGGCCGCCTGCCCGAAGTCCCGCACGGCCACGCAGTACAGGCCCTGGTAGACCTTCAGGCGGTTCCGGCGGTCCCAGTCGCCGCCCTCCTCGATGAGGCCCCGGGCCTCCTCGGAGCTGCGCGCGATCAGCTCTCCGTCCATGTAGAAGAGGCCGATCCTCAGCAGGTAGAAGACCACGTCCAGCCGGTGCCCGAGGGCCACCGTCTTGTCGTAGGTCCTCCTGAAGGCGGCCACGGCGGCCTCCTTGTCCCCGATGCGGATCAGGTGCTCGGCCCGGGCCATCATGGCGTCGCGGATCTCGCTCTCCCCCAGGTTCTTCTCGGCGTCCTCCAGGACGCCGTCCAGCCGCCGCAGCTCCTCCCGGTTGGCCGTCTTCATGGCGGCCAGCAGCTCGGCGTCTACCTGCCACCTCAGCTCTTTGCACAGGCCCTCGTAGTACGGGGCCATGTTGTTGGCCCTGACGGCGTCCATGAGCTCCGTCTCCACCTCGGCGTCTTGGCGCTGTCCGTCCATGGTGAGCAGAAACCTCAGCTGTGCTATCCTAAGATCAGGGTTCTTAGGGAGACCCTCTTCCTCCAGGTTCTCCAGCGGCATGAGGTGATCGGTATA
The DNA here is from genome assembly GCF_963454915.1 of Gymnoscopelus microlampas. Taxonomy (NCBI): domain Eukaryota; kingdom Metazoa; phylum Chordata; class Actinopteri; order Myctophiformes; family Myctophidae; genus Gymnoscopelus; species Gymnoscopelus microlampas. The sequence goes on along the minus strand of NC_139958.1, from coordinate 944,407 downwards.
CAGAACAGGGAGATGACTTCAAAATGTCTAACACAGGGAATAGCTATAAGATACGTAACAGAAGTTCTTTAAGTTGATTAAATCTAATGATCTCCCCGGGGTTGTAACTGCAGGCCTTGGATCCTACCCGCTATATATCTATGTGTGTGACGTATCTATCTATCTGCTATATATCTATGTGTGTGACGTATGAATGACATCCTAACCTCTCTTAAAGGGTTGAGGGCTGGGTTACGAAAAGAGCAACTAGTCAGTTAGACGCGCTGTGATTGGCCAGTGGTCAACGCGCTGTGATTGGCCAGTAGTCACTTTGAGTGGCAGCTTGTCTTCTATGGCGGCCGCCAGAGCCTTGTATTGCGATACAGGTCGCTCCAATGAACTGCAGAGGCCAATGAGGGAGCCAGGTTTCTATTCGCTTTTTAAGTCTGACATAATTTTGTAGTCCGACATCATTTTGTAGTCCTACGTCACTTCCGGGTCCAAAAGGACCAGCGCCGTCCACTCCTCATTGTAAACAAACATGTTGGAACCCGTAAATCTTTTTACAATAACCTCCTTTTTCAGAAATGAACCATTGAGGGTTAATAAGGGTCTTAATGCTAAAATCATAGACAGTAAAAAAGTAGGCTAATATGTGTATATACATATTTATTTATTATTAACATTATAATATGTATTTTTTATATTTATTTATATATTGATATTTATATATAGATATATATATAAAACTAGAAAATGTGCTCCTCGGAGCACAGGTCTCCGCCAGTACTGTTCCTGATTAATCCTGTCTTACCTATTTATATTACATATTGTCATGTGTCACTTGACCAATGTTAGCTTGGCTGAGACGGACACACACACGGAGGGTAAAACTCTCCTGGTGGAGACAGAAAATCACACCCCATTCATATTTAGAAACAACAGTGGTCATCACAGTGATGGAAGCTCACTTCAAAAAATATAAATGATTTTTTGAAGTGTGTGGTGATATTTATAGGTTTTTATTTCGTCATGCGTCTCGCTAGCCAATCAAAGCATTGGTGACAACATATTGTCACGTGAAGCTTGACCAATGTTAGCTTGGCTGAGACGGACACACACACAGACGGACGGAGACGAAAACATATTCTCCACCATACTGGCGGAGATGATAACGATTTCCTCTTTTCTTTCTTTTCTTTGTCGTTGCCAGGAAAGCGGTAGAATGACACTTTAGTGGTTATTTTAGTGTCAGATCTGTTAAAAGATTTGCACAAATGTTCTAGTTTTTTCAAAAATAGCAGATCTACAAGCTCATAGCGTGGCACGCGGTGCCGTGCTATGAGCTTGTAGATCTGCGATTTTTTTAATAGCCAAATACATACAAATGAAGAAGAGCAGCAGCAGCTTCTTGATGCCGTGGTCCTGCAGAGGCAGGATGAAGCGGATGATGGTCATGGTCAGTGACCATCGTTCAGCATCCTGATGAGGACCTTTCAGAGCCTCCGTCTTGGCTTTGATCTCTCCTTTCTCCAGGACAGCTTTGAGGCCGGCCTCGAACGGGGACCCGGAGTCGTTTGGAGCGTTGATAAGCGTGTAACATACATGTTCTGCAGCCGTCATTGTGTTGCTATGGAGATATAAATGAATGGGATATATTAATAAATGTAAAATATTGTTGACAGAGTAATCATTACCCAGCGCTGGATGATGTCAGTTAGCTTTGTTGACATGTTGTGACATCAGGCATATGTCCATATATGTATATACACACTATATATACAGTGATGTATGCAGGTCATACGTCACTGCGTTGGTGTCTATATATACTGTATATATTCAGAGGCACAACGTTCCTGCTGACCGACTGGCTGTAGTTCTGTAGCTATGGAGGAAACTAAGGACAAGCAGAGGAACAAGATGGAGGAAACAGACAAAGAGAAGGAGAAGGAGAAGGGCCTGAAGCCCGCAGGCAAGGACAAGAAGGAGGAAGAGGAGCTGTCTGAGGAGGACAAACAGTTGCAGGATAATTTGGAGCTGATGGTGGAGCGGCTGGGTGAGAAGGACGGCGCTCAGCACCGCCCGGCCCTGGAGGAGCTGAGGAGACACATCCGCTCCTCCACCACCTCCATGACCTCCGTGCCCAAGCCCCTCAAGTTCCTGCGGCCGCACTACGCCAGACTCCTGGCCGTCTACCAGGGCATGCCGGCCGGGGAGAACAAGCACTTCTGTGCCGACGTGCTGTCGGTCCTCGCCATGACCATGAGCAGCGAGCGGGAGTGTCTGAAGTATCGCCTGCTGGGCTCCCAGGAGGAGCTGGCCTCCTGGGGACACGAGTACGTCAGGCACCTGGCGGGCGAGGTGGCCAAGGAGTGGCAGGGGACGGCGGAAAGCGCCGACCGGACGCAGCAGGAGACCCTGCTGAGGCTGGTGAAGGAGATCGTGCCGTACAACATGGCCCACAACGCCGAGCACGAGGCCTGCGACCTGCTGATGGAGATGGAGAGGCTGGACATGCTGGAGAGCTACGTGGACGACAACTCCTATGCCAAGGTCTGCCGCTACCTGGCCAGCTGCGTGAGCTACGTCCCCGAGCCCGAGGACTCGGCGCTGCTCAGGTGTTCCCTGAACATCTTCAGGAGGTTCGGCCGCTACCCCGAGGCCCTGCGCCACGCCCTCATGCTCAACGACACGGAGCTGGTGGGCGACATCTTTGCATCCTGCGAGGACACGGTGGTCCAGAAGGAGATGGCCTTCATGCTGGGCCGTCACGGCATGTTCCTGGAGCTGGACGAGGACACGGAGGACTACGAGGACCTGAGGGAGATCATGTCCAACGTCCACCTCAACGGTAACTTCCTGTCCCTGGCCAGAGAGCTGGACATCATGGAGCCCAAGGTCCCCGACGACATCTACAAGACCCACCTGGAGAACAACCGCTTCGGGGACAGCGGCTCCCAGGTGGACTCGGCCCGCAGGAACCTGGCCTCGTCCTTCGTCAACGGCTTCGTGAACGCCGCCTTCGGCAAGGACAAGCTGCTGACGGACGACGGAAACCGGTGGCTGTACAAGAACAAGGACCACGGCATGATGAGTGCCGCCGCCTCCCTGGGCCTCATCCTGCTGTGGGACGTGGACGGCGGCCTGACGCAGATCGACAAGTACCTCTACTCCAACGACGACTACATCAAGTCCGGCGCTCTGCTGGCCTGCGGCATCGTGAACTCCGGCGTCACCAACGAGTGCGACCCCGCCCTGGCCCTGCTGTCGGACTATGTCCTGCACAGCAACAACGTCATGAGGATAGGAGCCATCTTCGGCCTCGGCCTGGCCTACGCCGGCTCCAACAAAGAGGAGGTCCTCGAGCTGCTTTTCCCCGTCATGGGAGACTCCAAGTCCAGCATGGAGGTGGTGGGCGTGACGGCCCTGGCGTGCGGCATGATCGCCGTGGGCTCGTGCAACGGGAAGGTGACCGAGACCATCGTGGAGACTCTCATAGACCCTCAACGAGAGCAGGAGCTCAAAGACACGTACGCCCGCTGGCTACCGCTGGGCTTGGGGCTCAACCACCTGGGGAAAGGAGAGTCCATCGAAACCACTCTGGCCGCCCTGCAGGTCGTGCCGGAGCCGTTCCGCAGCTTCGCCAACACCCTGGTGGACGTCTGCGCCTACGCCGGCTCTGGCAACGTGCTGAAGGTGCAGCAGCTGCTACACATCTGCAGCGAACACTACGAGGCCAAGGAGCGGGACGAAGACAAGGACAAGAAGGACAAGAAGGACAAGGAGAATCCCTCCGACGCGGGCTGCCACCAGGGCGTGGCCGTCCTGGGCATCGCGCTCATCGCCATGGGAGAGGAGATCGGATCGGAGATGGCCCTGCGGACGTTCGGACACCTGCTGCGCTACGGCGAGCCGCCCCTGCGGCGGGCGGTGCCGCTGGCCCTGGCGCTCATATCCGTGTCCAACCCCCGTCTCAACATCCTGGACACGCTCAGCAAGTTCTCGCACGACGCCGACGCCGAGGTCTCCCACAACTCCATCTTCGCCATGGGCATGGTGGGCAGCGGCACCAACAACGCCCGTCTGGCCGCCATGCTGCGGCAGCTGGCGCAGTACCACGCCAAGGACCCCAACAACCTGTTCATGGTGCGCCTGGCGCAGGGCCTCACGCACCTGGGCAAAGGCACGCTGACGCTGTGTCCGTACCACAGCGACCGGCAGCTGATGAGCCAGGTGGCCGTGGCCGGGCTGCTGACCGTCCTGGTGTCCTTCCTGGACGTGAAGAACATCGTCCTGGGGAAGTCGCACTACATCCTCTACGGCCTGGTGGCCGCCATGCAGCCGCGCATGCTGGTCACCTTCGACGAGGCGCTGCAGCCGCTGCCCGTGTCGGTCAGGGTGGGCCAGGCGGTGGACGTGGTGGGCCAGGCGGGGAAGCCCAAGGCCATCACAGGCTTCCAGACCCACACCACGCCGGTGCTGCTGGCCCACGGGGAACGGGCCGAGCTGGCCACCGAGCAGTACCTCCCCCTCACCCCCATCCTGGAAGGCTTCGTCATCCTCCGCAGGAACCCCAACTATGAGTCCTAGAATGACCACGCCCACACAGAATGACCACACCTCCACTTCACCACGCCCACACAGAATGACCACACCTCCACTTCACCACGCCCACACAGAATGACCACACCCCCACACAGAATGACGCCCACGCCGCCTTTTATTGGCCTAATAGTGACAAAGCCCTGATCCCGACCTTTATGGAATGCACTGGAGTCTATGAGCGTTAGTCACTATTTGGAGTTGACAGAACCATGTGACCGCCACTGTTTCTGCCCCCTAGTTGACGTAACTCTCCAATAGAAGGCTCTTCCCTCTTCCCTCCCTGGCTACCATAATGCCTGATGTAAACAGGCTTAATGCATGTAAACAGGCTTAATGCATGTAAACAGGCTTAATGCATGTAAACAGGTTTAATGCATGTAAACAGGCTTAATGCATGTAAACAGGCTTAATGCATGTAAACAGGCTTAATGCATGTAAACAGGTTTAACTTCAGTGGGTTCAGATCTGGCGACTACCGTCCTTTTTTTTTTTGCTACCAAGTTTTATTTAACCATTTACACAACAAAGGGAAAAAAAGACAAATAACTGGAGGAAGAATTGCCTGTTTTAACCCATGAACTAATCACGACAATTAAAGTTAAATAATATTATTTCAAAAAGTATAATGTCTATAATTGTCTTCTTAGAGAAGGAGGGGTCACTGCAAATCAAATGATGCTGAGTGATCATTTTGATCCTGTTATGAAACATCTATCCTGATTGACTGAGCAGACTCCTCAGTTAATGTGTGGTGGTGACTGTGAGTGCCTTTATTTAAAGTTTTTTTGCTTGAGCCCCTGCCCCCGAAATGTGTGTACGCGTCATGCTGGGGGTCTTTAGTTTGTGTGATTGATTGATTGAAGTACTTTATTTAGACAGACATGGTAAAAGTACATGGAAGTACAGTTAACAATACAAGGTCCTCTAAACTGGATCACTCATAAAAGCACTTGGCTTATTTAAAATGAGATCCCTGTGCAGGCGTGCACTCAAATCATGATGACATTTAAGAAAACAGACAGATATACACTACTATGCAGAACCTCATACAATCAGCTTACAGGTTACTGGTATGAAAAACAAGAAATATGTACAATAAACAGTTCAAGGAGGGGGGGTAGGTTGAGACTCTGACAGGGGCCAGTTTGGAATTGCAGCCTCCTGAAGGTGTTGTTTTTAGGGCAGTTTTGAAAGTCAGTAGGGTTTTTGTTGAATAGCATGAGAACGAGTTAATTCCCTTTGTTGAGCCAAATCTGGGTTGAACATGATCCGTGGAGCTGCCTCTGGTGTTGTGATTGTGGACGTTTTTGAAGTATTTGGTATATTGGTATCCCAATGTTGTGGTGTATGTATCTTGCAGACCAGGCCCATTGTAAGTTGCTGTACTCTGTCCTCAACCCTGAGCCATCCAACCCTAGCAAAATGAGCAGGGGTTAGATGGGTTTTATGTTTAAGGCCAAGAAGTAGCCTTACTAGTTTGTTTTGGGATGTCTGGAGCCTTGTTTTTAAGGCCTTAGTGGTGTTGTGATACCATGAGAAACACGCATAGTCGAAATGACCTTGGATGAAGCCCCTGTAACATAATATCCGTCTAGTATCTGAATAGTATCCGTCTGGCTGATCAGCTGCTGTATGTGCTTTCACTTACTGTATTATTATAATTATTTTTATATCTTTAACATTAACAGAAGGCCGCTGTAATTTAAATTCCTTGTCTATTTTTTTGTTTGCAGTGACAGTCCAGCCCTACACTCAATAATCTTTCAGTCTGTAATCCATAGCTAAACTTTTCCCAATTAACTTAACTCATTAAAATCAGGAAAGCATCTGTATCATTTTAGATTTTTTTTGGCACGCTCTAAGCTTGTAGATCTGCTATTTTTTAATAGCCAAAGTATAAAATAATGGTTAAAGTGCTTGTAATGATTGTGACACCTGTATTAACACAGTTTGCTGGCGATTGATTGATTGATTACTTTATTAGAAGTTTCAGTACAGTTCAATACAAGGTCTGTTAATAGGAATTAATAAACCCAAGAAAGAGCCATTGGCTTGTTTCCATTGGGGTCCTTTGTACTCAATTCATAGAGACATTAAATGACAGACAGAACATCCGGGGACCACCCGGATGAATAAAGGTATTCAACAAAAACTCCTTTAAACACAGACACAATGATTTCCCCTCATGTAAAGCCTCTTTTACTAGATATAAGCTAAATAAAGGCTTTGCTGCCGCCTTGTGGTGATAATGGTAAAGTGCAGAATACACAAACCTACCTTTTAAAGTAAAGTCACAATGATACAGAGGTGGAAAGTAACTAAGTACATGTACTCAACCACTTCAGCCCTTAAGCTTTGGCTATGCAATACGTTGTGAGCTTGTAGATCTGCTATTTTCAAAGGATTTGTTATACATTTTATATACTCTAACTCATAACTTGTGAAATGGAACATTCTGCATAATGAGTACTTTTACTTTTGATACTTTTTACATAACATCACACTTATGTGGATTCCCCTGTATTGCACGTTTAGATGGAGACGCGAGGCTGCGTGTCTTGTAATGTGATTCAAATGTTTGTCATTGTTTCTCATTATGTATGTGTTTTATATGCTGTTATCAGGGCGTTGAAAAAGAGAGCATGCTCTCAATGGGCTTACCGATAGTAGATAGCATGGTGTTTTATTCTCAATGAGAGAGAGAGAGAGGTTTCAATGGGCTCTCTCTTTCCTTTATTTATTCAAGGACGCCCTGATAACGACACATGTTGAATGTCCAGTAATCTTTGGTTCCAAAAGCGAGGTTAGGTATAAAGGAAGTTTACCACACAAGGCCTTATAAATAAATGAAATACAATGTTGCTCTCTACGATCTGAGAGAGATGGCTAACCCACTTTATCATATAAAATACAGTGATGGTGAGATAATCATCACCAGTAATAAAACTCAGCGCACTGTGGTAGACTGCATCCATCCAGAGGCTTCAGTGTGGAGAGTGAATCATGCATATACTGCACATCCCCATTGTCAAACACAGACATTATTACAGATTGAATAACAGTCTTTCTGCTGGTAAAAGAAAAACAGGACCTGTTTCTGTAGAGGAAACCAATTTGTCCTCTTAATTGTTTGGTTAGGCTCTCCACATGAACCTTAAATCAGAGCTTGGCATCTAGCCAAATGTCAAGTTATTTATAAGAAGTGACCAGCTCAACTTATTCACAAGAGTGTAAATACCAGTAAAGGGATTTATGTTTGGATTTATGTTTTTCCTTTATTTATTCAGGGAAGCCCATTGAGAGCATGCTCTCTTTTTCAAGGACGCCCTGATAACAGCATATAAAACACATACATAATGAGAAACAATGACAAACATTTGAATCACATTACAAGACACACAGCCTCGCGTCTCCATCTAAATGTGCAATACAGGGAAATCCACAAAAGTGTGATGTTATGTTTCATGTAGGCTGACTAGGCTCTCATACAAACTGACGATGCAACGACACTTTGTCGTTTTCTGTTCTGATGGTTGTGGTCTAAACGTGACTTAATATAATACACAGCTAAACTACATGTTTAGTCTTTGGTGAACAGAGATGACTGTCGAGCAGAACATGTCACAGGGCCCTGCTGATGCTCACTGGCTTCAGGGACCCCTTAATGCTCATAGGCTCCAGGCACTGCAGTTTCCTATAGTTTGCCCTTTTATAACATTTTCTGTATGTGGGCTCTTTTTGGTTCTGCTCCTGAAAGTCAGGATCAGTTATTCACCAAATCTAATTTGGTCCAGTTTTCCAGAGGCCCCCACCCTGACCTTTGGGCCCCTGGACCCATCAGGCCCGTTCAGCCTGAGGTGAAGTGTACCTGCTTGACAGTCGGCTGATAATAAACCAGATGTTGTGAGACTTCTGTCTGGTTCGTCTGGCTCCCTTCCAGCATTCCTGTTCATTGTCTCATATGAGCTGCACAGGCCCGCTGTAATAGTTTAGAGGATATTATAACGGTTTGATCTCATTAAGGGAAAGCTGTTATTGATGCTGTCACAGGCTCTCCACTGCAGAGAAACACATATTCTGTGGTGGAGAGGGATTATCCATGGCTTGGCTGACACAGAATTAGTAAAGATGCTCTAGCTAAAGCACTAGTGAAATACAGTGTTAATTCCCGACGATCTTTGCTGCGTGTCACTAGCCTGGCATTGTCCAGACTGATAACATGGATTCACTCTCACGTTCCTCCCCGGTATCAGTCTGGACTTCGGCCTATAGGGAGCGAGTATGAGAAATCAGAAAATGATGGGGCCAATCAGTGACTGCGTTTCAGTGACTGTCCGTACAACAGTGAAAAGCATCAAAATACATTTTCTGATTTCTCATACTCACTCCCTATGGGCCTGAAGTCCAGACTGATGCCGGGGAGGAACGTGAGAGTGAATCCACGATATCAGTCTGGACAATGCCAGGCTAGCGTGTCACCCCCCCCCCCCATCTCTCTCCCCATTTCCTGTCAGCCTACTTTCCTATGGGAGTGTACTCAAGTTCCCTCAGCCCTATGTTCCCTCAGCCCTATGTTCCCTCAGCCCTATGTTCACTCAGCCCTATGTTCCCTCAGCCCTATGTTCCCTCAGCCCTATGTTCCCTCAGCCCTATGTTCCCTCAGCCCTATGTTCCCTCAGTAAAATGGGGTAATTTTTTTTGCTCCTGTCTGTCATGAGATATGTTTTAGCAAGATACCTAAAAAAGTGATAGACATATTTTTAACATGGGTCATGGAACTGTTTAGAATCCTACAAAAGGAGTGTGGCAATAGACATGGCACAAAAGGTTACATTTTTTATCTCAAAAATGCGTGGACAGGTTTATACATAAAGGTGCTCTAAGTTATATTGTTTTGCTAAAACAAAATGTTGTTTGTTAAAGGTTAAAACACTATTTTCTGACAGTAATTGCTAAAGAGTGTTTGTTCAGTAACAGGGGTCTCCCCGTCTCTCCAGCTCTTTAATAAACAGAAAATACATTTTCAGGTGGGCTACCAATTTCACCCTACCAGGAGAGAGAACCCATTTATCAGCTTCAATTTAATAATTTTCCGATTCCAATTAGTTTACTGCTCAAAGTTTATCCTGACCTGTACGTATCCTGTAAGAGTTCTCTTTCATGATTGGATGACATTGGTTATCTCGACATGAAAATGTATATTCTGTTTGCTAACGTTTGCTAGAGACGGGGAGACACTGAAAGCTCTATACGCTTATTGGTGTGAGGGATGGTGAGGAGACCCAAGTCAGAAGACCTCAGGTTCCGCGCTGGGGCGTAATCCTGGAGGAGGTCTGACAAGTACCGTGGGGCATGGAGAGCTTTATAGGTGAGGCGGAGCAGTTTGTACTGTAAGTGGGATGCAGAACTTAACCTAAATATCACCACTTTAGAAAAGTTTGTCATATGCTGAGGAAGAAATAATTAAATTGTCACCAAAAAGCTGAACTCCACAAAACAACGTTCCACTCTGATTAACCAAAAGTCCTTATAAGATGTTTTTTAACCTTATGTGTTAATAAGTTAAGTTAAAAAGTTAATTAAGGTATCAATAAGGCTATACATGTCTTAATAATAGCATTGTAAGCATACATATTGTTAGATTATTAGACACTTTTGGAGTGATTTTAACGTCTACTCTGGCTTTCGTGTGCACCCCAGGTGCCAGTTTTTATGTTGCTTTATTCAGCATTTAGATATTTGATATTCATTTTATCAGACACGCCCCTTCCTATACAAATCCATTGTAACTTCAAACTCCATTTTAACCCTGTTAAATTCATTGAAAACACGTCCTTGGTTTTGGTGACTGATATTGTCCTAATGCGTGAGAGGGACATGTTTTCTCCATATATCTTTTTTTTCTTTTAAATGTTATGTAAATTATAGATACAACTAAATTAAAAAAGTAATTGAAAAAACAGGGCTCCTCACGCATTAGCAGGACAATATCATGTTTTAATTGAGTCTAACATGGTTAAAACGGAGTTACAATTGGTTTATATTATGATAAAATGAACATCAAATATCTATATTGAATCAAGCAACTTAAATATAAGTCTCTTAAAGTTGTTTATAATAGCCTTACAAACACATTCAGTCTCTTTAACTTACCTATCATGTCAGTGTTCAACCTTTATTATGCTGTGTTGTGACTTTATAATATAATTTATTAAGCATTTATTAACGGTTAACTATGCACTTATTAACAGTTTAACTATGGGTTTTGCATCTACCAGGTCTTAAGCGGGAACAATGCCTTCTTAAAGGAGGAGTTCAACCAAAAAATGACTTATTTTCTATCAATTGCACACCCTATGAAGCCTTGAATCCATGGATTCTTTTTTGTTTATGTCACATTCCTAAGCTAATAATTTGATTCCCATCTCCTACCGGCTAATGTATCCGATAGGAGACACAAAGTCGATTATTTGTGTCTCCTACTGGAAATACACACGGTCATCAAATTATTGTCTTAGGAATGCCACAAAAACAAAAATAAATCCATGAAATCAAGGCTTCGTGGGGTGTGTAATTGATAGAAAATAAGTATTTTTTTGGGTGAACTCCTCCTTTAAGGTTTATAAATCCTTAATAGGCTCTGTGCATAACTGCAGTCCCGGGTTTCTGGAAGATGGCATACCTATTTCCTGTTCCGGTTCATTTTCCCATAGCTTCATTTGATTGGCTGATTTCATATTTGATTGATAGCAGTCAAGCCAATCATATGAAGCTATGGGGACATTAACAGGGACAGGAAATGGATATGACACTTCCAGGAAACCTTTTTTTCCATCTACTTGGTCTAAAGTGGGAACAACGTCTTATTAAGGTTAACCAATCCTTTATTAAAATATACATGCCGTTGCAGAATTGCATATACATAGCATCACAAATAATCTAAAACTTTTTGAACATTCATGCAGTCATGTAATTATGAGAAAAGTTAAAAGGCTATCCTTTTATGTATGAGGAAACCTGGCCTTGGATCAATACTGTCATACATTTATTTGATTGATTATGACAATTGATCTATGACCGCCTTCCTTGGACACTTCCCCAAATAGTGTTTGGAGTTCCGTGTTTAAGGCCCGTACATCTCCATAAATAATACAAAGTGCTTACCCGGTAAGACCTTTATATTATTATTATATTACCCCATAGGCCTACAGTAACATGTTCATGTACAATTCACCAGTGAACTAGAAAGGAGAACTAAAGTCTATTGACTTTGCTTTATTGGCTGTTAGATTAGGTAAATCATATCAACACTGTTTAATAAATGACTATATATAAAGTCACTCGTACACAGAAAGTTTGCCGAGTTTCCACTGTCAAACATTTATGCCCAACGAGGACGCAAACTAACCGGCGCAGTGCTACCTACAGTATAGGCTACGCATTGTCCCATGATCTATTGAATAAAAAAAATTAAAAAAAAAAAAAATATATATATATATATTTAATTGTCCCCTCCATATTTTTTGTCTCTTTTATAAATAATAACCGATAATGAATTGGTAAAAAAAAGCTCTGTGTCTGTCTGTGCAGCACAGTCTATTCACAGTGTCTATTGAAATGACAACGAACACAGCCATAAAAGGAAACGATAAGGAAGCCTTAAAGGTATCCTTTAGCGTCTGTGTAGGAGTGACTGTAATGTCTAGTCATGTATTAAACAGTGCTGATATGATTTACCTAATCTAACAGCCAATAAAGAAAAGTCAATAGATGTTAGTTCTCCTTTCTAGTTCACTGGTGAATTGTACATTTTTCAAATCAGCCTCATGGTGGCGCTATAACAGGCAGAGACTATTTACCAATGGACAGAATGCTCCCGCCCCCCAGTTAATAATCACTAAAATCACTATAACGATAGAAAGCAATACATGATTTTTTTTTAACACTCAGCTTTTAATTATTATAGTTACAATACCCTGTTCAAACTACTCCCTTCCAAAAAACGCTACCAGAGCATCAAATCTCGCACCACCCGTCTCAGTAACAGTTTCTTCCCCCAGGCAGTCAGGCTGCTGAACAGCTGACCGTGAACTGTTTTGCACTGTATGGTCATTCATTTGCACTTCTTTCCTTGTGTTCTTTGTGCACTATAGATGTCTTTGCACTATAGATGTTGTCTATGTCCTATGTATTTAAGACTGAGAAAGCTCTGAGCAAAATAATTTTCATTGTATTTATACTCTGTATCTATACATATGACAAATAAACCTGAACTTGAACAAGACGGGTTGGGTTAGCCAAACAGGGATGGCGGTGCCCACATAACAAACACATTGGCACAAAGTTTGAGGTCGTTCGGTTTGACGGTGCCCGAGGTATGCCCGGGACACACAGACAGACTGACATTTGGGATGACACCCCGAGTAGAACTAGGGCAGCCCCCCCTCCTTCAGGGGATCCAACAGGTGACACCAACAGCACATTATGGCAGGGCCATCTGTGATGCTGAGGGAAGATACAGTAGTGCTGAGGGAACATAGGGTTGAGGGAACATAGGGCTGAGGGAACATAGGGTTGAGGGAAAATAAGCTTGAGGGAACATAGGGACTAAATTGATATGGGGGAACATAGGGCTGAGGGAATATAGGGCTGAGGGAACATGGGGCCTAATTCGGATGATTTTTTTTGTTAGGGATTGAGGGAACATAGGGTTGAGGGAACATAGGGCTGAGGGAACATAGGGATGACCCCCTTTCGTATCAATAAAGGCAGAAAAGGGCCCACAAATATTCTTTCTGTAGTGTTTCATTGTCATGTCATGTGTTTGCTGTTAGAGTGTTGTTTAGTTGTTTAGTGCTGCATGTGCTTGTACTTTGTGTTCTTGTGATCTGATGTACTGTAAAGTCTTAGTAAAGTTGTCGTTAATTGTCCACCTTGGTTTCCTTCGTTTACTTTGAGTTGAGTTCCTGCATAAATATGGGTCCAAAAACACCCGGGGTCCTGACACAAGGACCCCCACATTCATAAGATATATCTGCCCACAGACATTGTTCCACTTGCTGAGGTTCAAGATAAATAATTGAATATAATATTTCAATGATGTATTATTTCACATTGCTTGGTGTTAATGTGTCAGTAAATTAAACCATCATTGGTAACTTGATAAGTCTTACAACCTGATTAACAGTTCATTCATATTTAATGTCAGTTTAAGTATTTCTAGTGTAAAACAATCCTAGTGTGCATGTTTAAAAGAAAGGACACAATAATACTATATGTATAGAGAAGAGAAACATGTTTATTATTATAATATTGATTTGTTTCACATTCAACCTTTTCTTTCTTTCTTAGGTACCAGAGCCAAGGTCATGACCCCAGACCAGACCAGACCAGACCAGAGAGGGGGGGGGGGGGGGGGCGGAGCAGAGCCAGTGATGGAGGCAACATTTAACTACGGTGGGGACACGCACGCACGCACGCACGCACGCACGCACGCACGCACGCACGCACGCACGCACGCACGCACGCACGCACGCACGCACGCACGCACGCACGCACACACACACACACACACACACACACACACACACACACACACACACACACACACACACACACACACACACACACACACACACACACACACACACACACACACACACACACACACACTGAGGACACCTGCTTTCATCCACAGCCAGAAAGGAGGAAGATCAAAGTCTAGACATTAAAAGTGAATTATAACTTTATTGAGCCTAACACTATGATAAGGACCTTTCACTGACCTGAGTTATTATCTTTATTATAATATTTAACATCATGTTGTAATAAGAAAAAAGTGCTTTATCACTTATGTGACACATCATCAGTAACATTGGATCATTTATTTGTCAAACACATGTGACTTCTTTAGTTTGACACACTGACATTAACAAAGGATGATTATAATTGGTTGTTACTGTACCTTTGACCTAAAATCATAGTTTTTACACCTTTTAGTTACCATTGATGACTAGAAGTTAGAACACTGAAAAACTATTGATATGTTTTTTAAGTGGTTTACTCCTTAATATACAGAAATCAAAGACTATATAATCAACGACTATAATATTTGACAAATATTTCAGGCAGGCTGGGTTTAATGTGCAGATGTTTTAGATTTTATCACATTTATTATTTATTATGTGAAACAACATCAATAACATTGGATCATTAATACGGCACCAAACGCCTGGTCAAAAAGAAAGAAAGACCAGCGTATTGTAAAATGATAAATGGTGCATTTATATAGCACTTTTATCCAAAGCGCTTTACATAGATTGTGCATTACATTCACCCATTCCCACACACATTCACACACACATTCACACACCGATGTGACAAACAGCCAAAAAGGGCTTTAGTTTTCGAGATACCCCTACCGGAGGTAGGACCCATCCCTAAGGCCTCCCATACATTAAATGGATTCTTGTATAAAAACATTTTACTGCAAAAGTGGTGAAATTGATTTATAAAGTTATACACCCCAAACTATAAAGCCTGGCCATCTGGGGGTTGAGGCAGTGAGTGAGTTTTATGTGTACATATTCCCAGGTATGGTTTAGTACAGATGAGTTTTGGGTGTTCATATTCACAGCTATGGTTTAGTACAGAGTTTTGGGTGTTCATATTCACAGCTATGGTTTAGTACAGAGTTTTGGGTGTTCATATTCACAGCTATGGTTTAGTACAGAGTTTTGGGTGTTCATATTCACAGCTATGGTTTAGTACAGAGTTTTGGGTGTTCATATTCACAGCTATGGCCTGGTACAGATGAGGTGTTCACCACAGTTATTGCACTTTGTACCATGACTGTATTGTACAGCCTACTGACATTAATTATGCTGATCCCTTATACTCTGTTTCCTTGAAACCACGTGGTTTCATGGAAATCTACCTCCTACATTTCTTATCACTTTACAGACCTAACACTAATATAATAGGGGCGTATTATGTCACACATCAGATGATATCAGATCTATGAAAGAGAAAGTTTTATGAAGCAATGACCTTCTCTGAGTCAGTGTTCATGGTCCCTACAGTGTATATATACTCTGGTGATCAGCAGTGAGATGAGACACTCACACTGACCAAGAACAAGCAGCTTTAGACACAGACAAGAGAGAGTGAATCAGGTACGTTTTTTAAATATTGTTCTGCAAAGCAATGTTTTTGTATTTGTACTCACTATACAGACTATGTTTTAATGTCATTTCAGACTACACAGAATATGTTGTCTGGTAGCATTATAGTAAATATCAACCCTTTTAACTGTGTTTATCTGTGCAGCTTTGGCGTGACGTTTGGTTGAATTCCTCTGCATCATCAGGACCATCAGAACTCCTTACAGCCAGGTACCAGTTTTGAACACTGTCACGATCATGATCATTTTGTTGACAATTAATTGTCATATGTAATTAATTATATCATTGTGTATCTTGATATGTATGTGTGTGTGTGTGTGTGTGTATATATATATATATATATATATATATATATATATATATATATATATATATATATATATATATATATATATATATATATATATATATATACACACACACACACACACACATACATACACACACACACACACACACACACACACACACACACACACACACACACACACACACACACACACACACACACACACACACACACACACACACACACACACATACATACATACATACATACATACATACATACATACATACATACATACATACATACATACATACATACATACATACATACATACATATACACACACACACACACACACACACACACACACACACACACACACACACACACACACACACACACACACACACACACTACTTATAACCAAGAATGACTGACAACGACTTTTTCCAATAATACATTATACATTGAGTATATCTGAGGTCTATATATTGCAGTGTTCCCAAATGAATACATTTTACTGGTTGTGACTGGAAAATGAAATATTGTAATAATATTTGTCCATTCTTGGACCCATTTTATTTACTATTATTATAACTGTAATACTAACATTTTAATATTTCTTTGCATAATTAAGTTGAGGATATGCAGTTATATGTGTTATTTAGATTAAAAAATATATTTCTATAAAAACAATGGGTTAATGGATGCAAGTCTGCATTTATTGTTTACTGTTGAGGAAATGACAGGTGGAAACAATGTGTAATGTTATCCAATGATCTAACATATCCTTTAGCATTCATCACATTATGAGCCATTATACACATAGCATAACAAAGCAAAACACAACAGTTAATGTCTTGTTTTCTTTGTCAAAGCTGTTGATGCTGAAGCTGAGAGATGAAAGCTAGTTGGAGAAGATGACAACACAACGGAGAAGAGGTTCAGAGACCAGCAGCTCTGTTCCTGATACAATGGAGACAGGTACAAACATTTATTACTCATAAAGTTAAGAAAAACACATTCTCTGAACTGAACATAATGAATGCATATTATACAACAGGTAGTTCCGACCAAGCAATCTGATGCCGTGCTTCAAACCAGCATCATAGCACGGGCCGAATCACATTAATAAATCCCTCCGCACTGCAGTCCGCACCTGATTAGACCATATATGGCACAGCTGTGCTGTGACTTCACACTGTCGTACGGTAGGAAAACAAACAGACAGTAGCCTGACCCACCGCCGCCACCGGAGAACAAACAGCTACGCAAAATGCACTATGTATGTTGTTAATTTTGACTTAATACGAAGGTACCGCGCGGCGAAAATTGCCGATCTACAAGTTCACAACGCGTCGCCATTGCAACACATTGTCAGCTTGTAGATCAGTTATTTTGGCCACGTGACACGGTCGTATGACGGAGCGTATAGCCTACTGGAATCAGCTGTGTTGACGAGACGGTGCCTCAAAGCGCTGCTACAGGGACTATATATTTAATGTCTCAGTCAAATAAACTCTTCTCTTTACAGGGAAACGGATTATAGCGAAACATTTTTATTATGAATTGCCCCACAATATGAATACATTTGGATGTGTTTTGTTGGTAACTGTTGTATAATCGCAATATTACCCTCGAGGGTGTGCTTTACCTTACATTATTGGTACTTCAGTGATGGTCGCGGAACTCGGCTCCGCCTCGTTCCTGACCGCATCACTGGCGTGCCAATAATGACGGTAAAGCACACCCTCTCGTGTAATATTGCTTAATTAAATCCAGCACAGTAATAAATTAACACCACGTCAGAATCAGCTTTATTGTCAGGTTTACAGGAAAATAAAGGGAAGAAGAAGGGGGGGGGCAAGGGGGAAGAGAGATCAATCAATAAAAAGAAACAGATGATCTACATATTTACACATAGTACCTGAGGAGGTGAGACATAAAGGTGTGTGATCATAGCAGCAGATGTATACTGTACATGATATACTTATGGTCGTTAAGATAAGAGAAAACAAACCACAAGTCAGTGTATTGTACATGAGATTAAGATGTCAAAGTTTATTATAGATTTACTGATTGTCAGGAAAGTGTGAGCTATCATAAAATACATTGAAATAAAACAGAATGAGATGTTAACTGTATTTTTAACCATATTATTATTTTAAATCCATAGGTTCCAGTGATGAAGATGGTAGAGAGAAAAAGAAAAAGGTAAGATGACATACCTTCAAAATGTTTTTGCATTATTTAAAGTTGGAAACAGGTGTTTAAAGGGATATTTCACTTTCCAACATGTGTGGGGTCGTTTAAACGTCTACTCAGGCTTTAGTGTTTCACCCCAGAGAGTTTGTAAGTTAATTGATTCAGTATTTAGATATTTGATATTCATTTTATCAAACACGCCCCCTTCCTATATAAACCCATTGTAACTTCAAACTTTATTTTAACCATGTTAGATTCTATGAAAACGCCCATCCTTGGTTCTGGTGACTGATATTGTCCTTCTAATACATGAGGAGACCGTGTTTTTTCAAAAAACAATTTTGGGGGGGGGGGGGGGGGGGATAAACAAATAATAATACAATAAAGAAAAAGCACTGTCCCCCTCACGTATTAGGAGGGCAGTACAAATCACCAGAACCAAGGACGGGTGTTTTAATTAATCTATGGTTAGTTTGAAGTTACAATGGGTTTGTATAGACGAATCCACAGACGCGCTGCCTGTAGCTGCCTGTAGGCGGTCATAGCTGCGGTGACGCGTCCGCGGAGCGTTGACACCGCAGCTATGACTGCGCGCAGGGCAGCGCTCCGTGGATTTGTGTATAGGAAGGGGGGCGTGTCTAATAAAATGAATATCAAATATATAAATACTGAATCAAGCAACTTAAAAACCTGGTGTTCACAGAAGCCAGACTACTCTGGTTAAAATGACCCTGAACATGTTTGAAAGTGAAATATCCCTTTAAAGGAGACACACCATGAATTTAAAAAAAAAAGTTGATATTTAATATCATATGGTGTATGTCCCTCAAACCATTTTCAAAAGGTTTGAGCCTAAATCAACACTCAGATATACTCATCCCAAGTCAATTCTCTCAGGCTTATAAAGCACTTTCAGCTGCAATACCAAAACGTCCTGTTAGGCAGAGGGGTGCTACTGAGCAATTCTAAATACTCAGAATACATCAAAATACATGGGCAGAAAGTTTGGTGAGGTAAGCAAACTTGCCATTCTGAGATGGCCTGTTCAGACACGCCCATTTTGAAAATCTCTGAAATGAGAATGAATGACTGAATGTTAAAAAAAAATATTTTTTGGGGTACAAGAGACACTGGGGAGCCCAAAAAATACAAAAAAAAATACAAAAAAAGTGAAATTCATGGTTTGTCTCCTTTAATATGTAACCACTTAAACCCCAGCATATTCTGGGGGAAAATAGCAGATCTAGATCTGCTGTTTTATTTTTAATGTCTAGCGAAAACAGAAAAGTCACTTGTAGAGAACCTTGAGGGACTCCGCTCAATAACGTATGGGATTTAAGTGGTTAAAATCATTCAAGTGGTCATGTGACATGGGTCACATGTTAGTACTGTCCACTTAACATGAACCCACATTCTACACAAACATAACAGTAAACACACATTCTACACATAACAACAGTAAACACACACAAGTGTAAACAAATACTATGGCAACATCATACTTACAGCAAAGGAGATAATCAAAGTAACAAGACCAGGAGACCTGCCAGACCTAAGCCGGGCTTCACATGACGTGTCAGCCTGTGTCTATGCCAAAGCCTTTAATATACCATCTGTGACATAATAGTGATGTCATGAGTAGTCTATTCCTATTTATTCATGCAGAAGAAACCTAAGCACAACCAGACAAAGGAACCACAACCAGACATACCATGTATGGACGAAATGGTGACAAAGGCTCATGTAGGCCATACCTTTCAGGTCTGGCAATTATTCACTGACAAATGATGAATCAATGATGTCATTAATGTACATCGGGCCCTCATTAGCACAAGTGCACAAGGTTCATCACTATGACAACAACAATTCAAATATTCAGCAATAAGATGAAGACATAATGACAGCATACAGACAATAAGATGAAGACATAATGACAGCATACAGACAATAAGATGAAGACATAATGACAGCATACAGACAATACGATGAAGACATAATGACAGCATACAGACAATAAGATGAAGACATCATTATGTCTTCATGTTATTGTACTTTACAACATGGCCGGCAAATTGGACTCCCAAAGGTTTTCAGATATAGTTTTTGAATGATCTTTGATGTTTGTGACATGCCAGAAAATCTCTTAGAAGTTGATGTGTGGTACAATGATTCTAAACACAAAAGGTTTGGATACTTGACTTTGGTTGATTATTTCTCCCTTTCAGTAATACCAATTGGTATTGTATTTTATATCATTTTATTGTTGAGTAGTCATCTTTACAACAAGGTATAACTTGTAAGGATTGTGCAATTGTGGAATGAGCAACACAGCTAAACGTGTGGCTGTGATTGTTCCTTAGCATGACATTGGGGAGGAAAGTTATTTTTTTTTTCAATGAAGCATGGAATTTATGAGTTTCATCCATATCCATGTAGGGTTTGTTAACTACCATAGACTTACTTACATAGTCTACTTACATTACAACCCCCATTTAAATTAAAGTGAACATTCATTTTGTCTGTAATTTCCCATTTCTCTACAGCAAACTTCATGAGGTTTTAAAAATGAAGTCAATCACAAACCTTCCCCATTTGTGCCCCTCCCCCTTTTTGTTTGTGGGAAATCACTGCTGCCATTCGCTGATTTCTGATCATCAGATCATTTATTTGATTTAATTTATGCTTTTAAAAAAAATCACACCCTGTGTGAAGGAAGCGGCGCCTTTGATGAGCCCCGTGCTCAAACATACATGGGGAGTTTGTGTTGTGTCATCAATATTTGTTTATAGCCCAGCCAATAAGAATACAGAGGGGAATACATACGGACGGACATACAGTACATACGGACATACATACGGACACACGGACAAAGTCAGATATAGAGTAGCTGATCCCGCTAAAAATCTAAAAAGTAATTGAAGAAACAATCTGGGATGAAACACAAAAGCCTGAGTACATTACATTACATTACAGTCATTTAGCAGACGCTTTTATCCAAAGCGACTTACAATAAGTGCATTCAACATAGGTAGGGAACAAAACTACTAATCACCAGAAGTCTTAAGAACATTTCCTGTAAAAACAAGCAACCAAGAGTATACCTAGCGCTAAGGTAAAAGTGCAATATATCAGCTACCTACTTTCTTAAACACATGAGATAAAATAGCCAAATCAAATGAGCACGAGCTAATACAAAAGTGTATCGACTAAGCAAGATCCAATACAACAATAGTTCCTACAACTAGTTAACAACAAGTAGGCCAGGCAAAGAGGAGTAGACGTTTAAATGACCCCAAACATGTTTGAAAGTGAAATATCCCTTTAAGCGTTTTCCTCATACATACTTGCATCAAAGGAAGTAAGCCCCGGGGTGACTGTGTTTTGGGGCGTGTGTTTTGGTACACAGTATATTTCCTTGGCCAGAAGCCTGTCTGCCAAGTTGTCTTACACAATAATGTTAAAGATGTTTTTACTGCAGATCATTCACATGTGGAATGTATTCATTTTCTTAGAGTGCTTCCAAAGCTGTTGATCCTAGAAGCTCAAAGATGAAGGATAGAAAAGATGACAAGTCTTCAAAGAAAAGCCGCACTAATCCTGATACAAGTGAGACAGGTGAAAACATGTATTCATCATCTCAATACTATAATATTAGAACAGTTAAAAACAAACACATTCTCATAACTGAACATATTGAGTGCTTATTAAAACCAGTAATAACTGAACACATCACAGTTTATTATACTGAGTTATCAGCACTGATACTCTTACTGCATTATGTTTAACCAGATGTTTTATTGATGCAAACAGGTTCCAGTGATGACGATGACACCAACAAAAATGATAAGGTAAGATGACTCTTTATGGAGGCATAAGACCTTCTAAACTGTTTAGTCCACTGGTCTAAGTTGCATTATCTATGTTAAAATGTTAATTGAAGACAGGTGTTGAATATTTAAAATCATTCAAGTGGTCATGTGACTTATGTGACATAGGTCACATGACATGTTTGTACACTTAAAGTGACAACATTCTACACAGTAAACACACAAGTGTGATTTTAAAAGATGGATATACCAGTCTTTGGCCGTAAACAAGTGGATTTTAAAAGATGAATATTCGTCTTTGGCGGTGAATGTGTTGAGCGCATGCAGTGTGCGTAATGGTTTCTCAATAATCCTTTCCTTCAGAATAACAAACAATCAAAGGTTATCCTACTGTACAGAAAAGGGTATTTAGATTAATCATTCATAACGTGGCTCAGCTGAGCTGTTAAGGCAATAAATTATAGGCAACTCACAGGATATACTTTAATAAATAGGCAGGGCAAGCCGTCCCTGCGTCTGGTTCGGACAGCTTTTGGGGAAAGTTGGTAATGCATTTGTGGGAATCTTGTAGTCTCCTCATAGAGATATTCCATTCAAGTGGTAACATTTTAACGTGCCAACTTCACCAACTCACAAGTGCCCTCTCATTTCAAAGTGTCTGTGACATTATAACTAATGATACAATTTGTTTTGACTGTTTAATACACAACTTAATAACCGTGCGGACCGGCCGGCGATCTCACATTTAGAATGCCGACAACATAACTGTAGTCTACTACGCGTACGCGACAACTTCCCAGTAACAACAACTCTCCTGTTCCCCTCTTACCTACACAATAAAGTGTCTACCGTTTACCTCCCAGTGCAGCGCATTTTACACAGGTTATTATTAACAGGAAATAGGTGTAACTTAACCATAACGTTAGAACTTAACAGTGCTGTGTGTTTGTGAGAGGGAGAGGGAGAGAGAGAGAGATTTGTAGTGATATTATAATGAACTGCCGTGTCATTGTCAACCGGTCAGGATGTCCGGAGAGATTTATATTTTCCGGTCTTTGTCATAACATTTTGGTAAAAAAACGGCAATTACCAGACTATGCATGCATGCATGCATAGATAGATACATACATACATACATACATACATACAGATAGGAACGCACGCACGCACGCACGCACGCACGCACACACGCACACACGCACACACACATATTCGTTGCCATTCACTGATTTCCGCAAAAAAAAGCTTTGTTCCCATTGAAAGGCTTTCATGCCTCATGGACAGAATTAAAGTTGGGTGTGACCGCACCCTAAGTGTACAAATCAAATGGAATAATATACTGATCAGATCATAATATGGAAAACTATTTTTCTGAACATTCTAAACATTCATATACTGAGGTCCATACAGTATATTTCCTTGGCCAGAAGCCTGTCTGCCAAGTTGTCTTACACAATAATGTTAAAGATGTTTTTACTGCAGATCATTCACATGTGGAATGTATTCATTTTCTTAGAGTGCTTCCAAAGCTGTTGATCCTAGAAGCTCAAAGATGAAGGATAGAAAAGATGACAAGTCTTCAAAGAAAAGCCGCACTAATCCTGATACAAGTGAGACAGGTGAAAACATGTATTCATCATCTCAATACTAGAATATTAGAAAAGTTCAAAACAAGCACATTCTCATAACTGAATACATTGAGAGCTTATTAACATCAGTGTTAACTGAACACATCACAGTTTATTATACTGAGTTATCAGCACTGATACTCTTACATTATGTTTAACCAGATGTTTTATTGATGCAAACAGGTTCCAGTGATGACGATGACACCAACAAAGATGATAAGGTAAGATGACTGTTTATGGAGGCATAAGACCTTCTAAACTGTTTAGTCCACTGGTCTAAGTTGCATTATCTATGTTAAAATGTTAATTGAAGACAGGTGTTGAATATTTAAAATCATTCAACTGGTCATGTGACTTATGTGACATAGGTCACATGACATGTTTGTACACTTAAAGTGACAACATTCTACACAGTAAACACACAAGTGTGATTTTAAAAGATGGATATACCAGTCTTTGGCCGTAAACAAGTGGATTTTAAAAGATGAATATTCGTCTTTGGCGGTGAATGTGTTGAGCGCATGCAGTGTGCGTAATGGTTTCTCAATAATCCTTTTTTACACAGGTTATTATTAACAGGAAATAGGTGTAACTTAACCATAACGTTAGAACTTAACAGTGCTGTGTGTTTGTGAGAGGGAGAGGGAGAGAGAGAGAGAGATTTGTGGTGATATTATAATGAACTGCCGTGTCAGACAGACAGACAGACAGACAGACAGACAGACAGACAGACAGACAGACACACACACACCCGCACCCGGGATATTTTACTTTCAAACATGCTTCGGGTCATCTTAACGTCTAATCAGGCTTTTGTTTTTCACCACAGAAGCAAATGATATTTGTCCACTGGTCATTATTTGAGTTAGAATGTAAATTGAAGACAGGTGTTCAATATGTGTTCATTGATTGATTGATTGAAATTTTTAGTAGGCAAAAGAATTTAAAACAACACAGTTACATTTATAATACTTTTGTCTAAAAGGTCCGACCAAAAAAGTCCTTGCGGACTTGTTTCCGTTGAGGTCCTTGAATTAATTTCATAGACATAGTAGCAACCAAACAGTTCAAATCAACATAAAAAACAGAGAAGAAATACCACTATGTACTAAAAAAGCATCATGGAAAATGAGCTTATCTAGTAGAATTGAGTGGTTTACAGTGTCAAACACCTAGTTTGCTTCCTTTTTTAAATAGAGGGATTACTCTTGCCAACTTGAATTCTTGTGGGACGTGACACTGACTGATGTATAAGTTTGTAATGTGGGCTACCATGGGAGCAATGGAGACCGCTGCGTCTCTGAGGAATCTGGTGGGGATGTTGTCAAGGCCGGTGGCCTTGTTTGGCTGTAGGGCGAGGAGTTTGTTTTGCACACCATCAGTCATTACAGGTTTGAATGAGAAGGAATCTTTTTTAGCCCATAGTTTCTCATAGTGAGCTTGAATGTGGTCGGGGCCATACAGACCTGAATGCTGGGGGAGTTTGTTTACCAACTGGGTTGCAACTGTGGTGAAGAAACTGTTAAAACAGTCCGCTACCAATTGCTTGTCGGTAGTGAGCGAGCCACTTGAGATAATGCAAATGTTTGTAGATTTTGTCTGAATTTTTCCGTTGCAGCCTAATTGTTTTAGTGCCTCCCACAGTTTTTGTGGGTGGCTTTTTTTTGCCTCTATGTTCTCATTTAAGAAATTCTTTTTGGCATTTCTGATCAATTTAGTAACTACATTGCGTAGTTTTCTGCACTTTTCAAGTAGCTGCTCACTTTTGTTTTTCCTGAACTCGGAGTAGCTTTTGTTCCTGAGTTTGATGGCATTCAAAATGTCCCCCTTCATCCAAGGTTCTGTGCATGCTTTGACCCTCACCACCTTTGTGGGTGCGATGTTATCAAGTACACACAAAAAAGCTTTTTTGAAACAGGACCAGGACTCCTCCGCAGAGGTGCAATTTAGGGGACCAGTCAATTTTTTCAAGAGCTGCTGTTAGAAGATCACTAGAGTAGTGTTTCATAGACCTGCAGCTGATCGTCCTGTGACAATAAGCTCCAGGTCTGTGAATCTTCCGAGTGCAGAAAATTATATTGTGATCACTTAAGCTGCACTCAATCACCCCACTCTTTGAAATTCTGGACTGGTTCGTCGTCAACACTAGGTCTATGATTGATTGAGAAGCAATGTCCACCCTTGTAAAATGCTTTATCAGCTGGGTAAAGCTGTGCAGGTCACAGAACTTTCTGAGGGACTTAAAGATGGCTGAGTCTTCCTTAAGAACACAGGTGTTAAAGTCCCCAATTAGTACCGTCTCAGAGTTTCCTAAACCCGCCACATGTTCCTCAATAGGCTCTATGCACAGCAGCCATATTGGAAAGAAATTGGGCCTCGTCTTACTTCCTTCACAGGTGTTACCAATGATACTAATTAAGGCTCTGTTCCATTTAGTGTGGCATAGTGGTTGTCTTATTTTCAAGGACCCCCGTAACTCTGAGAGTGTACAAATGGAACCAAATGGACCCTTACGGGTCCATTTGGTTCCATTTGTACACTCTCAGAGTTACACACCCACCATAAGGGGCCATTTGGGAACCAAAATGGAGTGTTTCTAGTGAGCCAACATGCACGATATCAGCACCCTGACCAGAATGGAACAGAGCCTTCATTAGTATCATTGGTAACACCCGTGAAGGAAGTAAGGAAGGGGCCCAATTCATTCCCAATATGGCTGCTGTGCATAGAGCCTATCAAGTCATAAAAAGCATTTTGATCTGGGGGTCTGTAGATGGCGCCAATTATCAGTGGTTTTGCATGTGGGTATAAAATCTTGACCCAGACCGATTCAGTGGGGTTGTTTTCCATGTCTGGGATCACATCGTAAATATTGTCTGATCTCACATAGATGCAAACCCCACCCCCAGAGAGATTTCTGTCTTTTCTGATGACATTGTAGCCCTTTAGCTGTTGTCCCTCGTCGACGCCAAGCGGTGATGCCAGGAGATAGGATAAACAGAGAATAAAGCAGAATTAGGCAGAAGGCGCTGCGACTGCACCCTAAGGGTACAGTGGAGTCTGCCAATGTTTTTCAATGGGAATGGAGTGGTTTCTTGCAGAAATCCGCAAAGGGCAAGAAACCACTCCAATCCCATTGAAAAACATTGGCAGAATCCACCCTCATAGGTAGAATTAAACTTCAGTGTGACCAAACCCTAAAGGGATATTTCACTTTCAAACATGTTTTGGGTAATTTCAACTTCTAATCAGACTTTCGTGTTTCACCCCAGATAGTGTTTAAGTTGTTTGATTCAGTATTTAGATATTTTAACCATGTTAGATTCAATGAAAACACGCATCTTTGGTTCTGGTGACTGATATTTTCCTACTAATGCGTGAGGGGGCTGTGTTTTTTCAATAGCTTTTTTCATTTATTTAATTTAATTTAATATAAAATATAAATAATTGAAAATACACTTTAATTGAATCTAACATTATAATGTCATCATATCTGATTGTATTAATATCATCAGATATGGATATTAACTTTGTTTTCTACATGTTTTATTGTTCATTTTAAAGGTTGGCAAAGGACACACATCTGTGAAGAATTCAGAAGAGACCAGCCCAGACGACATCAAACATCAAAGAGAAGTCAAAGAACTGTTTTCTAGACTTAACCTTAAACACAACTATCAAGATAAGTTGACAACTGCTGACTTTTTGAAAATCCTCCCTTCTATAAAGAAGCACGATCAGATAACTGAGAAAGATGTAGCTCATACATTCCTTCAGAAGTTGTGGATGCTTGACCATAGAGCCAGGTACATCCCAGTAACAGTGGACAGTACAGAAGACAAGCATTCAACAGTTACGCCAAATGCTGATGAAGTTGATACAGACAATGTTGTCTGTATCAACTATGATGATCTGTTCAGCTCCACTGTAGACACTAGTCAGAGCAAGAAGCAGAGCCATGTCCATCCAATGGATGTTCAGATGGCTGTGTTTCACTGCTCAGATAGCTTCCTCAGGCAGAACATGATTTCCAAACTATCACAGTGTCAGTATGCCTTACCTTTGCTAGTGCCTGACCCGTTCACAAGGGACATCGAGTGTCCTTTATGGACTTTTAGACAAATAAGAAAAGCCTGGAAGGTAATTGATAACTCAGCTGCCATCGCAAGTAAGAACGTCACTGATGAATCAGGTGCCATTGTCCCTGATACATCAGGTGCCATCACAACTAAGAACATGCCTATCTGCCAAGCTGAGACACCTATGGTGTCATTTTTCCGTCTTTGCTCCGACAACTCCGTCAGAGATGATGACACCTTCTTGTCATCATCTAAATCTCAGCTGATGAATAATATAATCAGTGACCGTCACAGCACGTTCTTTCATAGGAATTGTCCAGGAGCCACCAAATCTCACTGCCTGATAGATGGAATGGCAGAGATTGCCTGGTACTGCCCTGCTGGAAAGCCCAATGATGCTTTCTCTGACTGTGTTGCATTCTGTAATCTTCATGGAGATGCTGTATCACATGAAAAACAGCGTGAAATACTGATAGATAAAGCTTCAGTCAATGTTGTACTTTTACCTACTCTAGGAAAAAAGGACAAAGGTAGGAAAATTCTGGCAGACCTTCGCAAGGGTCCAAAACCTCTCATTTGTCTCCTAGCTGATGATGACTCTGTCGCAGTTGAAACAAGTGAAGGAAATTATAAAATGGGTCTGAAGGGTAGAAGTCAGTCAGATGTGACCACAGAACTGAGAGAAATACTTAGAAAACTTTTGTCAACACCATATGCATCCTTCCAACTTGAAAGCATGGCAAGTGTCTCTGAGTCTGGAATCAGAATAGATGAAGATGACCCTGCATGCAAAACAGGGAAATCTGCTGCTCTGCAGATTCTGGAATTGCTTGAAGGAAAGAAGCTTTCAGAGATAAAAGACACATTTCTGCCATGTCAAGGCCAATTGTGGCATGAGTGGTGCAAAATCAATAAAGACCAGTACCGTCTCAGAGGAGACAAGATGGAGACAGACAAATGTAACAAAGAAACAGGAATGGAGCAAAAAAGAAGTGAACAACGAAACAAATCCTCCAGTAAGCTGATGAAGCTGTTCATCGAAAACCTGCAGTCTGAGAAATGGGATGAAAAACTTTACTTCCTGAAATGGATTGGAATCTTACTGGATAATTTCTCTACAGATGATCTTTGTGAAATCAACCAGGCATATGATGCAAAGTGGTCTGAGGTCTTGGCTTTGAAAAAGAAGCATGACAAATCAGATCAGCTGAAGGAGAAGCAAAAGGAGTTGGAGAACATTTCAGAGCAACTGCAATCAGCAACAGTTGGATTTGAGCACATCTTGAGAGAAATAGGACAAATGTATGAAGCTCATGCGTCTTTGAAGAAGAAAGGAGACGAGTCTCAACACCCTAAGCGGAAGAAGGAAACAGAATGGTCTCAATACCCTGAGCTGGCTGCAGAGCTTATGATAGCAGGACATCCAATGGAGCTGATGGATGGAGATGCAGCTCATGTGCCTTTAACATGGATCACTAGTGTTCTAAATGAGGTCATCAAGACACTCGGAGACAAGAGAGTTTTTGTCTTGTCAGTTCTAGGCATCCAGAGCAGTGGCAAATCTACCATGCTGAATGCAATGTTTGGACTGCAGTTTGCAGTAAGTGCCGGCAGGTGCACTAGAGGAGCTTTCATGCAGTTACTGAAAGTGTCAGAGGAGAAACGGAAAGACTTCCAGTTTGATTATGTCCTGGTTGTGGACACTGAAGGACACATATCACCATGACAATGAATTGGCAACATTTGTCATTGGCCTGGGAAACATGACTTTGATCAACATCTTTGGAGAGAATACATCTGAGATGCAAGACGTTCTTCACATTGCTGTTCAGGCCTTCATGAGGATGAAGAAGGTTAGGATGTCTCCAAAATGTCTGTTTGTTCATCAGAATGTTACAGATATTGGAGCTGGAAACAAAAACAAAAAGTGGGAAAGCGACGACTACAAGAGGATCTCGATGAGATGACCAAGCTAGCTGCCAAAGAGGAAGTGGTTAATGCAGAGTTCTTCAGTGATATCATTGCATTTGATGTGGAAACAGATGTGAAATACTTTGCCCAGCTGTGGGAAGGCAGTCCACCCATGGCTCCTCCAAACCCAGGTTATAGTGAGAGCATCCAAGAGCTGAAGGACATGATCCTCTCAAAAGCATCACAGTCTGATGGAATGACATTGTCAGAATTCAAAAGCACCATTGAAGACCTCTGGAATGCCCTGCTGAAAGAAAACTTTGTTTTCAGTTTCAAAAACACACGGGAAATTTCATTGTACAGAACACTAGAAGAAGAGTATGGAAAATGGACCTGGGCTTTAAGGGAAGCCATGTTGATCATTGAAAATGTGACAGGGTCAAAGCAGGGGGGTGAAACCAAATTGTAACATTTTTTATTGATGATGAAAAACCTGTATTACGCACTTAAAAACATCATTCTCTTAACTATATTTCTGCACTGCATGTTTTATGGTTGCCAATGTATTTCCCCCCGGTCCCCGAACCACTTGACATTGGACTCCCCTATAGGCTGTGTGACATTGGCCTTGTGACAGCGGACGGCCAATGTCCCCAGGTCACGCTGGTGGCAGAGCGAATGAGGGCGGAGTAGGGTGTGGCCCACCTTATTCAAAAGTGAGCGCGAGCCACTTGGACAGCAGAGAGACAGGCATACAGGGCAGTGTGGAAGTGACAGCCAGAAGGGACGGTTGTGCACAGGAGGAGCAGACATACCACGGAGCAGAGGTGGGGAATACAGTGATCGCGGCACGTACCAAGCCACCAGCAGCGGACGGTGAGCAGACGGCGCAGTAGCAGCAGAGACGGGGAGGACAGACAGACGAACCAAGGAACGGAGGAGAGGTCCAGTGGCGATAACGTTGCGCGCTTCACACCCTCAAAGCCAGACGTACAGTCTGGCGGGCGAGTAAGTGTCCTTCTATGCAACGTTACCTTTATAAACCCACGGTCCTAAACCTCATATGTGAAATATACCTGAACAGATGAACTGGTTCTAGTTTCTATGATTGCAGGCAATACGCACGAAGACAAGAAGAGACAGTGATTCCTGGCCTAAACCCCCGCTCCAGTTAAACCCCATATAAGGACATTCCCACCTTTTGCATTGAACCGTGATGAGTATATGACATATAGCAATTGAATTGGCACTTGGCACTTTACTGCTTCAGTAATAGTTGGCACTTTAACGCTAAATTCATTATTTATTTGCTATAGTTTGCACAAGCCCTGTCTGTTTTTAGTGTTTGGTGATTGTCTGTATTCCTGTATTTTAGTTAGTTAGTGGGCGCATTAGGAGGTTGAGGTTTTAGAATTAGTGTTATATTTTGTTTATGCTTTTCAATATTTTATGGCTTATAGACGCCACTGTATTAGCTTAATAAAATAGATTACCTTTTTATACAAACCTGTTTCCGTCCAGCTTTCTCCAAGGGATATGTGTTGAAGTGTTGTTCTCATTTAAAAGTATTGTACTTACCTGGGTAAACTCGAACCTGTGAATAGCCTAAGAAAGAGTGTTACAGAGGACCCTACCTCTTAAATAAAAAGGTGGCGTAGTCTTGCAGTACCTAACAAACAGTATTATTCTCACAGTAATTACGCACCCCGCACTTTACCGTGCAACTGATATTTTATTGTTGTGAGTTTAATGTGTATTGTTATTTATTTATTATTGAGACAAAGTAAAGAGTGTCAGCATTCTAAAAAGAAGTGGCAAGTTACATGTGACAACCTGGCCACCGTCACATATTTGGCGTAGCGCGGCAGGACTGGGTAGAGAACAACACAAAATCCCTAAGAGAAACTGTATTGAAATTTTGCTGTTTTGCTGCTTTTTGTTTTGTTTTGTTTGGTTGAATCAAGAAAGTAATGATGATGATGCCAGTGTATCCAGGGGCACCGTGGCTACCTAAGTTTTCGGGCATAGAAGGTGAGGAGAAATACAGGGAATGGAGAGAACAGATTAAAGGATTATTGGGCACTCAGGATTTAACAGAGGAGAAAAAAGTTGCTTTTGTAGTACAGACCCTTACTGAGGAAGCTAAGCGACAAATTAGTGTAATTGACAAGGAAGATCGCAATACAGTGGCCAAAGTCTTTAAATGTTTAGACACGTTGTATAAAACATCTGTTTCTGCTTCCCAAGCTCGTGCCTTGTTCTATGGCTGTGCGCAACGCGCAGGCGAAAGTGTGCAGGCTTATATTTTGAGGCTTAGAGAGTTGTTCTGCGGGCTGCGGCGGCTCGACCCAGACACCGCTCCCTCCGATGCCATTCTGCGAGAGCAGTTACTTGTAGGACTGTCTGAAGGCCCTCTGGGTCAAGCCTTAAGAATATATGCCCGTCGAAACCCCACAGAAGACTTCGCCGCCCTAAAAAATGAGGCCTTCCTACTAGACACTGAACATAGAAGAGAAGGGACTGCTGAAATCTTGTGCCATGCTGTTAAACCTGTCTCTATCCCAACACCCTCACAGGAATCTGAATGGAGAGAGAAACTGAAACAGGAGATTATGGAAGACGTCAAATCGCAAATGCAGGGGTTTACGCAGGAGCTCATGAAAGAGATCAGACCGCTCCTTCGACCCAACACCACCGATACACGACCTCGCGGTTCGCCTCCATCTGAACGACGCCGGGAGCCGTACCAACGCAACGAGTGGGATGAGGGAGGTAGGCCGATCTGTAGGAGCTGTAGGCAGTCTGGGCACATTGCTCGCTTTTGTAAATCTGACCCCAATCATTTAAACTAGTACGCCCTGTCGCCGAGGTCCGGGAGACAGGGGTGCAGCGCGCACTCGCCAGATCAAGGGCTAATGAAGTGTTTATTGGGGACTGTCCGACTATTGGGATCACTATGGGAGGAGTCCACTTAAGGGGGTTACTGGATACTGGGTCACAAGTCACATTAATGCAGCAAAGCTTATTTGAGGAAAAATTCTCACACCTAACGTTGGGAAATGGGCCCCTTGTTTTTAAATTACGCGCCGCTAATGGTCTTGACTTACCGTACACTGGCTATGCCATATTGGACCTAGAGCTGGAGGGAATGAAGATCCCAGGGAGAGGAGTTGTAATCGTGAAAGATGAACATTGTACTCAACCGCTGATTATTGGGATGAATGTCGTGAACGCTGTATGGCATGCCCTCTTTAAATGGCCTGGGAGGCCTGTGTTTCCATGTCAGCAGGGAAGGACGCTGTGGAAGGACGCATTCGCCACCTGTAGGAGGGTGGAGGCAGTGACGAACGAAGATGGGTCCATCGGTTATGTGTGGCCGGTCGGCCGGCGGAAGATTCGAATCCCCGCGCAGAGTGAAGTGATGATCTGGGGCCGCGCTTGGAGAGGACCAAATGGAGCGGACTACGAGGCCTTGATGGAAGCCTTGCCGGATGGAAAAGATTTGGGAGTGGCCCGTGCCCTCGTCACGGTGCGCCACGGACGTGTTCCCATACGAGTGTGCAACCCACACGCATATAGTCTGGTCCTGGACCGCCACCAGAAGCTGGGGAGGCTGTACCCGGTGGAAGAAGCGGATGTCCGAGGCGGCAGGGACCTGAGCCTGTCCCTGGGGACCGACGGAGAGGTGGAAGTGGCCGTAATCAGTGTGGAAGATGATGGACCACTGAAGACCCTGCCCGAAGAGATGGAAGTGTTGACGGAGCGTGATGACCTGCCGGAGGCGCAGAAGAGAGAGTTACACGAGATGTTGTGTCGGTGGAAGAAGGTGTTCGCCATCCATGACGAGGATTTCGGACGGACGGACGTCGTGCAACACCAGATACCGACCGGAGACGCGGCACCCATACGAGAGCGACACCGGCCGTTGCCGCCCTCCATGTACCGGGAGATGAAGACCCTCCTGAATGAGATGCTGGAGAAGGGAGTCATCAAGGAGAGTTGCAGTCCGTGGGCGGCACCTATCGTACTGGTCAAGAAGAAAGATGGCAGCTGGAGGTTCTGCGTCGACTACAGGAAACTTAACGCCGTGACGCACAAGGACGCCTTCCCCCTACCCAGGATAGAAGAGACGCTCACCAGCCTGACGAAGGCGCAATGGTTCTCCACGTTAGACCTGGCCAGCGGGTATTGGCAAGTAGGAATGGATCCCC
Organism: Gymnoscopelus microlampas; assembly: GCF_963454915.1. Lineage (NCBI taxonomy): Eukaryota > Metazoa > Chordata > Actinopteri > Myctophiformes > Myctophidae > Gymnoscopelus > Gymnoscopelus microlampas. Next base: position 910,490 of record NC_139958.1, on the reverse strand, counting down.
GGGACCGGGAGAAGACCGCCTTTACGACCCCGCTGGGCCTGTTCGAGTTTCAACGCATGCCGTTCGGGCTTTGTAATGCGCCCGCGACGTTCCAGAGGCTGATGCAGCAGTGTCTGAGTGGTCAGGTGACAGAATCCTTGCTGGTATATCTTGATGACATTATAGTATATTCACCTGACTTCTCCTCTCATCTACAGCACCTCGAGCTCGTCTTCCAACGCCTGTGGAGACATGGACTGAAGCTGCGGTTAGACAAATGCAAACTTCTGCGGAGGGAAGTGCAATTTCTGGGCCATGTCGTGGACAAAGAGGGAGTGCGGCCCGATCCGGAGAAAGTGGTGGCAGTGCGGGACTGGACACCACCCTCAACGGTCCGCGAGGTCCGCGCGTTTCTAGGTCTAGCGGGTTACTATAGGCGTTTCGTGTCCTCTTTTGCTGCTATAGCACGACCCTTAAACAACTTATTGATAGGAATCCCAAATGACGTAAAATCCCACCAGTGTAAAGTCGAGTGGACTTCGGAGTGCCAGCGGGCGTTTGATGCGTTAAAGAGTGCCCTCACACAAGCCCCGGTGTTAGCGTATGCGGATTATACACAGCCTTTTGTGGTTTACACTGATGCGAGTGGCCGTGGGTTGGGAGCGGTTCTAGCCCAGGTCCAAGACGGTCACGAACGTGTAATAGCTTATGCAAGCCGCAGTCTCCACCCGACCGAGCAGAATGACGCAAATTATAGCTCGTTCAAATTGGAGCTTTTGGCCCTTAAATGGGCCGTGACCGAGAAGTTTAAAGATTATCTCACTGGCGCTCGATTCACAATATTCACGGACAATAACCCTGTTGCGCATCTCCAAACGGCTAGATTGGGAGCTGTGGAACAACGGTGGGCTGCTCAACTTGCGTCGTTTACTTTCGACATCAAGTATCGACCGGGCAAAAACAACGCCAACGCTGATGCCCTATCGCGGTTCCCAGTGCAGCCTGTAGATGTGGCGGCTGTACAATCGACGCCAGCAGCCCGGGAGGATGAGTGGAGAGAGACGCAGGATCGGGATCCAGATGTGCAGGTGGTGAAGAGGTGCGTGGAACGGGGGAGAGCCCCTAATATGGTGGAGAGGAAGAATTGGACTCGGGGAGCGCGGCAACTGTTACGCCAGTGGAACAAACTGATTATACGAAATCATGTGTTATATAGGAAGGTGACCGATCCTTATACCAAAGAACAATACTCACAGATCATTTGTCCAGGTTCACGCAGAGAGGAGGTATGGAGAGGAATCCACACGGCCGCGGCGCATGCTGGGTTGGAGAGGACCTTGGCCCAGCTGCGACGTCGGTTCTATTGGCCAGGCATGGAGGGAGCGGTGCGTCAGTTACAACAGGGTTGTGTCGCCTGCAGCCTGCAGAGGAACAGGTCAGAGCCTCGGGCCCCCTTACAACCCTTTGAAGTCTCATATCCACTAGAAGTAATAGCCATTGATTTCCTCACATTAGGTAGGCCTGCTGATGCGTGGCAAAACATTCTGGTAGCTACTGACTTATTCACCCGTTATAGTTGGGCTATTGCCACCCGAGACCAGACTGCGCACACCACTGTCCGTGCGTTATGGACGCATATTATCCAGCCGTTCGGCTGTCCGGCCCGGTTCCACTCAGATCGAGGCCCCAACTTCGAGTCCGAGTTAATGCACCATTTATGTCAGACTTATGGTATTGCAAAAAGTCGCACCACTCCGTACCACCCGGCTGGGAACGGTGGAGTGGAACGATTTAATCAGACATTACTGAACATGTTGCGATCACTAGACACTGATAAACAAGGAAGATGGAATGAGCACTTACCCGAGTTAGTTCATGCTTATAACAACACGATCCATAGTGCTACGGGTTATGCCCCCGCCTACTTAATGTTTGGCCGACATTTGAGGCGCCCTATAGATGTCCAGTTAGGAGTGCAGTCAGCGCAAGAGCGCATGGGAGTGGGTGGCTGGGTACAGGACCACCAACAGAGAATGGCGACAGCTTATAGGACCGCAGGGGAGAGGATGGGAGAAACGGCCAAGAGGAGAAAGCAGGTTTATGACCGTAGGGCCGGTATTACACCCCTATTACCAGGAGAGAGAGTGTGGATTCGAAATAGGAAGAGAGATGGCCAGGGGAAATTGAGTACGTGGTGGGACCCCGAGCCTTACGCAGTGATGGAACAGGTGGGAGCTACGGGGTTGGTGTACCGAGTCAGACCCGAGAAGGGGGGGCGAGAAAAGACCATACATAGAAATGCGTTGAAAGTGTGTGTAGCCCCCAGGTCGCCCCACGAGGACCCCCCAGCTGTAGTGCAGCCCGAGCAGGTAGAAGCAACAACGCCGCAGTATTATGGGTTTCTCTCCGTCCCGAGAGCACCAGATGAGCCACGGCGCTCGGGAAGAGCAAATATAGGCCAGCCACCCCAGAGGTATGGACATGATTAGGGACAGTTGCAGGGACTGGCAACGGAAAAGTGGGGGGGGATGTGACAGGGTCAAAGCAGGGGGGTGAAACCAAATTGTAACATTTTTTATTGATGATGAAAAACCTGTATTACGCACTTAAAAACATCATTCTCTTAACTATATTTCTGCACTGCATGTTTTATGGTTGCCAATGTATTTCCCCCCGGTCCCCGAGCCACTTGACATTGGACTCCCCTATAGGCTGTGTGACATTGGCCTTGTGACAGCGGACGGCCAATGTCCCCAGGTCACGCTGGTGGCAGAGCGAATGAGGGCGGAGTAGGGTGTGGCCCACCTTATTCAAAAGTGAGCGCGAGCCACTTGGACAGCAGAGAGACAGGCATACAGGGCAGTGTGGAAGTGACAGCCAGAAGGGACGGTTGTGCACAGGAGGAGCAGACATACCACGGAGCAGAGGTGGGGAATACAGTGATCGCGGCACGTACCAAGCCACCAGCAGCGGACGGTGAGCAGACGGCGCAGTAGCAGCAGAGACGGGGAGGACAGACAGACGAACCAAGGAACGGAGGAGAGGTCCAGTGGCGATAACGTTGCGCGCTTCACACCCTCAAAGCCAGACGTACAGTCTGGCGGGCGAGTAAGTGTCCTTCTATGCAACGTTACCTTTATAAACCCACGGTCCTAAACCTCATATGTGAAATATACCTGAACAGATGAACTGGTTCTAGTTTCTATGATTGCAGGCAATACGCACGAAGACAAGAAGAGACAGTGATTCCTGGCCTAAACCCCCGCTCCAGTTAAACCCCATATAAGGACATTCCCACCTTTTGCATTGAACCGTGATGAGTATATGACATATAGCAATTGAATTGGCACTTGGCACTTTACTGCTTCAGTAATAGTTGGCACTTTAACGCTAAATTCATTATTTATTTGCTATAGTTTGCACAAGCCCTGTCTGTTTTTAGTGTTTGGTGATTGTCTGTATTCCTGTATTTTAGTTAGTTAGTGGGCGCATTAGGAGGTTGAGGTTTTAGAATTAGTGTTATATTTTGTTTATGCTTTTCAATATTTTATGGCTTATAGACGCCACTGTATTAGCTTAATAAAATAGATTACCTTTTTATACAAACCTGTTTCCGTCCAGCTTTCTCCAAGGGATATGTGTTGAAGTGTTGTTCTCATTTAAAAGTATTGTACTTACCTGGGTAAACTCGAACCTGTGAATAGCCTAAGAAAGAGTGTTACAGAGGACCCTACCTCTTAAATAAAAAGGTGGCGTAGTCTTGCAGTACCTAACAAACAGTATTATTCTCACAGTAATTACGCACCCCGCACTTTACCGTGCAACTGATATTTTATTGTTGTGAGTTTAATGTGTATTGTTATTTATTTATTATTGAGACAAAGTAAAGAGTGTCAGCATTCTAAAAAGAAGTGGCAAGTTACATGTGACAACCTGGCCACCGTCACAAAAACCAACTCCAGACCAGGATTGATAATGGAAACACCATTTACAAGATTCAAAATGAGCTTGTCAATGGAATGAATAAGACTCGTGAAGAAGTGAGGAAAGAAATGAAAAAGCATTTTGATGATGTTAAAGTTAAAGCTGTATTGGGTCAGTGGAGAGGACGATTTGAAACCAAAATGAAGGAGTTCCATGATGAACTGGTGAAAGGAGCTAAACAGAAGCTAGAGGAAAGTATTCAGCAAAGGAATGCCCGAAGCAAGCTGGATGCTAAGAAGACAGTCTACGAGAACAAGCTCCTACAGGAGAGCAAAGAGCTTGCCAGCACATTGAAAGACAAGGCAAAGGATGAAAAGGAACTCAAAAGGAAGTTCAATGCTCTTTGGGAAGGTTGGGTTAAGGAGTTCATGGCAGATATTCCTTCCATTAAAGGGATCGACATTCAAGAAGATGTGGATCATATCCTTCAGGGTATGGGCATTGAGGGTTCTCTCATCGACGAACGCAGAAGCTGTGGTAAATACAAAAAATTATCAGATCTAGGGAAATATTCAGGTTATGTAATTCCTAAAGGGGTGATCCCTGAAAGGGCGAGAATTGTCACAAACTGGTTTGGAATTACTAAAGAACTATTTCCTTATGAAGAGGCTACAACCTTCATTCTCAATGTTATGGAACAATCCATTACCTTAATTGAGAGCAAACCTGTTAGAACTAGAGGCTACAATACCAGTTACTTGCAAGAAGTAGCAAAGGAGGTCATAGACCTGGTCAAAACATTTGAGTCAGGCAAGACATACGCCCTTAAACCTGAGTTTAAAGTTGATCTTTTACTTCATGTATTTCAAACTGCAGAGAATTGTCTTTCCAAGTCTCACAAAGAATTCAAGAAGAACAATGATCCACTCACTTATTTGGAAAAGAAAAAGGAGCAATACTACAACGTGTTCCAAGGCCATTGTAGAGACAACTCTTCTGCCGCTGTGCTTGGTGAATTGCTTTGTAGCAAACTGAAGGAGTCTGCAGCTCAGGCTGTCTATGACAAGACTGCTATTCACTTGGCTGGAGAGATGAAAAATGGTTTCCCTCCCTTCAGTGGGAATAGGGTGAACTTGGAGAAACATGTTTTACAATCACTGGCAGAGCAAGAGGACTTTGACAGTTACATGAACTACATCAGACATCCAAGGAAACACATGGAGACATTTATAAAAGAAACTGTTAAGGAATACATCTCTACCAATCAGGACACGGTACTCAGTATCATGCAGAATCATGTGGAGGAAGTATGCAGGCTTCTGAATCAAGCAGTCCATGAGGCGACAGAGAAAGTCACCTCTCAAAACGGAGACACAGACATGTGGCTGGAGGAGTTTTCCATCGTGTTAAAAGATGATCTAAGATTTGACACCAACTGCTATGAAAACTTCAATGACATAAACCACTTTGACTTTCTTAAAGAGGAGATTAAGAAAGGCCTTGATTCCATGAAGATGGATTTGAACAGCCTCACAATCAACACGGTGGATGTCCGTGTGAGGCCAGATCAAATTCTAATCGATCAATTGTGCAAGTGTTGCTGGGAGCAGTGTCCTTTCTGTGGTGCCATTTGTACCAACACCCTAGAGGATCACAGTCCTGATGATCACGATGTCCGTTTTCATCGCTCGACTGGAATTAGAGGATGTTACATTAGAGATACATCAATACTTACTGTTGCTTTCTGTACAACAAAGGTTGCAAGTGATGGACGTTTCTACCTTTCAGAGAGTTCAGAGGAACTCTGTGCATACAAAGAGTATCGAAAAGCTGGTCCAAAGTATGCCAACTGGAACATTGATTGATTGATTGATTGATTGATGTACTTTATTTAGTAAGACATGAGAACAGTACATGGCAGTACATAACAGTACATGGAAGTACAAATTCGCAATACAAGGTCTACTAAACTGGATAGCTCAGTTAAGCACGTAGCTTGTTTAAGATGAGATCCCCATGCACACAAATCATGTTGACGTATAAGAGACAGACAGATATACACACTACTATACAGAATGTCATACAATCAGTTTACAGGTTACTGGTATGAAGTATGAAGGGTGAGAAATATGTACAAAAAAGAAAGAGAGGGGGGGGGGGGGGTAGGTTAGGTTAGGACATGGGGTAGGTTAGGACTTGGACAGGGGCCATTTTTGAATTGCAGCCTCCTGAAGGTGTATCTTTAGGGCATTTTTGAAAGTAAGTAGGGTTTTACACTCCTTTACTCCTTTTGGTAGGGCATTCCACATTTTAGAACATTACACCTGATGAATCTAAATTGCCATACTGGAAATGGTTTGTCTGTCGATTTCATAAGGAACTGGAGAAGCATTATGGCAAAAGGTTTGAGGGCAACCAAGAGATTCCAGAAGAATGGGAAAGGCACACCAGAGAGAAAGCTATAGAAAGCTTGAAGGAGATGTAGTCTGTGACTGGAAACAACACAATCCGATAATATCGTTTGATTACTCTTACAGAAACTAACAGCAAAATATGCACAAAACAAGACACATTATGTGACATAATACATCAGTGGCCTACTGATAGTGTGCACACGTAATTTAATGCTGATCAGTCCAGCAAATGATGAGATTAGCCCTGGACGCACACACACACACACACACACACACACACACACACACACACACACACACACACAGACCTACAGTATAGATGGCCCCAAGTAGCTTATTCCTTTATATTCCTAATGTGGATTTTTATTGTGAAAATCAATTAGAAGACCTGATTAACTGAGATTTCAAAATGTGACATAACATTCTGCAGGAGAATATGTAGAATAAAGAAGCGTACATATCTATTATTGAGCATTTATTCTGTCCTAAAAGGATAAAGACGGTCCAGGTGCATGCCACATATAGGCTCTGATGCCTGACAGCGCGTCACGGGTTCGACTCCCGTTTTCTACAACCTTTGCTGCGTGTCTCTCCCCATCTCTCTCCCTGTTTCCTGTCTATCTCCTGTACTATCAATAAAGGCAGAAAAAGCCCCAAAAAAGGATAAAGACATTTATGAGAACATTTAGTCATCATAGAGTTTTGTTTTTCTGTTGTTAAGGTGCAATGGGTAATGATATGTTTTGTTTCTGAATATTATGAATGGATAGAAGTAACTTCTTTCTCTCCATTATTTTATCATGATAGAGTGAACATTTAACTGACACATGAACTAAAACCAATCATATATTCCTTTCATTCAAAATGTGTAATTTTATGTGTATTTAGAAGAAAATGAACCACAAAACATTTGAGAAACTCAACTAAAGTATATGTAACATCTTCATGTAAGAAGACTTAAGACTAAAGTGCTTGTACATACAGTAGGGACACTGGTGTATGGTGTTGCCGGGGTCAGAACCAGACCATTCAATAACTTATGGCGGGGGTGTTATGTGCTTGCACATAGGGACTCCTCATTCTACAGTATCACTGGTTTACTTTGTTCACTAATGTTGCTTTGTCCTGTGTTTAGTGTCTATCCTGCCTTGCTGCCTCTGCTGCCCTGGTCTTGGCTATAGACATCTCACAGCTCACCTGTCACTGTTTCCAGATCTCTGATCTCTCCCAGCTCCCCAGCAGATCACATGAGTCACCTGAACCCTTAAGATAATTTGACTTTCTTTATTTCAGTTCTGATGGGCTGGTCGTAAGTATGGTTTGGCGTATTTCCTTTATTGGTTAGTTTAGTTTAGTTTAGTTTAGTTTAGTTTAGTTTAGTTTGTATGTTTTGGTAGTTTATGGGAGTCTGGTGAGACGACGGGCACATAGTGCTTGGCTCACCAGACTGCTCACTTTTCATTCTGACCAGCCCATCTGTTTGTTTTGTTGTTTTAGGATATTTAGTTAGACCTTTTGTGTTATCTTTATGTTTATGTTATCATGATAGAGTTAACGTTTAACATTTAACACACAACTAAAACCAATCATATATTTCTTTCATTCAAAATGTGTCATTTTCTGTTTATTTAGATGAAAATTAACCACAAAACATTTGAGAAACTGAACTAAAGAATATACAACATCTTCATGTAAGAAGACTTAAGAGTAAAAAGTAAAAATGTACTTACTTACAAATCTTTGATAATAAAATTAATCAATTCCTCGGCATGTCACTTTTAAATCAGTCCATTTTCACAGAACATTATAGAGGTGATACATGTGTGACCAGGGCACCAAGGCCCGGAAACAGGATACCAGACTACGCCACTCTGGGAGTTTCACCCAGAGAATATTCTATAATGCACAATACACCTTGAATACTAGACCACAGGTTGTTATAATAAGGAGGAGCAGAGACGTGTGTTTCCAGTTGAAAATAATATTTGTTTTTATTTATAACTCAAGGCAGCATAAGAAACTAGAAGTAAGGCTTCAAACTGGAAGGGGTCAAGTTCATGAAGTTTAGGAAATATATTTATTATCAATTACAACAACTAATTAAAATGTAGTACAATATATCAAAAGTATCAAATAAGGTTAAAAGGGCCAGAGCCTAAGGTACCAGTAGCAGGGAGGTATAGGTGTCCTTAGCACACAGGGGGAAGCAGAGAGTGAGGGAGTGAGGAGAGAGCACCGCCACCAAAAGCGCACACAAACTTCACTCACTGCAAGACACAAGAGAAAAATGTTAAAACACACGCAGCGCTAGGTTATTTAAAATACTGAGCATGCAAGCAGAATATCATGCACTAAAGGTAAAACCAAACTCCAATACTACAGCCTATCACCAGTGACCACCCGCCTGTCGGGACCACAACTATGACCACCTGTATTACTGGTATGGCCGGAGCCAAATATACCTCAGTTTACCTTCAATATTACTTAAATAATAGAGGGAACAGAGAAACAGTTGGTTTGCACAACAAAAATAAACCTAAATCAAATAACTAAATCAAATAACTAAAATAATAAGGACAAAAACAGCAGGGGCACAGAGCTCCTCCTAATAAGACAAAACACAATATTAATAAACACTGATCAACACGATTTAAGACAGATAGAAATATAATATAGGCAGCCCTTTACCTCAAATCAAGAAAGCCACAATAAGCACTGAGAGGCCATGTCATCATCAATGCTCCCTGGCAGGTCCATAGGCAACACGCCACTGAACCACCATCAGGAAAGCATAGCAGTAGCTCCGCATGCAGACTTGCATACGAGGCTATTCAACAGGTGAGAGATAGGGGAGGACGCCATGCAGTCATCAGCAGCTCCGCATGCAGACTGGCATACGAGGCTGTACAACAGGTGGGGGGGAAGACGACCTACCCCACTGTCAGATGCCTGTAAGATCAAGGAACACTCAGGATTTTGTTTAATTAAATTTAAAAGAAAAGAAACAGGTTAAGTGCCTACCATCAATGACTTCTCCCATCTCCCACACCTACAACCCAACACACCACCAGGAAACCATAAGCCAGCCAGCTACACTACTCACAGCCAGGTGCGGCTCCCTTTTATTCAGCCAGGTGTCTCAGCTGTCCTGAATAGGAGTGATTAGGGGGCGTTACACAACTTGGAAAAAGCTCAACCCACTACACATGGATAATACTTCATTAGTTGATTGAACTTTTGGTTGACTGTCATTTACTGTAAATCATCAAATAAATCGTTTGTAATTGATGAAAACGTCTCTTTATTTGTATAACTGAAAGTAGAAATATTGTATTAGAATTCATAGTCATTAGAGTGTATTGTTTAATGGACAGTTGATAATAAGAAAACACACAGTTCATGTATTGAGTTACAGTATTACAGATGTTTGATCAAAGCTGTATTCTAGAATTAAGATACAATCAGATAAATGAAGATAAAGCATTCCTGACAACTAGAGGTAAATTTTGTTGTCATACATTCATACATTTAGCAGCAACAACAGTTGCTATTAGTTTCGTACCCTTGCGCGCATATATATATATATATAGTGCACTATGTTTAAAGGAGCTACACCATGAATTTAAAAAATAATAATATTTGATATCATATTGTTTATGTCCCTCAAACGTTTTTCAAAAGGTTTGAGCCTAAATCAAGCCTCAGATATACTCATTCCAACTAACTTCTCTCTGGCTTATAAAGCACTTTCACCTGCAATACCACATTGTCCTGTTTGGCACGGGGCGCTATTGAGCCAGTTTGTATGCATGTTATGTCCTGGTTCTGTGTGGAAGAAGTAAAAAAAAAAATTAAAAAAAAAAATTAAAAATAAAATAAAAATTATTATTATTATTATTTTTTTTTTTTTTGGTTAGAACTGAAAAACGGGAGGAATTGTTCCCAGACGTGACGTAGGGTGGGGGAACAAATCTGACTGACTGTTTTCAGACCAATTTACATAAAAACCACAGATAGCCTATGAAAGCCTGCATGCTCGAAGTCGGGTATTTGTTGGAACAGAAGAGAGGTGGGGGAGATCAAAAACACACAAAAATGAAGAAAAAGTTAAAATTCATGGTGTAGACCCTTTAACACAATGCTGAACCTCCTCCAACTGTACATACATAATTCACCTTGTTTTACTCAGATGTTTTGACACTTGCTTTGGTGATGTAAACATGTTTTCTCATGCTAATATGCTAATAAACTTCCATTGAATTAAAATACAGGAGAGGACAGAGTAAGAGTCAAGAACCAAACTAACATAAATTAGAATAAGAATAGAATAAAAATCAAATGTAATAGAATAAAATGTAACAGAATAAATACAGATTTTGATACTACTACATATCTGCAGAGTCTCTGAATGAATGAGTTAAAGGTACTCTAAGTTATTATTTGTTTGTTTGTTAATTTCACTTTCAAACATGTTTGGGTTCATTTAAACCTCTACTCAGGCTTCTGCGTTTGATTCACTATTAAAGACTTGATTCACTATTTAGATATTTGATATTCATTTGATCAGACACGCCCCCTTCCTATACTAACCCATTGTAACTTCAAACTACAATTTAACCATGTTAGATTCATTGAACAAAAATTCCGTCCTTGGTTCTGGTGACTGATGTTGTCCTTCTAATGAATGTTAGACTCATTAAAACACACGTCTCTGCTTCTGGTGACTGATATTGTCCTTCTAATGCTTGAGGAGAGGTGTTTTTTCAATTACCTTTTCATTTATCTTTATTACGTTTTTGGGAAAATTAAAAACAAAACAAAAATACAATACAAATAATAATAATGAAAAAGTAATGGAAAAAACACGGCCCCCTCACGCATTAGGAGGGCAGTGTATCAGTCACCAGAACCAAGGACGTGGGTGTTTTTAATGAATATAACATGGTTAAAATGGAGTTTGAAGTTACTATGGGTTTGTATAGGAAGGTCTGATAAAATGAATATCAAATATCTAAATACTGAATCAAGCAACTTAAAAACTCAATTTTAACCATGATAGATTAATTAAAACACGCGTCTCTGCTTCTGGTGACTGATATTGTCCTTCTAATGAATGTTAGACTCATTAAAACACACGTCTCTGCTTCTGGTGACTGATATTGTCCTTCTAATGAATGTTAGACTCATTAAAACACACGTCTCTGCTTCTAGTGACTGATATTGTCCTTCTAATGAATGTTAGACTCATTAAAACACACGTCTCTGCTTCTGGTGACTGATATTGTCCTTCTAATGAATGTTAGACTCATTAAAACACACGTCTCTGCTTCTAGTGTCTGATATTGTCCTTCTAATGAATGTTAGACTCATTAAAACACACGTCTCTGCTTCTGGTGACTGATATTGTCCTTCTAATGAATGTTAGACTCATTAAAACACACGTCTCTGCTTCTGGTGACTGATATTGTCCTTCTAATGAACGTTAGACTCATTAAAACACACGTCTCTGCTTCTGGTGACTGATATTGTCCTTCTAATGAACGTTAGACTCATTAAAACACACGTCTCTGCTTCTGGTGACTGATATTGTCCTTCTAATGAACGTTAGACTCATTAAAACACACGTCCCTGCTTCTGGTGACTGATATTGTCCTTCTAATGCTTGAGGGGTTCCTGTAAACTGATTGTATGACATTCTGTATAGTAGTGTGTACAGTATATGTGTCTGTCTCTTATATGTATAGTAGTGTGTATATGTGTCTGTCTCTTATATGTATAGTAGTGTGTATATGTGTCTGTCTCTTATATGTATAGTAGTGTGTATATACGTCTGTCTCTTATATGTATAGTAGTGTGTATATGTGTCTGTCTCTTATATGTATAGTAGTGTGTATATGTGTCTGTCTCTTATATGTATAGTAGTGTGTATATAAGTCTGTCTCTTATATGTATAGTAGTGTGTATATACGTCTGTCTCTTATATGTATAGTAGTGTGTATATGTGTCTGTCTCTTATATGTATAGTAGTGTGTATATCTGTGTGTCTCTTATATGTATAGTAGTGTGTATATGTGTCTGTCTCTTATATGTATAGTAGTGTGTATATGTGTCTGTCTCTTATATGTATAGTAGTGTGTATATCTGTGTGTCTCTTATATGTATAGTAGTGTGTATGTCTGTCTCTTATATGTATAGTAGTGTGTATATCTGTGTGTCTCTTATATGTATAGTAGTGTGTATATGTGTCTGTCTCTTATATGTATAGTAGTGTGTATATGTGTCTGTCTCTTATATGTATAGTAGTGTGTATATGTGTCTGTCTCTTATATGTATAGTAGTGTGTATATACGTCTGTCTCTTATATGTATAGTAGTGTGTATATCTGTGTGTCTCTTATATGTATATTAGTGTGTATATCTGTGTGTCTCTTATATGTATAGTAGTGTGTATATGTGTCTGTCTCTTATATGTATAGTAGTGTGTATGTCTGTCTCTTATATGTATAGTAGTGTGTATATCTGTCTGTCTCTTATATGAATAGTAGTGTGTATATCTGTGTGTCTCTTATATGTATAGTAGTGTGTATATCTGTGTGTCTCTTATATGTATAGTAGTGTGTATATCTGTGTGTCTCTTATATGTATAGTAGTGTGTATGTCTGTGTGTCTCTTATATGTATAGTAGTGTGTATGTCTGTCTCTTATATGTATAGTAGTGTGTATATCTGTGTGTCTCTTATATGTATAGTAGTGTGTATATCTGTGTGTCTCTTATATGTATAGTAGTGTGTATATCTGTGTGTCTCTTATATGTATAGTAGTGTGTATATCTGTGTGTCTCTTATATGTATAGTAGTGTGTATGTCTGTCTCTTATATGTATAGTAGTGTGTATATCTGTGTGTCTCTTATATGTATAGTAGTGTGTATATGTGTCTGTCTCTTATATGTATAGTAGTGTGTATGTCTGTCTCTTATATGTATAGTAGTGTGTATATCTGTGTGTCTCTTATATGTATAGTAGTGTGTATATCTGTGTGTCTCTTATATGTATAGTAGTGTGTATATCTGTGTGTCTCTTATATGTATAGTAGTGTGTATGTCTGTCTCTTATATGTATAGTAGTGTGTATATCTGTGTGTCTCTTATATGTATAGTAGTGTGTATATCTGTGTGTCTCTTATATGTATAGTAGTGTGTATGTCTGTCTCTTATATGTATAGTAGTGTGTATATCTGTGTGTCTCTTATATGTATAGTAGTGTGTATGTCTGTCTCTTATATGTATAGTAGTGTGTATATCTGTGTGTCTCTTATATGTATAGTAGTGTGTATATCTGTGTGTCTCTTATATGTATAGTAGTGTGTATATCTGTGTGTCTCTTATATGTATAGTAGTGTGTATATGTGTCTGTCTCTTATATGTATAGTAGTGTGTATATCTGTCTGTCTCTTATATGTATAGTAGTGTGTATATATGTGTGTCTCTTATATGTATAGTAGTGTGTATATGTGTCTGTCTCTTATATGTATAGTAGTGTGTATATCTGTGTGTCTCTTATATGTATAGTAGTGTGTATATGTGTGTCTCTTATATGTATAGTAGTGTGTATATCTGTCTGTCTCTTATATGTATAGTGTGTATATGTGTCTGTCTCTTATATATATAGTAGTGTGTATATCTGTCTGTCTCTTATATGTCATCATGATTTGTGTGCATGGGGATCTCATCTTAAACAAGCTCAGTGCTTAATGAGTGATGAGTCTTCCAGTTTAGTAGATCTTGTATTGTGAATTTGTACTTCCATGTAGGCCTACTGTTGTTCTCATGTCTTACTAAATAAAAGTACATCGATCAATCAATCAATCAATCAATCAATCAATTGTTGATTTTTGTGTATGTAATCTCGTCAGCATTGCAAATGGGTAAACCTCAATGCTCTTTTCGAGAATAAATAAAGGTTTCAATCAAATTACTGTACTTAAGTACAATTTTGAGGTATTTGTACTTTAGTCAAGTATTTCCAATTTCTAATGCTTTTATTTCTACTCCACTACAATTATTTGACAGCTTTAGTTACTAGCTTTGTAGATTTTGATTATTTATACGTTATAATATACATTTCGGCCATTTGAAAATAGCAGATCTACAAGCTCACAACGCGTGTGAGCTTGTAGATCTGCTATTTTCACGAGAACAGCACTAGCCATCATGGAGGAGCTTCAACCTGGTTTTGGCTTTTTTTTTTCATTTACAACCCGTACATCTATATAAACCTTTACATTTCAAATATAAAGTGTTGACCCCACGACCATGGATGTAACAAGTTGAATCGGGTGGGTTTAAGTACCTGTATCTTCTGTATTGTTCAATAAAAAGCATTTTAATGCGATTGGTGGCCATTTTCTCCGTATGCTTTCAACCATGTGACCCTATCGGTTGCAAGGTGTACTGCACTGTAATCCATTATAACTCTATGAGAAAATGGCCACCGATCAGATTAAAATGCTTTTTTATTGAACAATACAGAAGCTACAGATACTTAGACCAAGGCGTTCCAACTTATAACATCCATGAACATGACGTCAGCACTTTACATCAGACATATAAACGTTTATGTAGATGAACGGGATGTAAATGGAAAAAGTACCAAAACCAGGTAGAAGTTCCACCATGACGCTTATGTGATCAGAACTAATTATGCATCTTACTTTGAAAATCATCTGACCCGGAAGTGTTAACGTGCGGCGCAGGCGCGGTGCGTTGCTCCTGGATCAGCTGTGTGTTGTTGTTGTTGTGTAGTTTAGTGTGTAGTGTTAATAAACACACAGTGAGTGTGTGTGTAGTGTGTGTGTGTGTGTGTGGTGTGTGTGTGTGTGTGTGTGTGTGTGTGTGTAGTGTGTAAGTGTGTGTCCACAGGACTATGCACACTGCATTCACGTCGTGTATTTCATGTACTACACACCATAGTGTGTATTAATGTTATCTACACACCGAGCATAAAGGGTGAGTTTTATTATTATTATTATTATTATTATTATTATTCATTAGCATGTAGCTACCAGCTAGCATCACACTGTAGTGTTCATAAGGAACATTATAATATTAATGATGTATTCATCACATTAAAACATAATAACTCTTTATATTCATGGTTTATTTATCATGATATTATTTATTTCCTCCAGAATGTAAAAAATAAAATGTTTTAATGTAAATCGTGCATGTTTGATTGAATAGGTTATTATCAGTTTCATAAATAAAGTACATTTGGTTCTCAAAGTGGGGTCCGGGGACCCCCAGGTGTCCTTGAGGGAGTTCCACGGGGTCCCCAGCTAAATGATGGATTAGGCACCAAATGGACCCTTATGGGTCTGTAACTCTGAGTGTACAAATGGAACCAAATGGACCCTAACGGGTCCATTTGGTTCCATTTGTACACTCTCAGAGTTACATTAACATTGATTTTACAATATAAATTGCGGTCCAAGTGATAGAAATGCCATTAAATGGGGGTCCGTAGCCCTAATGCATGTCAAACTGGGGGGTCCTTGAAATTCAAATGGTTGAGAATCACTGCGCCGTAAAAAATCTTCTCTTATGGGTGTCCCTGGCATATCTTTTGAAATGGGGGTCCGCGGGCTAAGAAGTGTCAATTTAGGGGTCCTTGACATGAAAAAGTTTGAGAACCCCTGGTTTAGAGGATTTAAAACCCCAGAGAGCACTATGTCTTATTGTTTCCATTGTGGTGCTTTGTACTCAATTCATAATAGATTAATATGAATTTATGATTATTTAGAACATGATTAAACGTGACAATTAAGGTCTAATATTTCTACAATTGCTACAAAACCTGTTTATCCCATTTGTCCCATCATTTTGTGACAAAAACAATAAGTTGATAGTCTGCTGATAATGATGCACCATGCATGTTCATTATTATTATTATTATTATTATTATTATTATTATTATTATTATTATTATGCAGTGACAAAGTCTCCTTTGAGACTCCGCTGTTCATCATTGTCATTATTGTATAAATAAATCTCCATGAATTCAAGGCTTCATGGGGTGTGTAGTAAATGATAGAAAATACGTCATTTTTGGGTGAACTACTCCTTTTAAGACCATTTTTCATATATTGTTTTACATGTTGGACCCACCTATCCTGTATCTCTGTGTGTCTGATGTTACATCAATGACATTCATTTAGTCCTTCCTCCTGACCGAACATGTGTCTGAGTTTGTTTAATAACGCCTTGTGTTAAATATATGAAGGTGTTTTTATGTGAGTTAGTTTAATAACGCTTTGTGTTAAAGATATGAAGGTGTTTTTATGTGAGTTTGTTTAATAACGCCTCGTGTTAAAGATATGAAGGTGTTTTTATGTGAGTTAGTTTAATAACGCCTCATGTTAAAGATTTGAAGGTGTTTTTATGTGAGTTTGTTTAATAACGCCTCATGTTAAAGATATGAAGGTGTTTTTATGTGAGTTTGTTTAATAACGCCTCATGTTAAAGATATGAAGGTGTTTTTATGTGAGTTTGTTTAATAACGCCTCATGTTAAAGATATGAAAGTGTTTTTATGTGAGTTTGTGTAATATTAACGCCTCTTGTTAAAGATATGAAGGTGTTTTTATGTGAGTTAGTTTAATAACGCCTCATGTTAAAGATATGAAGGTGTTTTTATGTGAGTTAGTTTAATAACGCCTTGTGTTAAAGATATGAAGGTGTTTTTATGTGAGTTTGTTTAATAACGCCTCATGTTAAAGATATGAAAGTGTTTTTATGTGAGTTTGTGTAATATTAACGCCTCTTGTTAAAGATATGAAGGTGTTTTTATGTGAGTTAGTTTAATAACGCCTCATGTTAAAGATATGAAGGTGTTTTTATGTGAGTTAGTTTAATAACGCCTTGTGTTAAAGATATGAAGGTGTTTTTATGTGAGTTTGTTTAATAACGCCTCGTGTTAAAGATATGAAGGTGTTTTTATGTGAGTTTGTTTAATAACGCCTCATGTTAAAGATATGAAGGTGTTTTTATGTGAGTTTGTGTAATATTAACGTCTCATGTTAAAGATATGAAGGTTTTTTTATGTGAGTTTGTTTAATAACGCCTCATGTTAAAGATATGAAGGTGTTTTTATGTGAGTTTGTGTAATATTAACGTCTCATGTTAAAGATATGAAGGTGTTTTTATGTGAGTTTGTGTAATATTAACGTCTCATGTTAAAGATATGAAGGTGTTTTTATGTGAGTTTGTTTAATAACGCCTCGTGTTAAAGATATGAAGGTGTTTTTATGTGAGTTTGTTTAATAACGCCTCATGTTAAAGATATGAAGGTGTTATTATGTGACGGTGTTTATACAACACAGTGTTTAGTGTAAAGTATCAACACTGGTTGTGTTCACACTGTCAACACATGCAGTCAGCCTGAAGCCTGTTCAGTGGAAACAACCAACGTTCATTTAGTCCAGGGCTAAACACGGCCATAGCCATCCTTTTCCAGGTATACTTGTTTTTGTGTAAAACGCCCATTGAGATTGGGCTGTTTTTAGCCCAAGGAGTGGTTTTGGTGCAAAACAAATGCTTGCAATGGATTCAGAATCATAAAAACACCCTAGTTTGACCCCTCACATGCTACTGTACTTTATCCCCCCCCCCACATAAGGTTATGGTGGGTACCCCAACTTTCAGCAGCTGTCATAAATTCTCCTAGGGGAAAGTGCATTTCAGTCTTTGTGAGATGTGTTACTAGACACTTTTACAAACACATTGGTGAACATTTTTTTTGGTAAGGAATTTATTCCAAGATTGGAAATCTTTCTGCTAATATCCCCTGACTATCAGTGTTCATTTAACTCTGTGAGTGTACAAATTTGTACACTCTCAGAGTTACAGACACACATAAGGGTCAATTTGGTTCCTAACTATTAATTGTGTGCGTGCAAAGTTTCACGGCAATCGGAGCGTTCAAACGGGCCACGCCTGCAAACTTTGGAAGCCAATCTTAGCCAATCAGGATAGAATATGAAAAACAAAAACAGATCTGTCTGGATCACATGACTTTAGAGATAATGTTGTAACGATTTCCGTGATGTTTGGACAAAATGTGAAAGTGATGATAATATAAGAACACATTCAAGTGTCTGACAATGTATTAAGTCACCATACCAACTGTGATGAGGCAGGTCATGATTGTGACATCTATCATCTTTTCACGATTTTTCTATCAAAAATAGCAGATCTACAAGCTCATAGCGTGGCACTCATGAGCTTGTAGATCTGCTATTTTTGAATAGCCAAAGAAATCTTAAAATGACACCGACGCGTTCCCGGTCTTAATGGATTAATAATAATAATAATACTTATAATGTAATCATCTCTTAACTCCTCCCATACAGGAAGCCAGGAGAACAACCATGGAGATGATGACATCATAAACAAGATGTCTGCTTCTCCACGGCAGTGATCGTTTCGTTCACACCCGTATCAACACAACAAAACAGAACACTGTAAAATAAAGTCAACTAACCTGAGACCCCACCATGGCCTTCCTGGACAACCCTGCCATCATCCTGGCCCACATCCGCCAGTCCCACGTGACCAGCGACGACACGGGCATGTGTGAGATGGTTCTGATGGACCAGGACGTCGACATGGAGAAATGCCAGCTGGCCCTGGTGCCCGGAGGAACCGACTGGACGGGATCTATGGGATCAGGACAAGGTTAGTGACCGACTGTGGTGGACCAATAGGATCAGGACAAGGTTAGTGACCGACTGGGCGTAATTAGGCCCACATAATCAAGGATTTTAGCCCGTGTTTTTCTGGAGGGTCTACTTAATGATGTGATGAATGTATGGTGGTCTTCTCTTCATGATGAATGTATGGTGGTCTTCATGATGTGATGAATGTATGGTGGTCTTCATGATGTGATGAATGTATGGTGGTCTTCATGATGTGATGAATGTATGGTGGTCTTCATGATGTGATGAATGTATGGTGGTCTTCTCTTCATGATGTGATGAATGTATGGTGGTCTTCATGATGTGATGAATGTATGGTGGTCTTCATGATGTGATGAATGTATGGTGGTCTTCATGATGTGATGAATGTATGGTGGTCTTCATGATGTGATGAATGTATGGTGGTCTTCATGATGTGATGAATGTATGGTGGTCTTCATGGTGTGATGAATGTATGGTGGTCTTCATGATGTGATGAATGTATGGTGGTCTTCATGATGTGATGAATGTATGGTGGTCTTCATGATGTGATGAATGTATGGTGGTCTTCATGATGTGATGAATGTATGGTGGTCTTCTCTTCATGATGTGATGAATGTATGGTGGTCTTCTCTTCATGATGTGATGAATGTATGGTGGTCTTCATGATGTGATGAATGTATGGTGGTCTTCTCTTCATGATGTGATGAATGTATGGTGGTCTTCATGATGTGATGAATGTATGGTGGTCTTCATGATGTGATGAATGTATGGTGGTCTTCATGATGTGATGAATGTATGGTGGTCTTCATGATGTGATGAATGTATGGTGGTCTTCATGGTGTGATGAATGTATGGTGGTCTTCATGATGTGATGAATGTATGGTGGTCTTCATGATGTGATGAATGTATGGTGGTCTTCATGATGTGATGAATGTATGGTGGTCTTCATGGTGTGATGAATGTATGGTGGTCTTCATGATGTGATGAATGTATGGTGGTCTTCATGATGTGATGAATGTATGGTGGTCTTCATGGTGTGATGAATGTATGGTGGTCTTCATGATGTGATGAATGTATGGTGGTCTTCATGGTGTGATGAATGTATGGTGGTCTTCATGATGTGATGAATGTATGGTGGTCTACATGATGTGATGAATGTATGGTGGTCTTCATGGTGTGATGAATGTATGGTGGTCTTCATGGTGTGATGAATGTATGGTGGTCTTCATGATGTGATGAATGTATGGTGGTCTTCATGGTGTGATGAATGTATGGTGGTCTTCATGGTGTGATGAATGTATGGTGGTCTTCATGGTGTGATGAATGTATGGTGGTCTTCATGATGTGATGAATGTATGGTGGTCTTCATGATGTGATGACTGTATGGTGGTCTTCATGGTGTGATGAATGTATGGTGGTCTTCATGATGTGATGAATGTATGGTGGTCTTCATGATGTGATGAATGTATGGTGGTCTTCATGATGTGATGAATGTATGGTGGTCTTCATGATGTGATGAATGTATGGTGGTCTACATTATGTGATGAATGTATGGTGGTCTACATGATGTGATGAATGTATGGTGGTCTACATGATGTGATGAATGTATGGTGGTCTTCATGATGTGATGAATGTATGGTGGTCTTCATGATGTGATGAATGTATGGTGGTCTTCATGGTGTGATGAATGTATGGTGGTCTTCATGGTGTGATGAATGTATGGTGGTCTTCATGATGTGATGAATGTATGGTGGTCTTCATGATGTGATGAATGTATGGTGGTCTTCATGATGTGATGAATGTATGGTGGTCTTCTCTTCATGGTGTGATGAATGTATGGTGGTCTTCTCTTCATGGTGTGATGAATGTATGGTGGTCTTCATGATGTGATGAATGTATGGTGGTCTTCATGATGTGATGAATGTATGGTGGTCTTCTCTTCATGATGTGATGAATGTATGGTGGTCTTCTCTTCAGGTGACGGAGGGGGAGGAGGAGGGGGTCCTGGCGGGGTGGCGGACCCCCACGGCTGTGACCTGTCCCAGTCCATGGACATCACGTCCAGCTGGGACTTTGGGATCCGCCGGCGCTCCAACACAGGTACTGTACTGTAGGCCGTGGAGCCGGCCGGTCCACTGTGGAGCCGGTTCACTGTGGAGCCGGGTCCACCGTGGAGCCGGTCCACCGTGGAGGGGGTCCACCGTGGAGGGGGTCCACTGTGGAGCTTTAAAGAGCAGCTGAAATGAAGACAATCCACTATGAGAAGGTAGAAGAAGAGCTCGCTGCTCATCAGCGGGACACATTGAATATAAAAAGAAAGAGACACCAGTCAAACACTGTATGTCTTCCTCACAGTTTGACTGTGAGGAAGACAACCTAGTGCAGGGGTCTTCAATGTTTTCAGGCCAAGGACCCCCTAGCTAAGACAGAGATGAAGCAGGGACCCCCTACTCTATATTGTATAAAATTGTGTTTCAGATTAAAGGTTTTTTTTTCTCCTTAGTCTGCTATTTTTTCCCTCTACACCTATATAGCCTCTTTGACAAAAATAGCCGATCTACAAGCTCTCAACGCCTCGCAGCGCGAGGCGTTGAAAGCTTGTAGATCTGCTATTTTCGGCTAATGTTCCCCTCAGAAAAGGAACTCAAGGGTTCAAGTGGTTAATGTAAAAAAAAACGAAATCCTATCACACAAAGATTTGGCGTTTGGCCTATAGTAGCTCTGAGGACCCCCTAGGGGTCCCGGACCCCCTGTTGAAGACGCCTGTACTAGTGGGAGCGAGGTGGCCTCCACGCAGATCGTGGTGCTCGCCATGCCCAGGATGAGTGCTTCTATCCGGGGTAAAAGACGTGCCTATGCAGCCGGTGCAAAGCTCCATGCTTTGATCCGCGGAGAGGAGCTCAGCTCCTGTTTTAACAAGGAAACGCATCACAATATGGAAATGTAATTCTCCTAAAAACACCATTTCAGCTGCTCTTTAAGGAAGCATGTGTTTGGGTCTGTTTTTTGGGGGGGTTCCTGTTACAAATCTGGGGAGAGCCATTACTGGAACATGAGGCAAATCCTCTGGTGTTTGAGGCTAAATGTTGTATCAGAACAGGCTGTTGCTGGTAGGGGTGAGGGTGAGGGTCAGGGGGGTGAGTGTTGCTGGTAGGGGTGAGGGTGAGGGTCAGGGGGGTGAGTGTTGCTGGTAGGGGTGAGGGTGAGGGTCAGGGGGGTGAGTGTTGCTGGTAGGGGTGAGGGTGAGGGTCAGGGGGGTGAGTGTTGCTGGTAGGGGTGAGGGTGAGGGTCAGGGGGGTGAGTGTTGCTGGTAGGGGTGAGGGTGAGGGTTAGGGTCAGGGGGGTGAGTGTTGCTGGTAGGGGTGAGGGTGAGGGTGAGGGTCAGGGGGGTGAGTGTTGCTGGTAGGGGTGAGGGTTAGGGTGAGGGTCAGGGGGGTGAGTGTTGCTGGTAGGGGTGAGGGTGAGGGTCAGGGGGGTGAGTGTTGCTGGTAGGGGTGAGGGTGAGGGTCAGGGGGGTGAGTGTTGCTGGTAGGGGTGAGGGTGAGGGTCAGGGGGGTGAGTGTTGCTGGTAGGGGTGAGGGTGAGGGTCAGGGGGGTGAGTGTTGCTGGTAGGGGTGAGGGTGAGGTCAGGGGGGTGAGTGTTGCTGGTAGGGGTGAGGGTTAGGGTGAGGGTCAGGGGGGTGAGTGTTGCTGGTAGGGGTGAGGGTGAGGGTCAGGGGGGTGAGTGTTGCTGGTAGGGGTGAGGGTTAGGGTGAGGGTCAGGGGGGTGAGTGTTGCTGGTAGGGGTGAGGGTGAGGGTCAGGGGGGTGAGTGTTGCTGGTAGGGGTGAGGGTGAGGGTCAGGGGGGTGAGTGTTGCTGGTAGGGGTGAGGGTGAGGGTCAGGGGGGTGAGTGTTTATAATGATTCAATGTATTGTTGGTTGGTCTGCAGCGGTGGTTCTCAAACATTTAATTTCAAGAGAGTGTGTATAGAACTGTACACTCTACAGTTACAGATCTGTAAGGGTCCATTTGGTTCTATTTGTACACTCTCAGAGTTACAGACCTGTAAGGGTCCATTTGGTTCTATTTGTACACTCAGAGTTACAGACCTGTAAGAGAACCCTGAGGGTCCCTGGACCACACTTTAAGAACCACTGTAAAATGAAAGCTAGAACAGAATTCTAAGCTCTTTGAATGAGGGTCAGTGGATTGTTTATCAGCTCATTACTAATGATCATTCCCTCATTACCATAATACTCAGGATATTCAAATGACCATGAAAACACTGTTATCTGATTGGTAGGGTTTTAATGGCTGATTATTTGTATAATAATGATTGTATATTTATATAATTTATGCTGTATATGTTTTTCAATGTATCTGCATGTGAATGCTTATTTGCTGAGTTGTATTTCTCAGGCTTTTTAAAGGGATTTCTCATTTTCACAATCAGTTTTATTACAGGTTTACAGGAGGTGGAAATCAGGGACATGTGTTTGTGTGTAAATCCCATCATTTGGTTGATTTCAGGAAAGAAAAAGGGGAGGAGTAACATAGGTGTGTGTGTGTGTGTGTGTGTGTGTGTGTGTGTGTGTGTGTGTGTGTGTGTGTGTGTGTGTGTGTGTGTGTGTGTGTGTGTGTGTGTGTGTGTGTGTGTGTGTGTGTGTGTGTGTGTGTGTGTGTGTGTGTGTGGAGGCATGAAGCAACAATTCCTGGACATTTGAGTTTGATTTGAAGTGTAAATTAGGTGTTTGGTGTCAGAGGGAGTCCAAAGGCTAAACTACTAATTTTACTGGAGTAAAATTAGTAGTTTTACTGTAGTTTGTACTGGAGTAAAATGAGTAGTTTTACTGTAGTTTGTATTGGAGTAAAAGGAGTAGTTTTACTGTAGTCTTTATTAGAGTAAAATTAACAGTTTTACTGTAGTTTTTACTAGAGTAAAGGAGTAGTGTTATTGTAGTTTTACTGTACTTTTTACAAGATTAAAAACAGTAGTTTTACTGTACTTTTTACCAGAGTAAAAGCAGTAGTTTTACTGTACTTTTTACCAGAGTAAAAGGAGTAGTTTTACTGTAGTTTTTACCAGAGTAAAAGCAGTAGTTTTACTGTACTTTTTACCAGATTAAAAACAGTAGTTTAACTGTACTTTTTACCAGAGTAAAAGGAGTAGTTTTACTGTACTTTTTACCAGAGTAAAAGCAGTAGTTTTACTGTAGTTTTTACCAGAGTAAAAGCAGTAGTTTTACTGTAGTTCCTTTTGGCTCCCTTGGGTGTTCATGGTGTGTCATTGGGTTATTGTTATTGCTGAAGGCTCATTGTAAGTGAAGCTGAAGACTGATTGTCTCATCAGGATGTCAACCAGAGAAGCAGAACAAACCCGGGGTGGCTGGTAAGATCTGACCACACGTCTATATGTAACATGTTCTGTTCTTTTAGGCCAAGGACCCCTTAGCTGAGAGAGAGAGATGAAGCAGGGACCCCTAATACATATTATATATATATATATATATATATATATATATATATATATATATATATATATATATATATATATATATATATATATATTCACACACACTACACAGATAGCTTCATAGACCTGTTTGACAGACACTGTCAACCATGGAATATTCTCTGTGACCTCCGTCCTCACAGACATGGCTGGCTGAGCCTTAGGGCAGGTACACACTGTACACACTGTACACACTGTACACACTGTACACACTTCACACAACTATCCTTCTCCGTTCTCTACACTGTCTCCCCGTAGCGGCTCACATCCAGTTTAAAACCCTGGTGCTAGCCTATAGGGCAGTGAAAGGAACAGCTCCTTCTTACCTCCAGGCTATGGTCGACGCTTACACCCCCGCCCGACCACTTCGGTCTGCCGCCTCGGGGCGACTGGTTGCCTCGTCGCTCAGTGGTCCTTCTGGCCGATCAACACGGTCCCGACTTTTTTTCTGTTCTGGCCCCACAGTGGTGGAATGAACTCCCCACTGATGTCAGGACAGCAGAGTCACTGATGTCAGGACAGCAGAGTCACTGATGTCAGGACAGCAGAGTCACTGATGTCAGGACAGCAGAGTCACTGATGTCAGGACAGCAGAGACACTGATGTCAGGACAGCAGAGTCACTGATGTCAGGACAGCAGAGTCACTGATGTCAGGACAGCAGAGACACTGATGTCAGGACAGCAGAGTCACTGATGTCAGGACAGCAGAGTCACTGATGTCAGGACAGCAGAGTCACTGATGTCAGGACAGCAGAGTCACTGATGTCAGGACAGCAGAGTCACTGATGTCAGGACAGCAGAGTCACTGATGTCAGGACAGCAGAGACACTGATGTCAGGACAGCAGAGACACTGATGTCAGGACAGCAGAGTCACTGATGTCAGGACAGCAGAGACACTGATGTCAGGACAGCAGAGTCACTGATGTCAGGACAGCAGAGTCACTGATGTCAGGACAGCAGAGTCACTGATGTCAGGACAGCAGAGTCACTGATGTCAGGACAGCAGAGTCACTGATGTCAGGACAGCAGAGTCACTGATGTCAGGACAGCAGAGACACTGATGTCAGGACAGCAGAGACACTGATGTCAGGACAGCAGAGTCACTGATGTCAGGACAGCAGAGTCACTGATGTCAGGACAGCAGAGACACTGATGTCAGGACAGCAGAGACACTGATGTCAGGACAGCAGAGTCACTGATGTCAGGACAGCAGAGTCACTGATGTCAGGACAGCAGAGTCACTGATGTCAGGACAGCAGAGTCACTGATGTCAGGACAGCAGAGTCACTGATGTCAGGACAGCAGAGTCACTGATGTCAGGACAGCAGAGACACTGATGTCAGGACAGCAGAGACACTGATGTCAGGACAGCAGAGACACTGATGTCAGGACAGCAGAGTCACTGATGTCAGGACAGCAGAGTCACTGATGTCAGGACAGCAGAGTCACTGATGTCAGGACAGCAGAGACACTGATGTCAGGACAGCAGAGACACTGATGTCAGGACAGCAGAGTCACTGATGTCAGGACAGCAGAGTCACTGATGTCAGGACAGCAGAGTCACTGGCCATCTTGCACCGCAGGCTGAACACCCACATCTTCAGGAAACACTATCCTTCCTCTTCTCCTTGCCTACTTGTTGTTAACTAGTTGTACAAACTCTTGTTTTATTGTTTTATTGGATCTTGTTTATTCGTTACACTTATTTGTTTTAGCTCTCGTTCGTTTGATTTTCATATGTGTCTCATCTGTTTAAGAAAGTAGGAAGCTGATATATTGCACAACATACACCCTCGCCCAGGTGACCCAGCCGGGGTTGATCAAGCCCCAGAGTTACGTCCCAGTAGCTACTGTACCCACGGTCAGTCCTCTGAGGGAAAGACAGGGACTCTCAGTCCACTTCTCTGGAACTACTCTGCCGGGGCCGGGGGAGAGGGGAGGCTCTGGCACATGGAGGGACTAGGCTCTGTGGATGGCCTCCTGGCCGGGCTCCTCCTTCGTCTCACCAGGTCCAGGACCTGAGGACACAAGTGTCTTTCTTGAAAATCGGCTGTCATATATCGTTGTGGTTTTCTCACTATAGACAAAGGCGGTATTTAAATGGGCCATTTGTGGTCTGAAAAGGCCCCACAAAATCCTGCACATGCTTCAAGATATGAATATTATGTCACATTCAATCTCTCTCTCTCTGTCTCTCTCTCTCTCTCTGCACACAGCTACCCTCCCGGTACTGTGCTCTCATTGGCTGTAGCACGGCTCTCCTCGCAGAGGGATCGTAACTCCATTCATACTGTGTGATGTCCAGTGAGACAGAGCCAAAGCTCAAACCTAAAGTAGTGTCTAGAAACGCTCGGGAAGGCATCGCCGAGCACCGTTATCACTGATCCTCTCACAGAGCACCGTTATCACTGATCCTCTCACAGAGCACCGTTATCACTGATCCTCTCACAGAGCACCGTTATCACTGATCCTCTCACAGAGCACCGTTATCACTGATCCTCTCACAGAGCACTAACCCTAACCCTATCCCTAACCCTAACCCACACAGCGAGCAAAACCCGCTCCATGTGTAGGCTATAGGGTTCAGTGATGATAGGTCTGTTTCATCCATATGTAGGCTATAGGGTTCAGTGATGCTGATAGGTCTGTTTCATCCATATGTAGGCTATAGGGTTCAGTGATGATAGGTCTGTTTCATCTATATGTAGGCTATAGGGTTCAGTGATGATGATAGGTCTGTTTCATCCATATGTAGGCTATAGGGTTCAGTGATGATAGGTCTGTTTCATCCATATGTAGGCTATAGGGTTCAGTGATGATGATAGGTCTGTTTCATCCATATGTAGGCTATAGGGTTCAGTGATGATAGGTCTGTTTCATCCATATGTAGGCTATAGGGTTCAGTGATGCTGATAGGTCTGTTTCATCCATATGTAGGCTATAGGGTTCAGTGATGATAGGTCTGTTTCATCCATATGTAGGCTATAGGGTTCAGTGATGCTGATAGGTCTGTTTCATCCATATGTAGGCTATAGGGTTCAGTGATGATAGGTCTGTTTCATCTATATGTAGGCTATAGGGTTCAGTGATGATAGGTCTGTTTCATCTATATGTAGGCTATAGGGTTCAGTGATGATGATAGGTCTGTTTCATCCATATGTAGGCTATAGGGTTCAGTGATGCTGATAGGTCTGTTTCATCTATATGTAGGCTATAGGGTTCAGTGATGCTGATAGGTCTGTTTCATCCATATGATGCTTCCTGTGTCTCTGACATTATGATGAACTCATTCAATACGGTGACGCATCATGTGTCATTTTAACATTTCTTTGGCTATTCAAAAATAGCAGATCTACAAGCTCATAGTGCGGCACCGAGTGCCGTGCTATGAGCTTGTAGATCTGCTATTTTTGGAAAAGAAATTGTGAAAATGTGTGCTAATCTATACATTTTTAACTCAAATCTTTGCTTCTGGGGGGTCCCTGGAACAAATTACTTTGAGCTGAGGGTCCGCGGACAAATACATATAATTTTGGGGGTCCTTGACATGAGAAAAGTTTGAGAACCAGTGATATTATAGAAACATAAGTTTAATACAAAAACACCTGTCAGGATTTAGAAGACATTTGTAGAATCCCCCCAGAAGCAAAGATTTGAGTTATTTAAAAAAATATATATATAAATATATATATATATTCAGAGATTTGTACACATTTTCATGAATAAAAAAAAAATCACACCCTGTGTGAAGAGAGTGGTGCCTTTGATGAGCCCCGTATTGATGTTGTCATCAATGTTTGTTTATTGGACATACATACATACGGACGGACGGACACATCGACAAAGTCAGATATAGGAGTGGTTGGCACCACTAAAAAAAAAACAGATCTACAAGCTCATGAGCTTGTAGATCTACAACACATTCCATGTGGAGAAAAATGGCCCTTATGTGTTCATAGTGGTTTGGTGTGTACTGTACGTGGGTTGTGGGTTGAATAATACGCTGTGTTGGTGAGCTGCTCATCTACAGCAGCAACACTGAACCTTTTGAATCACAAGGAGGTTTTATCAAACGTTCTCTCCCCAACGCTCACATTCTAACATCAACTATAACTCTGTATAGACCTCTAAAACTGTGTCTGTCTGTCTGTCTGTCTGTCTGTCTGTCTGTCTTTCTCCTCTTGCAGCACAGAGACTTGAGCGGCTGAGGAAAGAACGTCAAAACCAAATCAAATGCAAAAACATTCAATGGAAGGAGAGGAGCTCGTCCCAGTCAGGTACTGTTGTTATTATTATTATTATTATTACCCTTATTATTATTACTAGACCATACCCGGTCGAGAGGAGCTCGTCCCAGTCAGGTACTGTTGTTATTATTATTATTATTATTATTATTATTATTACTAGACCATACCCGGTCGAGAGGAGCTCGTCCCAGTCAGGTACTGTTGTTATTATTATTATTATTATTATTATTATTACTAGACCATACCCGGTCGAGAGGAGCTCGTCCCAGTCAGGTACTGTTGTTATTGTTATTATTATTATTATTATTATTATTATTATTACTAGACCATACCCGGTCGAGAGGAGCTCGTCCCAGTCAGGTACTGTTATTATTATTATTATTATTATTATTACCCTTATTATTATTACTAGACCATACCCGGTCGGCGCATCCGTGGGGGGATATGCGCACATGATCTGGCAACCCGGGAGGCGACATTGTTTGACACATAAACGCTAATAAGAAGCAGAGATTTGATGAAATTGAGAAACGGGCTTCACAGTTAAGTTCAGATGGTAATGGTCAATGTCTGTGTGCAAAATCAGAGCAATTGGTCCAACCAGTGAGGAGAACCGGGTAGTGACACCACTACAGACAGAGGTTACTAGAATTATAGTAGGATTTAGGGCTAATTAATTAGAGGTAATTAATTAAATGAAATGAATCAGTTAAAGTCCCTGCCCTAATTATAATATGACACCATTTCTGTCTATTAGTTCTGTCTCTCAGAGGAGGGCTGTGCATTTCATTAATGTTTGTACCCATTTAATACATGTTTTGTCCTCATTTAATAACTGTTATTACTCCTTTAATAACTGTGTGTCCTCATGTAATAACTGTGTGTCCTCATGTAATAACTGTGTGTCCTCATGTAATAACTGTGTGTCCTCATGTAATAACTGTGTGTCCTCATGTAATAACTGTGTGTCCTCATGTAATAACTGTGTCCTCATGTAATAACTGTGTGTCCTCATGTAATAACTGTGTGTCCTCATGTAATAACTATGTGTCCTCATGTAATAACTGTGTGTCCTCATGTAATAACTGTGTGTCCTCATGTAATAACTGTGTCCTCATCTAATAACTGTGTGTCCTCATGTAATAACTGTGTCCTCATGTAATAACTGTGTGTCCTCATGTAATAACTATGTGTCCTCATGTAATAACTGTGTGTCCTCATGTAATAACTGTGTGTCCTCATGTAATAACTGTGTCCTCATCTAATAACTGTGTGTCCTCATGTAATAACTGTGTCCTCATGTAATAACTGTGTGTCCTCATGTAATAACTGTGTGTCCTCATGTAATAACTGTGCGTCCTCATGTAATAACTGTGTGTCCTCATGTAATAACTGTGTGTCCTCATGTAATAACTGTGTGTCCTCACGTCCTGCCCAGTGGACGACCTGGGCTTTCTGTTTGAGAAGAGGGACTTCAAAGACAGAGCCAGAAGCTCAGGAAACAAGTCCACTCTGTCCCTGCGTCTGGAGCAGTGTCCTCAGCAGCTCAACAACCCCTTCAATGAGTACTCTAAGTTTGAC
Organism: Gymnoscopelus microlampas; assembly: GCF_963454915.1. Taxonomy (NCBI): domain Eukaryota; kingdom Metazoa; phylum Chordata; class Actinopteri; order Myctophiformes; family Myctophidae; genus Gymnoscopelus; species Gymnoscopelus microlampas. Next base: position 880,119 of record NC_139958.1, on the reverse strand, counting down.
GGCAAGGTGAGCTGCTCTACAAGATGATGAAATACTTTATGAACAGTTTGATAAAAGGTACAGAGGTACAGTTATACAACGATGCTGAAAGGATAACACAGAAAGCCCTGAGGGCTTGTTTACATTGTGGTCCTGTGTATTCAATTCATCAGGATATACCAGTTTCACTTTCCAAACCTTTGCATCATGCATGTCACACAAACAGAACGCCATGCGTTTTGTTGATATAACAAGTTAGTTCATATAGAGTCCTCTATCCACACATCCACCATTTAACTTCCACAATCCACATGATCTAAACCAGTGGTTCTCAAACTTTTTCATGTCAAGGACCCCTAAATTGACACTTATTAGCCCGCGGACCCCCATTTGAAAAGATATGCCAGGGACCCCCCATAAGAGACGATTTTTACGGCTCTAGCAGTGATTCTCAATCATTTTAATTTCAAGGACCCCCAGTTTGACATGCATTATTAAGCTACGGACCCTCATTTAATGACATTTATACCTCTGGGACCCCAATTTATATTGTAAAATCAACATTAATCTAACTCTGAGAGTGTACAAATGGAACCAAATGGACCCGTTAGGGTCCATTTGGTTCCATTTGTACACTCTCAGAGTTACAGACCCATTAGGGTCCATTTGGTTCCTATCCATCATTTAGCTGGGGACCCCCTGGAACCCCCTCAAGTACCCCTGGGGGTCCCCGGACCCCACTTTGAGAACCAATGATCTAAACCATATGTGTTGTGTGTGTGCTGGATTCTAACCATCATCATCTCTGGTCACACGCTCCATGCAGGAGTTGTTGAAGGAAAATGGCCAAAGTCACTGTCCACCTACTGTATAAACTAGAAGCTCGGCCCTGCTACGCAGGGCCTCGCGTCTAGCCCGCCGCCACGCCCACGTAGCGCCCGCCGCCACTTGGCAGCGCATATAAGTGGCATAGCGTCATGAGGGCCAGTGGGGCCGTGGCTCGGTCAGTGAAGACCCTGTAGCGCGGATGATATGTGGCATAGAGGGGCAGATTTGAAATCTCCAGAGGAAACGTCCGTGGGCTACCATTGGTTCAGCGATGTGTGCGGGCGCCCTGCGGGCCCTCCTCCTCCACCAATGTGCTGTATTGAGAGCCCTGACGTCACAACATTTGGAGTGATGGGCACTGCACTCTGGTTGGTTAGGGTCCACCTAGGGTCCAGGTAGAACCCAGTTAAAGCCTGCATGGGCAAACCCAGTTAGGACCCGCCTTGGTCCCACATAAACGTGGCTAGTTGGGGCCCACCTAAGGGCCAGGTAGAAGCGACTTATAGCCCGCATGGGCATAGCAGTTAAGACCCACCTCGGCCCCACATAGAATTGCCTAGGTGGGGCCCACCTAAGGGCCAGGTAGAGTCGGTAGGGACCCCCCACAGGCCAATGTTAAAATGGTAGCACTTGTTCCTCAACATAGTGTGAATGTGCGTGCAAAGTTGACCACAATCGGACGCTGCATTCATGATTTGCGGCATTTTGTGCAAACTTTAGATGTGAATCTTAGCCAATCGGGATGGAATATGAAAGATTAAACAGATCCGTCTTGATCACATGACTATAGAGATCATGTGTACCGATTTGCGTGAAATGTAGATATAATCGGAAGGAGTAATGTAAAGAAATATGTTGTACATAAGGCGGCCTCCTGGTGGAGCTATAAAAGGTAGATGTGAGAAATGTAGGGGAAAGGTTTTTCCTTGACCTCTAGAGAGTGCACATACAAAGTTTTACACAGATTGGTGCAGGTATAGGTAAAAACACAAATCGGACTGTTATAGCGCCACCATGAGGCTGATTAGAAAAATCTCAAGTGGAATTTGTTGCTCGGCATAGTGGGAATGTGGGTGCAAAGTTGCACGGAAAGTGCATGCTGTGTTCATAATTTGAGGCATTTTGGTCAAAACGGAGCAGTCCTGGAAACTGTGGAAGGCATTTTTAGTCAAGCAGGATGGAAAATGAAAGATCTGAAAGAGCGTTTTTTTTTTTATGACTATAGAGATACTGTGTATCGATGTGCGTGATGTTAGGCCAAAATATGTAGCAGTACTGTGAGAAAATGTGTTTTGCAAAAAGCGGCCTCCTGGTGGCACTATAACAGGGCCATGTGAAAGAAATGGGGCAGAGGTTCTGAATTGGCATCCAGGGAGTGTGTGCACAGTTGCGCTGCGATCAAGCCAACGATGCGGGAGATTAGCTATCCACAGACCGTCGGACGGACAGGGGGTAAAACATACTCTCGCGCCATCCCTTTCGGCCTGGCGGAGACAATAAAAAAGCTAAAGTGAAGGAAAAGAGCATTACTGCAGCAAAAGTAGTCAACAAACTATACTATAAAACATTGGCCACATTGTCAAATAAATTAAGAAAGAGGCAAACATGTTGAAAATAGCCGATCTACAAGCTTACAACGCCTCTCAACGTGAGGCGTTGTGAGCTTGTAGATCGGCTATTTTCACAATATTGACTTGTGGAACGGAGTCAAACAAAATTGGGGGGGTCCCCAGTTCAAATATGATTTTTTTTTTTGGGGGGGGGGGGGGGGGTAGCCACTGCCCTAATCGGACCGAAATTATCTGAAATTACTACATGACCATAATGCAGCCTAAACGTGCGTTGCACGGGGCGGTCCTGCCATTACGTTAGTTACTGGAGTTTCTGTGGAGCTACACCAGAAGACACACACAACATACACCATCTACAATGGACTAACGGAGCAGCAATAATAACAGTTACCGCACGAACGTGCATTGTTGACAAAGTGATTGCACAGCCGCTGCAGGCATGACAGCCACGTTAGCGTTAGCTACATGCCAACTATCACAGCGTCCTGTCCGTCGTCGCTGCGACTGACTCTGATGGCTACAGCCATAGATAAACACAACAGCAAGCTCTCTGAGATGCCATTGTCTGGGAACTGCTCTTAGCGTGACACGACCAATGAGAGTGAGCGCTTTCGTTGTTGCTAAGATACGGTGCATGGCACACGGCGTCTCTGCCCCATAGCTTGTAGATCTCTCACACATGATTGGCGTAGGCTGCGTTGCCGTCGACGCTGATTGGCTGCATGTTGCTGTGACGTTGAAATGGGGTGCCAGGTCTGCTTTGTGTGTAAGCGATTTTGGGCTCATTTGGGCGCGCTTTTGGGCTGTTTTCCATAGAGCACGGCAGGGCTTGTTTCTGTCCCGTGACGGATGTGGCAAAGAAGGTGCAAAACGAACCATCCGGAAGTAAAGTGCGAGATGAAATATATAGCACTTTTTGATTATTAGAGAAGGAGACAGATGTGAAGGTGGAAAATGGAATGTAGGAGGTTATATATTTTTTCATGAGCGATTTTTGTAGCAAGTTGTGAGTGAATTGGGCCACTCCTGTGGGCGGGGGGCTGAATAGAACCATTGGGGTTTGGGAAGGAGACGCTCTCTGTTTGAGTGGTGAGATACATACAGTACTATACAAGACAAGACATCATCATTACTAGGAGCAGTACAAGTATATTTACTGAAAAACTGTGGGAGGTCATTTATTTTGTCAGCTAGAAGACTTACAGGTCCAGTTGCAAATTGCAGACAGGTTCTCAGTTATAATGGTTTTGAAGGAGGGAGTCTGATGGTGTAGTAGGACATTCCACATGTTGGTGTCATACTAGTAGAATGAATTCATTCCCATGTTTGTGCCGAATCTGGGGGGAATGAGATCAGTGGAGCTCCCTCTGGTGTTGTCTGTGAGTGTTACTAGTGGAGCAGTCTGACAGGTACATGGACACTGGTTCCTCTAGTGCCTTGGTTCTCAAAGTGGGGTCCGGGGACCCCCAGGGGTACTTGAGGGGGTTCCAGGGGGTACTCAGCAAAATGTGTAAATACAGCATCAGAATAATTATGACCTTTTATACTTTGGGCTATTCAAAAATAGCAGATCTACAAGCTCATAGCGCGGCACCGAGTGCCGCGCTATGAGCTTGTAGATATGCTATTTTTGAAAAATCTTGAAAATTTGTGCAAATCTTTGAATATATATATTTTTAAAGCGAACATTTGTAACTCAAATCTTTGCTTCTGGGGGGGTCCCTGGAACAAAATATTTTTATATGGGGGTCCGCGGCCAAATACATATCATTTAGGGGGTCCTTGACATAAAAAAGTTTGAGAACCACTGCTCTAGTGGAGCAGTCTGACAGGTACATGGACTCTGGTTCCTCTATTAGAGCAGTCTGACAGGTACATGGACTCTGGTTCCTTGAGTATTTTGAAGACCAGGTCCATTGACTATGTCCTCTACCCTGAGCCATCCCACCCTAGCATCATGAGCAGGGGTTAGGTGAGGTCTAGTATCACCCTAGCAGCATGAGCAGGGGTTAGGTGAGGTCTAGTATCACCCTAGCACAGGGCTACTCAACTTAAGATGGCTCAGGGGCCACTCAGCAAAAAGAAAAAGTCCAAGGGCCACAAGCTAAAGTAAAAACAGATTTTGTAATAGGCTACATGACTAATACATGACTCGTCTAAACAGAGTAAAAACACAGAGTAAAAAGACACATTTCCATCTGTAAGGCCAAACCTCGTTGAGCAACAATGTTGTCATGGAATGATTAAAGTTACAAAATGAGGCTTTAGTCATGAAATGTGAAGAGAACATAATGAATAGATATGTTCCAATGAATCAGAGGACAATTATCAGACGTTAATAAGTAAGTAATAGTTAATACTCAGCTGAAATCAGGCCATATCACACTCTCTTAAAACAAACAATAATATCTACAATCTTATTCAAAACAATCAAAACATTTTGGAAACAAACCAAACCTAACTTGTTCCTATTCTTTTTTTGTTTCAAGCTCCCTGGATGTGAAATGATTAAATAAAAAATAAACAGGCTTCGTTCACAAAATGTGACACAACAATGAGAACAAAGTGTAACCAGTGCAATGATTCAGAAAAAAAGACAATATACTCAAACAAAATATACTTGAAATGAGTTATTTCTTCTTTTGAAACAAATAAAATGGAATCATACCAAGTCACTTTCCTTACAGCTGAATCTCATCACAGTTTCTTAGCCACTTACAATTAGAATGTTGTAAGCTGAGCTTGCTTTGACAGGTGTCAAGGTGAAGGTTTTGAAACGGCACTTGATTTCTGTCAAAGGACAAGGAGGCCCACTGGCTTATTATTGACTTCCACAAATGTAAATTAATCCTCCCATGTTTGCTGAAACAACTAGTCTTTGGTTTTGGTCTGGCCGTGTTGACAGACAGCTGTAACTCGAAGGCGCACTCCTCGGTAGGGGTTAAATAAATGTATATAGAAGAGTATTCTATTCATGGCGATGTGGTATCATAATCTGTCAGTCATGTAAACTACTTAATTGACAAAGATTGTACTGTTACACAGTTGGGCTTGCAAGTGGGTGCGCGTGTGTGTGTGTGTGTGCGCGCGTGCGCGCGCGTGTGTGTGTGTCTGCGTGTGTGTGTGTGTGTGTGTGTGTGTGTGTGTGTGTGTGTGTGACTTGACAGGCAGCGAGGTGAGCCGGCGAAACTCTTTCTTATTGGCTTTCTAAGCTTTGTTTGGTCGTATTCTGGTTCTTCACTCATAAAATCGGGTGCTTCTAGAATATTTAAGGCTGTGTTATTTAAATGACGCTTGTTTTCACAGATTTATCAAAGCTCCAACCAAATGTACGCTGGGATTGGCTGTATAGGATCGCTTGATAAATGTCACTTGGACTTTGGTGTACGGCCAAATATAGGCAAAAATATATATGCCGGTTTTTACACTCCATTGATAAATGAGGGCCAGTGTGTGTTTGTGTACCTGTGTCTAATACTGTGTGTGTGTGTGTGTGTGTGTGTGTGTGTGTGTGTGTGTGTGTGTGTGTGTGTGTGTGTGTGTGTGTGTGTGTGTGTGTGTGTGTGTGTGTGTGTGTGTGTGTGGTGGTCCAGGGTCACATCGGCACCACAGCCACTAAGAAGATAGACGTGTATCTCTCCATGCAGCCGGCTCAGGAGAAGCTCCACCCCATGCTGGTGGTCACCATCGCCAACGCCCGCGTCCACGACCTCATCGGCCTCATCTGCTGGCAGTACACCGGAGAGGGCCGCGAGCCCAAGCTCAAGTACGTCCTCACAGCTACAAGGTCCTGGGTTTGATTCCGGGAGGGGGGGGGGTGGTCCTCTCCTCCGCGTCGTCAGTGCCCATACACACTCTAACCATTATTTTATACTTTTGGCTTTTCAAAAAGATCAGATCTACAAGCTCATATGAGCTTGTAGATCTGCTCTTTTTGAAAAATCTCGAACATTTTTGCAAATCTTTGAATATATATATATATATATTTTTTTAAAGCGAACGTTTTTTAATTCAAATCTTTGTTTCTGGGGGGTCCCTGGAACTACATATTTTGAGATGCGGGGGGGGGGGGGGGGGCTCCAAATACAACTGTTAAGATTTAGAAGACATTTATAGAATCCTCTACAAGCTGTTTGCTGTGTTCTTGTATTTTCACATGTCAGGTAGGAGGTAGGAAGTAGGGAACTGCAGCACACGTGACAACAGTCTGCGGGTGTTTTAGTTTTATATCACAGGGTGGGATGCATGGCGCCGTGCTCATCTCACACACACACGCCCCTAGTAGAGTTAAATAATCGCAACGTTTTTTCTACTGGAAAAGAAGTGTGTGTGTGTGTGTGTGTGTGTGTGTGTGTGTGTGTGTGTGTGTGTGTGTGTGTGTGTGTGTGTGTGTGTGTGTGTGTGTGTGTGTGTGTGTGTGTGTGTGTGTGTGTGTGTGTGTGTGTGTGTGTGTGTGTGTGTGTAAAACAGCTGACTGAACCTATTTCATTAAAGACAGGCATTAAGACTGGCTGCCCATGGAGTGCAGTTAACTTCTTAATTGCCATCAACCAGTGGTTAAAGTGGTTATGTCAGTGTGCCCCCCACGGTGAGATTTCCCCTAACCCAGTACAGGGCTACGCAGATGATGTCCAGTTAGCTTCCAAGGAAGAAAGAGTAATTAAAAACATGCTCACCAGGACAGATTTATTTCTAGACTGGTCAGGCCTGGAAGTAAAGGACATAAAATGTGCTGTCCTGTATGAGAGAAGGAGCGGAGGAAATCGATGGTACCACGCAAAAACCGATACATGCCCGGATTTCAGAATAGCCACAAAACCCATACGTGTGTTCTCCCTGCATGAGACATACACCTATCTCTAAACCCATACGTGTGTTCTCCCTGCATGAGACATACACCTATCTCTAAACCCATACGTGTGTTCTCCCTGCATGAGACATACACCTATCTCTAAACCCATACGTGTGTTCTCCCTGCATGAGACATACACCTATCTCTAAACCCATACGTGTGTTCTCCCTGCATGAGACATACACCTATCTCTAAACCCATACGTGTGTTCTCCCTGCATGAGACATACACCTATCTCTAAACCCATACGTGTGTTCTCCCTGCATGAGACATACACCTATCTCTAAACCCATACGTGTGTTCTCCCTGCATGAGACATACACCTATCTCTAAACCCATACGTGTGTTCTCCCTGCATGAGACATACACCTATCTCTAAACCCATACGTGTGTTCTCCCTGCATGAGACATACACCTATCTCTAAACCCATATGTGTGTTCTCCCTGCATGAGACATACACCTATCTCTAAACCCATACGTGTGTTCTCCCTGCATGAGACATACACCTATCTCTAAACCCATACGTGTGTTCTCCCTGCATGAGACATACACCTATCTCTAAACCCATACGTGTGTTCTCCCTGCATGAGACATACACCTATCTCGGGCATAAATTTAACATTGCAGGAGAATGGAAGGAACAAGTTAACATCATCTTGTCCGAGTTTACATCTAGGTTAGACTTTATTGACAGATGCTCTCTACCTTTAACTATGAAGTTAGAGGCCATTAGACCAGTAGCTCTGTCTAAAGTACAACACTTCTTCTCTAATGTTCATATCCAGCAGAACGTACTAAGTGAAATGAACAATAAAACGTTAGTGGTTTGCCCTGAACACACACAGCACCCGTGATCTAGTTTTCCACCCCCAGTGGGGGGAGGGCTAGGTGTACCCAATGTGTCATGGATTTATACTAGCATGCGCATATCCCATCTACTGAGCATGTTGAATAATGATGACAGGGATGTGAGAGAACTGGCCAGATCTTCCCTGTTCCTTGATTTAAGGAGACGCAAGGTCCCTTTAGCCAGGGAGTCAGAGCCCCACTTCCTAGGGTTCAAGAGGAAACCCAGTGGGAAACTAGACACTCACTCCCCGGGCTTTGGCGTGTCATTGGACTGGCCGGACTTGAACGACCTCTGTGTCCAAACCGGAGTGTCCCTGGAGTGGGTCCGGTGTCATTTGGAGACTGTAAGGGTCTCTGAGGACTTAATAACTGACCCCCTCACCTCTGTGAGAGGTACAGTGACCTACGGTGGACACACTCACCTGCTGACATCTGCAGGTGTTCGGCGGACCTTGCTGGATCTTTTTCAACATCAACAACAGCAACACTGGACTGGTCTTAAACTTCAGGGAAAACTTGCTTGTCTTCCCTCTGCTGACCACTCTGTTTCCCATTCATTTCTAAGGAACACTGCTCTCAATGAGGACATTATCACCTTTACAGTAAAAGCCAGGTTACAGATCCTTCCCACCAGACTCAACCTTTCCATCTGGTTTCCCACCACTCATGTACCTCATTGTTTGCATCACACCACAGGGCCTGTTACAGAAACCATGTCACACATTCTGAATGGCTGCTATGCCTATAAAGGGCTTTACATAGCACGCCACGACAGAATAGTTGATCTCATAACTAAGGACATATCTAAACATTTTACACCGTCAGTGAGAATGTACAAACATTCCTGTGTCAAACCTTCCATGTTTCAACTCTGTACTGAAAATCCTGAAATATTTGCACATCTCTCCGCTAATACACCAGATGTTGTTGTTGTCAATGAAGGAAACAGATCAGTTTCCATTCTTGAAATGGCCTGCACCTTTGATTCTAGCTTAGAGGAAGCTTTTATGACCAAAGTCATTAAATACCAGCCGCTCCTCCATACCATCACAGAGCTAGGTTATAGGTGCAATCTATTTGTGTTTATCTTTGGCAGCCTAGGACATGTACATAGGTTGGTTGTAAGAGGCTTCCAACAACTTGGGATGCCAAAAAAAGCAGCTAAACGGCTTGCAAAATTCTGTGGAATCTCTTCTACTATCGGTAGCCGCCAAATATGGCGAAGGCGCTGTTATTTGTACCCCTAAAAGGTGTGGGAGTATTTGTCCATGATTTGCTGACTGTACATTTTTGACAGCACCTTGTAATATTTGTGTCCTTGTATTGTATCTCTCTTATGTGGACATAAATAAATGATTAAAATGTGTGTGTGTGTGTGTGTGTGTGTGTGTGTGTGTGTGTGTGTGTGTGTGTGTGTGTGTGTGTGTGTGTGTGTGTGTGTGTGTGTGTGTGTGTGTGTGTGTGTGTGTGTCTGTCTTATATATCTTGTCCTGTTGTGTTTATAGTGAACTAAAGATGGTTGTGTCCCCACCGCCACTCAAACGCCCACTTGCCCGATGGGCAACCAGAAAGAAAACTCCACCCGCCCGCACGTTTAATTTATTAGGCAATTTATTAGAACGTGAACGCGTACTGCCTCCACATAGCAGATATAATGTATTTATGTATATATTTATGTATATATGTATATGTTTCAGTGAGAACGTGAATGCGTACTGTCTCCACATAGCAGATATAATGTATTTATGTATATATTTATGTATATATGTATATGTTTCAGTGAGAACGTGAATGCGTACTGTCTCCACATAGCAGATATAATGTATTTATGTATATATTTATGTATATATTTATGTATATATGTATATGTTTCAGTGAGAACGTGAACGCGTACTGTCTCCACATAGCAGATATAATGTATTTATGTATATATTTATGTATATATGTATATGTTTCAGTGAGAACGTGAACGCGTACTGTCTCCACATAGCAGATATATTGTATTTATGTATATATTTATGTATATATGTCAGGGATTCCGTTAGCCGGTATTTACCGGCCATTGACCGGTAAAAGTTTTAATTGGCCGGTAATTATAAACACCACCGGCCACCGTGGCCGGTTGGGAAAATGGTGTTATTAGGCTATTTTATCATTTAAGCCTATTATTAATATTATTATTTGGATAAAGTAGTTGGCTACAAACAACCATTAAAATCATAATCATTTAAAGTTTTTATCATGATCTGACTGTGGTTTAATTCCCGACAGCATGCTCTGCTGCTGCTGCGCACTGCAGTAGTAGATTCGCCTATTAGTTGTACGATGGTGTCGCGCATTGAAAATATCAGAGCTACAAGCTCACAGCACGTTGCAACGCGCCGCGTTGTGAGCTTGTATGTCTGCTATTTTTGATACGCCACAAGACAGCTGATAGACACAGCTGTGTCTCCTCCTAATCAGCCAGCGTGGTTCGCTCGCGTGTGTTGATAAACAGAACCGGGATTTTCCGCTGTGATAGAATCTGAACCAAACCGGACCCAATTGTCGATAAAGGGACCCGAACACGTGTGGGTCGTGGATATTATGCAAGCACAGTGACTGTCTGTCTGCAATGGATAAAGTGGTGAAAGTTGGGCGACGGTGTCGCGCATGGAAAGGCTCTGGCGCAGCTCGCCCCAAAACACCCTCGCCCCCATTTTTCAGGCGGACCAGCGGTTCTTGTATTTGTTTTACTGAGGATGATAAGGGTAGAAATAGGTTTAGGATTAGGTATAGTTTTACTGAGGTTAAGATTAGGAATAATGTTAGGTTTAGGCATTGTTTACTGTACTGATATGTTTAGGAATACCAGGCGAATACAGACGGATTTTCCCCGGGGCGACGGGGGTGTGTTTTGGGGCGAGCGGGCGGTATTCGTTGCGCAGCAGTTCACTCATGCCCACTTTATTCATTTCATTTTTGGCAAGCGACATCTCTGCATGATACAGGAGTAGATCATATAATTTAGTTATCTATACAAACAGGAACAGATTGTAGCTGTGATAAAGTGGAAAGAAGCGCAGCAAACGTAACAAGGTGTAATGATCAGTTGGGTGCATGTATGCAGTGCAAACGCGCATGTGACGTTAATTATAATATATGGCCGGTAAATGTATTCTTTGGCCGGTAAAATATAATCCTGCCGGCCATGGTGGCCGGCCCAAAAAATGCCTAGCGGAAACCCTGATATATGTATGTGTTTCAGTGAGAACGTGAACGCGTACTGCCTCCACATAGCAGATATAATGTATTTATGTATATATTTATGTATATATTTATGTATGTGTTTCAGTGAGAACGTGAACGCATACTGTCTCCACATAGCAGAGGATGACGGGGAGGTGGACACAGACTTTCCTCCTCTGGACTCTAATGAACCCATCCATAAGTTTGGCTTCAGCACCCTGGCTCTGGTAGAGAAGTACTCCTCACCGGGCCTGGCCTCCAAGCAGTCCCTGTTCGTCAGGATGTAAGTAGTGCCAGAATTTTACAATAACAGATTACGTTCGGTGCCAGAAATCTCCCCGTTGAGCTGCACGGCGCTGTTTAAGCTGTAGACTCCCAAGACGAGAAATCCATGTGAAACAAAGTATGCGTTCATTTTGCACGATGGTCCTGGCTAACGCCTGGAACGATAACATCTCTCATGTGAGTAACAATGGCGGAGCGATCGTGCATACAAAATGAGTCGTTTTCCCCGGCGTAAAAAGTTTTAGAGTTATAGGGGTTTTAGAGAAGGAGATAGAACGGAAGCGGATGGGAGCCATGTTTTTTTCATCTGTCCTTTCCTTCTCCGATTCACTGTGGGTGATTCCAGAGCTGCTCCAGCCCCTCCTGTGTGGGAAAAAAAAGACTGAAAACACGCTTCAGACCGTGTTCGGCACCCGATGTGTTAATATAGAAATACTCCACACCTGGCCTGGCCTCCAAGCATTCGTCATTTTAGATCTTTAGATATAACCATTATTTTGTACATTGGGCTATTCAAGAATAGCAGATCTACAAGCTCACAGGGATTAAAGTTCTCAGTCCTGGGGACTGATTTCAGTCTTGAGGATTCCATGTGCCATGTTTAAAAATCAAAAATCACATATTGGGACATGGTCTGAAAATAATTTTCAGTCTTGGGATTCTTTTTTGCTTTAACCCCTGAACATAGCGCGGAACCGTAGATCTAGATATAGATATAGATTGTAGATCTGTTATTTTCTTTTTGAAAATCTTCACGATTTAAAAAAAATATCAGATCTACAAGCTTGTAGATCTGATATTTTTTTATAGTATAGCCAAAGAAATCTAAAGTGACACAGATGTGCTCCTCACTTTGTATTTCAACTTTTCAACACAGTTTACAGGAACATGTTTTATATCATACATGTTTACAGAGTGTCTGAAACCACAGGAACATGTTTTATATCATACATGTTTACAGAGTGTCTGAAACCACAGGAACATGTTTTATATCATACATGTTTACAGAGTGTCTGAAACCACAGGAACATGTTTTATATCATACATGTTTACAGAGTGTCTGAAACCACAGGAAAATGTTTTATATCATACATGTTTGATACATTTTGAAATATTGAACTTTCATTTTCTAATGATGATGATTAATAATAATGATTATGATCATTATGATCATATGATTATTATGATTATTATGATCATTATGATCATATGATCATTATGATCATATGATTATTATGATCATTATGATCATTATGATCATTATGATCATTATGATCATATGATTATTATGATTATTATGATCATTATGATCATTATGATCATTATGATCATATGATCATTATGATCATTATGATTATTATGATCATTATGATCATTTTGTGTCGTCAGAAGACATGATGTTCACCTTTGACCTTTTGACACAAATGTTTTATACTCTGCTTCACCAGAAGTTTGTTTTCCTCTTTTCTCCCTCTCTCACTCCTTCTCTTCTCTCTCTCTCTTTCACTCCTCTCCTCTTCTCTCTCTCTTTCACTCCTCTCCTCTTCTCTTTTTCTCTCACTCCTCTCCTCTTCTCTCCTTCTCTCACTCCTCTCCTCTTCTCTCCTTCTCTCACTCCTCTCCTCTTCTCTTCTCTTTCTCTCTCTCTCTCACTCTCTCTCTGTTGTTGCAGAAATGCGGCTCATGGTTTCTCTCTCATCCCGGTGGACAGCCTGAAGGTCACCATGAAGGAGATCCTCCAGAAAGCCCTGAAGAAGAGGAAAGGCTCTCAGAAAGGCTCTGGTAATAGACTGGACAGTCTCGCGATACTTTGACCGTTCAGAAACATACTTTGTGCTCTTTAGATACCTCTATAAAATGATACAGTGTTCACATCTCTTTAGATAACTCTATAAAATGATACAGTGTACACATCTCTTTAGATAACTCTATAAAATGATACAGTGTACACATCTCTTTAGATACCTCTATAAAATGATACAGTGTTCACATCTCTTTAGATACCTCTATAAAATGATACAGTGTTCACATCTCTTTAGATACCTCTTTAAATGATACAGTGTACACATCTCTTTAGATACCTCTTTAAATGATACAGTGTTCACATCTCTTTAGATACCTCTATAAATGATACAGTGTTCACATCTCTTTAGATACCTCTATAAATGATACAGTGTTCACATCTCTTTAGATACCTCTATAAATGATACAGTGTTCACATCTCTTTAGATACCTCTATAAAATGATACATTGTACACATCTCTTTAGATACCTCTATAAAATGATACAGTGTACACATCTCTTTAGATACCTCTATAAATGATACAGTGTTCACATCTCTTTAGATACCTCTATAAATGATACAGTGTTCACATCTCTTTAGATACCTCTATAAAATGATACAGTGTACACATCTCTTTAGATACCTCTTTAAATGATACAGTGTACACATCTCTTTAGATACCTCTATAAATGATACAGTGTACACATCTCTTTAGATACCTCTATAAATGATACAGTGTACACATCTCTTTAGATACCTCTATAAATGATACAGTGTTCACATCTCTTTAGATACCTCTATAAATGATACAGTGTACACATCTCTTTAGATACCTCTATAAAATGATACAGTGTACACATCTCTTTAGATACCTCTATAAATGATACAGTGTACACATCTCTTTAGATAACTCTATAAATGATACAGTGTTCACATCTCTTTAGATACCTCTATAACATGATACAGTGTTCACATCTCTTTAGATACCTCTTTAAATGATACAGTGTACACATCTCTTTAGATACCTCTATAAAATGATACAGTGTTCACATCTCTTTAGATACCTCTATAAAATGATACAGTGTACACATCTCTTTAGATACCTCTATAAAATGATACAGTGTACACATCTCTTTAGATACCTCTATAAATGATACAGTGTACACATCTCTTTAGATACCTCTATAAAATGATACAGTGTTCACATCTCTTTAGATACCTCTATAAAATGATACAGTGTACACATCTCCTTAGATAACTCTATAAATGATACAGTGTACACATCTCTTTAGATAACTCTATAAATGATACAGTGTTCACATCTCTTTAGATACCTCTATAAAATGATACAGTGTTCACATCTCTTTAGATACCTCTATAAAATGATACAGTGTACACATCTCCTTAGATACCTCTATAAAATGATACAGTGTACACATCTCTTTAGATAACTCTATAAATGATACAGTGTTCACATCTCTTTAGATAACTCTATAAAATGATACAGTGTACACATCTCTTTAGATACCTCTATAAAATGATACAGTGTACACATCTCTTTAGATACCTCTTTAAATGATACAGTGTACACATCTCTTTAGATACCTCTATAAAATGATACAGTGTTCACATCTCTTTAGATACCTCTATAAAATGATACAGTGTACACATCTCTTTAGATACCTCTATAAAATGATACAGTGTACACATCTCTTTAGATACCTCTATAAAATGATACAGTGTACACATTGAAAAACAACACAGCAGAAAACAATGTGTGATAATTATGTCTTTTATATTCCTGAACCCATTCTATGACAAAGGTCACAATAGTTCATAAATAGTGTTTGTTAATGAGCTGGTCCAGATGGCTCTCATTCACTCCAATGTATTTAATCAAACCTCCGGTGCGACGTTTTCCACCCATGAGTGTCATGTCAATATATCCTACTATAATTCCAGTAACCTCTGTAGTGGTGTAGTGGTGTCACAACCCGGTTCTCCTCAGTGGCTGGACCAATTGCTCTGATTTTGCACACAGCCATTGACCATTACCATCTGAACGCAACTGTGAAGCCCGTTTTTCAATTTCATCAAATCTCAGCTTCTTATTAGCGTTTATGTGTCAAACAATGTCGCCTCCACAGATCATGTGCGCATATCCCCCCACGGATGCGTCGACCGGGTATGGTCTAGTCTAGATAATGGACGGACGGAACGTAATAGACTGGTGAAATCTGTAGTCCCAAAACCCAGGAACACTTCCTGGTAAAAGGCGCGCCTACGTTTTATTTTCACTGGGGGAGCACAAATAAAACCTCCTCTCACACGCAAAGAGGAGTTTGTAACATCCATACACGTAGCAGTTAAACCATTGCTTCACAAAATGAGGTCATTCATCATTTCATCATTCATCGTTTAATAAGTCATGTTCCAGATCCCATATGCGACGGCAGCGGATGCAAAAGTAGACGAGACACTGCTGTTAGTTTTGGTAAAGTAAGTCACATACAGACATCCTGGTCCAGAGGGGCATGGATGGACATCTATAAATAAAGGGCCACCTTATTTATTTATTATGTATTGGCCATAGTCTTTACACTACGTTTGCATGGGTTCGGGTGCTAACATGAGTAGTAAAATAATGAACATGCCCACTTGGTTGACTGGGGCTTACATGCATTGACAGGCTGCTGTACATTCACGTCATGAATGTAAATCATTTGATAAATCATAGCAAAACATGCAGATGACAAAACTGCACAAAAGACACACAGCGCTATATAAATGTACTAACTAACCACTACTATATAAATGTACTAACTAACCACTACTATATAAATGTACTAACTAACCACTACTATATAAATGTACTAACTAACCACTACTATATAAATGTACTAACTAACCACTACTATATAAATGTACTAACTAACCACTACTATATAAATGTACTAACTAACCACTACTATATAAATGTACTAACTAACCACTACTATATAAATGTACTAACTAACCACTAAGGCCATGTTGGCTTCCATATGTATTAGTCTTTAGTGTTAATGATGAGTTGAAACCATAACAGTGTTAATGATGAGTTGAAACCATAACAGTGTTAATGATGAGTTCAAACCATAACAGTGTTAATGATGAGTTCAAACCATAACAGTGTTAATGATGAGTTCAAACCATAACAGTGTTAATGATGAGTTGAAACCATAACAGTGTTAATGATGAGTTCAAACCATAACAGTGTTAATGATGAGTTCAAACCATAACAGTGCTGCTGAGGCCTGGATGCTGCACACATGTCACAACGTCACTGCAGCTCAGGGCTTCTGCGCACGCACGCACGCACGCACGCACGCACGCATGATCAATAATAATACATCACACTTACATCGCGCTTTTCATTGAACCCAAAGTGGCTTTACAAAAATCATCATAATAAACAACTTTATTATGAGAGACGTATTAAAAAAGGACAAAACATTTAGCAAAGAGAAAAACATTAACCATTAAACATTAAGCTAAGACAAAAAAAAGGTACTTCAACACTTGTGACCGCGGTGTGGTTCGTTTGTAGCGTAGCATGGCGATAGCATTAAGCTTCAGAAATCATAAAACGGTTATATGTGTGTGTTATGTGTGTGTTATGTGTGTGTTATGTGTGTGTTATGTGTGTGTTATGTGTGTGTTATGTGTGTGTTATGTGTGTGTGATGTGTGTGTTATGTGTGTGTTATCTGTGTGTTATGTGTGTGTTATGTGTGTGTTATGTGTGTGTTATGTGTGTGTTATGTGTGTGTTATGTGTGTGCAGGGCCGGTTCTGGGCTGATCAGCGCCCTAGGTGAGATTCCTCTGATGCGCCCCATCCCATCAGATCCTTTTATTTTTGGCAACAATACAGCAGTGGTTCTCAAACTTTTTCATGCCAAGGACCCCCAAATTGACACTTATTAGCCCGCGGACCCCCATTTGAAAAGATAAGCCAGGGACCCCCATAAGAGAAGATTTTTTTTACGGCTCTAGCAGTGATTCTCAACCATTTTAATTTCAAGGACCCCCATGTAATGGCATTTATACCTCTGGGACCCAAATTCATATCGTCAAATCTATGTTAATTTAACTCTGAGAGTTTCCATGTGTACACTCTCAGAGTTACAGACCCATAAGGGTCCATTTGGTTCCTACCCATCATTTAGCTGGGGACCCCCTGGAACCCCCTCAAGTACCCCTGGGGGTCCCCGGACCCCACTTTGATAACCAACGCAACACAGAATCCCTTTGACTCCAGTCAGAGACCAAGAAGAAGTTCCTGCTTCTCTGGACTGAAGAAAATACACCGTGTCATCCCTCTGGACCACTCACTGTGGCACTGGCCTCTGCTCTGTGCTGATTGGCTGTTAAAATGACTCCCTTTGTGTTCTGATAGGTCCCAAGTATCGCCTGGAGCGTCAGACGGAGCCCAACGTGGGCGTGGACCTGGAGGGGTCCCTGGAGAGTCAGAACACACTGGAGTTCTGTCTGGTCAGGGAGAACAGTGAGTACCTCCTGCCACCAGGCGGCAGCATTGCACCATGTTCCCTAGGGAGTCAAAACACACTGGCCCTCATTTATTGTATTTATCAATGGAACGTAAAAAAAAAACAGCTTAAATTCAGTGGTGGAAAAAGTACTCACATTTTTTACCTAAGTAAAAGTATCAACACTGCAATGTAAAAATACTCTGTTACAATATATATATATATATATATATATATATATATATATATATATATTAGGGCTGGGACTCGATTAAAAAAATTAATCTAATTAGTTAGAGGCTTTGTAATTAATTAATCTAAATTAATCGCATTTTAATCGCACATCAATATTTGACCTGAGATCAATGAAAAAAATTGTTTTCAAATGGATTTTGGTAAACGTCTTTAAGTACATGTACTCAAGAACTGTACTTAAGTACAATTTTGAGGTATTTGCACTTGACTCTCGAATACGCCTATTTCCAATTTTTTAATACTTTTACTTCTACTCCAGTAACTCCACTATATCTCAACGTTCCGCGGTGAAAAAATAGGCGCGATTAAAATGTGTTAATTTTTTTAACGCGATCATTTTTTTGTAATTAATTGATCGAAATTAACGCGATAAAGTCCCGGCCCTAATATATATATATATATATATATATATATATATATATATATATAAAAAATCAGGTAGCTCTCGTGCACATCCAGGGTAGAGGTGCTGGTTTGGCAAGAAAATGCATATAAGAAAGACAGGGACCTTCCCACTGCTTCTCTTTAGAAAGCACCGCACACTCTAAATGAAGATGGACTCACTCAAGGCTCAGTTATGCTTCATTTTTAAAGCTTTATTCGTACGGCGCGTTTCGCCATGTTGGCTTCGTCAGGGGCTATATACACAGACATGGCTGATTTACACACTGATTTATAGTGACATCCCCCGTGACAATAGATACTCCGCCCACCTGTGTGGCCACATCACTGTGTGTGTATGTATATATCCACATACTAGAATGCATATATACACATATGATGCAAAATGACACAGAATCACCTTGATATAAATACATAAGGTAAATACTCCAATTTAGCACCAGTACATGTCCTGACAGTAAATGGAGTTTTGTAAAAGAGAGGGCCTGGAATACTCCAAACCCCCCCCCCCCCCCCCTCCCCCCCTTTTATTTTCTCTCTCATTGACCTCTAGGCAAAACAGTACACCGCACCACATATATGTATACACAGCTCAGTGAAATTTGGAATAGGCCAAGCAAGACTAAGGAGGCTGCAGCCTATGCAAAGTAATACAACTAATTGTATACTTAAGCATATGTGGCAGTTTAGAGAGTACATCAAATTTACAAAAAGGAACTTAGGTCCAGGCTTTCATTCAAGCCATGTGGTTCCATTGAGTTCAATGTGAAGATCCAGTATGTTTCCCTTTGTAATAAAAGTTTTTTGTGGTCACCACCTCGAGGAGGCAGAGTGACCTTTTCAATGCCAATGAATGTGAGTGTGGCTGCAGAGCCGTGGGCTCTCTCCCTATAGTGTCTTGCTATGGCGTACTCCATATTGCCATTTCTTATGGCTGCCTTGTGTTCGGCTATACGTATCTTTAAGTTGCGTTTAGTTTGACCGATATAAATCATACCACAGGGACATTTCAACATGTAAATCACATGGGTGGTGTTACAGTTGATAAAATGTTTAATTTTGTATTCCTGTCCTGTGTGTGGGTGAAAAAAGACCTTAGTGGTTGAAGTGTTAGAGCAATGTGTGCATCTCCCACACGGGTGGTTACCACAGAGTTCCTCTCTTAACCAGTTAGAACTAGAACGAGGTGATCTATATAGTGATGTGACGACAGAGTCTCTGATGTTCTTTCCTCTTGTAAAACAAAACCTTGATGGTGACAACGCCATGTCTTTCAAATTAGGATCACATTTAAGCATATTCCAGTGTTCTTGATAGTTTGGGATGAAGTGTTATACTCCGATACAAAAGTGACTCTGTTCCCCACAACATCTTTATTTGAAGGATCTAAGAGGGACTCTCTTTGTACAGTTCTGTTTTTGTTCATTGCTGTGCGTATCACAGGTTCTTTGTAAACCCGGTCTCTGAATCTGTCATACATGTCCTCTGCCTTCACGTCATAGTCTGCAGGGGGTGCTCCTTCCATTCCGACATCTCACCACTCCGACTTGTGGCTTCCGCGTGCGGTTAAGGTTAGGGTTAGGGTTAGGTATAGGGTTAGGGTTAGTCAACGTCGGAAAGGCGAAATGCACCCAGTCTGCAGGGTTATTGCAGATGTGTTTAAGACACAGGAACTGTCCATATGGGATGTTCTCAATAAGACGTTTAGGATGATGGCTATTTGCATGTAGAATACTGTTTCTGTCAGTAGGTTTGCGGAAAATCGTGGTGTTAAGGTGTCCATCATCACCCACAGATATACGTAAATCTAAGAAATCAATCTGTTTTTTACTGAATTCTATTGAGAATTTCAGAGTGGGATGTGTGTTGTTGATGTAATGCCTGAATTCAACCAGTTCATTTTCCGAACCAACAAATACCATCAAAATGTCATCAATATAACGTTTAAAAAAAAATCACCTTATCTAACAGGGGGGAGGCAGTCTTGTCCTGAATAAACTGGGATTCCCAGTGGCCCATGAATAGGTTAGCATAATTGGGTGCAAAGGTTGAACCCATGGCAGTGCCCTGAGTCTGGATATAAAAGTTATTGTCAAACATAAAATAATTCGATTTCAGAATGAAATGTGTCATGTTGAGTAACAAATCTATGGGCATCCCATCTCTTGAATTAAGATAATGTGACATAGCCGCCAGGCCATCCTCATGTGGTATATTGGTGTATAAACTTTCGACATCAAATGTTACTAAAAAAGAATCATGTGGGATGGATATATTCAATGATTTAATCATTGAATTATGTCTGCAACATAAGAAGGTAATGTTCTGACAATGTTTTTGATAAAGTGGTCAACAAATTGACTCAATGGTTCTGACAAAGAGTTGTTGCCAGAGACAATGGGTCGGCCTGGCGGATTGATTAAACCTTTATGTATCTTAGGCAATAAATACAAGACCGGTATGGTAGGGAATTCAACCTTCAGGAATTCATATTGCTTTTTTTGTGATCTGTTTATCACGGAGCGCAACATCCAGAATCTTATCCCTATCTTTGAGTAACTGTTCAGTAGGATTTTGTGGGAGGGATTTATAGAATGCAATGTTGCCCAATTGTCGCATTGCTTCATTTGTATAATCCTTGATGTTCTGTACCACAATAGAACCACCTTTGTCGGCAGGTTTGACAATAATCTTGTTGTTTTGTTTTAACTCATCGAGAGCTTTTGTTTCAAGTACACACAGATTATGATGTTTATGTACATGATCTGATTTGGAAAGTTTCTGGATGTCTTGCTCCACCATTTTACTAAACGTAACTAAAGTAGGATTCTGAGTGCTAGGTAAAGGATAGAAAGAGGAGGGTTTATTCAATTTGTACATCGGGTTAACAGGTATAGACTGATCTGCGTTTCTAAAATGATGCTTGAGATGTAGCAATATGAAAAACTTGTAACAGTCCACTTTAAGTTTGAAAGCGTTAACCTTGTTAGTGGGAACAAAAGAAAGACCTTTTCCTAATACTGAAACTTGAGCAGGGGTAAGATCACAGTCTGAGATATTAATTACCGCCCGTTGCTCTGGCTTCTGGTGACCACTTTGAACGGGCTGTAGTTTCTTCTTCCCCCGCCTCGTCCTCTTCCTCTCTTTCGTGGGCCGTGGTGGTGCCGTTGGTCGTGGGGGGGGGTCGTGCGTCTAAAAAACGCTCATCTTGAGAGTAGGTGGAATCGCTGGGATGAGCAGCAGGGTGGGAGTCGTCCGCCGGGTGGTGGACCTCCTGGTTCCATGAGCTGCGTGTGGAGTTCTCTCTCTGGTGGTGTGGGGCCCCACGGCGTGGCTTCTGCTCATTCCATCCTGGTTGGTGCCAGTTGTAGACAATGCCCTTCCTGTAGTCCTCAGCGTTTTTTTCGAATTTGCTTCTCTTGAGGGCTTTCAGTTTGATTTCGAACTTTAAAAGATCATCTTTAATCTTACGTTCCACGTTCGTGAAGTCGTCAGGGCTGAGCTTCTCACATGGCTCCTCTTTGATCTTCAGAGTATCCGTTTTAACTCTCTCGGTTTCATTTGCAGTCTGTTCAATAACGAGCAGAGTCAAGTCCATCGAACATTTATTCAAAACTTGTTCCCATTTATTCATGAAGATGGGATCATCTCTGCCAAAAGTCGGTTGTTTGTGTATTCTCAGCCCTTTCGGTATCTGTTTGGCTTTCCAGTACTCAGAAAGAGTAACTACATGCCACTTGAGTCGACTTTCTTTGTTGTATGAGCGTTCTAAAGCAGTTTTTAGGTCACTCACCGCAGAGCCGTCTGAACGCTTGTGTTCACCATCAAACAGGGATAGTTGTGATAGGATTCGTTGGGCTTCAGTGTCGCTAAAAGACAAACACTGAGCCTGCTGAGAGGCGTGTGTTTCTTCACGCTCAGTCATTGTAGACTGATAGGAGTGTGACGAGGAAGAAGTGGTCACTTGCCGTCGACCACAAAAAACAATACAATCAGGAAGCTCTCGTGCACATCCAGGGTAGATGTGCCACGGACCCCCATCTGAAAATATGTTTTTCCAGGGACCCCCCAGAAGCAAAGATTTGAGTTAAAAATGTTTGCTTTAAAAAAATAGATATATATTCACGATTTTTCAAAAATAGCAGATCTACAAGCTCATAGTGTTCATATGAGCTTGTAGATCTGCTATTTTTGAATAGCCAAAGAAATCTTACAATGACAACAATGCTTTCCTGGTTTTAATGGATTAAGGTTCCAGAGGAGACCCTCCCATCATAATAATAATAATAATAATAATAATGATAATAATAATAATAATAATAATGTCTCTCAGGTTCCAGAGGAGAGGAGAGTTCAGAGGAAGATCCTCCCATTGACATCACATCTGTTCAGGACATGTTGAGCAGCCATCACTACAAGTCCTTCAAGATCAGCATGATCCACAAGCTGAGGTTCACCACGGATGTTCAGCTAGGTACATTATACAGTATTACACTACATTACATTACAGTATATTACACTACACTACATGATCCACAAGCTGAGGTTCACCACTGATGTACAGCTAGGTACATTATATTATATTACAGTACAGTGTATATTAGGAAAGCATTATATATTCGATAATGTTGTTGAATACCTTGATAATGATATGACTGATATTGTCCTTCTAATGAATGTTAGACTCATTAAAACACACGTCTCTGCTTCTAGTGACTGATATTGTCCTTCTAATGAATGTTAGACTCATTAAAACACACGTCTCTGCTTCTAGTGACTGATATTGTCCTAATGAACGTTAGACTCATTAAACACACGTCTCTGCTTCTAGTGACTGATATTGTCCTTCTAATGAATGTTAGACTCATTAAAACACACGTCTCTGCTTCTGGTGACTGATATTGTCCTTCTAATGAACGTTAGACTCATTAAAACACACGTCTCTGCTTCTAGTGACTGATATTGTCCTTCTAATGAACGTTAGACTCATTAAAACACACGTCTCTGCTTCTGGTGACTGATATTGTCCTTCTAATGAACGTTAGACTCATTAAAACACACGTCTCTTCTAGTGACTGATATTGTCCTTCTAATGAACGTTAGACTCATTAAAACACACGTCTCTGCTTCTGGTGACTGATATTGTCCTTCTAATGAACGTTAGACTCATTAAAACACACGTCTCTTCTAGTGACTGATATTGTCCTTCTAATGAATGTTAGACTCATTAAAACACACGTCTCTGCTTCTGGTGACTGATATTGTCCTTCTAATGAACGTTAGACTCATTAAAACACACGTCTCTTCTAGTGACTGATATTGTCCTTCTAATGAACGTTAGACTCATTAAAACACACGTCTCTTCTAGTGACTGATATTGTCCTTCTAATGAACGTTAGACTCATTAAACACACGTCTCTGCTTCTAGTGACTGATATTGTCATTCTAATGAATGGGGAGACCTTCATTCTTAGATTAGTTATTTCATGCATGTATGGTGTCTGTATATGTGCGGAGCCGCAGACTTACTGTGTGTGTGTGTGTGTGTGTGTGTGTGTGTGTGTGTGTGTGTGTGTGTGTGTGTGTGTGTGTGTGTGTGTGTGTGTGTGTGTGTGTGTGTGTGTGTGTGTAAATCCATTACTTCACACACTGCCTCCCTCACAACTTTGTGTTTATGTATCTTTCAAACTGCTTCACCACTTTATTACCTAAAGCCATTTAGACCTGAGGCCGGTTTTAAACCCTTTCTCTCCCCCTCCCCACCCCCCCCTCATCTCTCTCTCTCTCTCTCTCTCTCTCTCTCTCTCTCTCTCTCTCTCTCTCTCTCTCTCTCTCTCTCTCTCTCTCTCTCTCTCTCTCTCTCTCTCTCTCTCTCTCTCTCTCTCTCTCTCTCTCTCTCTCTCTCTCTCTCTCTCTCTCTCAGGTGTGTCTGGAGAGAAGGTGGAGATCGACCCGGTGGCCAATCAGAAGACCAGCACCAAGTTCTGGATCCGTCAGAAACCAATCTCCATCGATTCTGACCATCTGTGTGCCTGTGATCTGGTGGAGGAGAGGAGCCCCAGTAAGACCTTATGTGATCTGTTAGAGGAGAGGAGATTACTGTGATCTATTACAGGAGAGAGAGGAGATTACTGTGATCTATTAGAGGACAATGAGGAGATCACTGTGATCTATTACAGGAGAGAGAGAGAGAGAGAGAGAGAGAGAGAGAGAGAGAGAGAGAGGAGATTACTGTGATCTGTTAGAGGAGAGAGAGAGAGAGAGAGAGAGAGAGAGAGAGAGAGAGGAGATCACTGTGATCTATTACAGGAGAGAGAGAGAGAGAGAGAGAGAGAGAGGAGATTACTGTGATCTGTTAGAGGAGAGAGAGAGAGAGAGAGAGAGAGAGAGAGAGAGAGAGAGGAGATTACTGTGATAGTTTTAGTCATATTTTATTCTGAAATGTGTTCCTTTTTGTCTGGTATTAAATATCAGTTGATTTAGTTCAAACCTATCTTGGCGGGCTGTGATTGTGTCGTAAATAAAGACTGATTTATAGTTGCTCGGTGCCAAAGAATTGGCGATCTACAAGCTCACAACGTGTCTCCTAAGTTATTTATTTTAGGTCATTGTTATGATAAAGATTGTATTTTTATTCTATTGTTTTGTATCTAATGTAAATGATGTCTATAATATATATATATATATAGATATTCTATAAGGTTAGATTATAGATATAAAATATGACACATCTCTCTCCTTGTCTTACAGGCCATGCTATATTCAAGCTCACATATCTTAGTAACCACGACTACAAGCCTCTCTACTTTGAGTCTGATGCTGCTACTGTCAACGAGATCGTCCTGAAGGTCAGTCACCTCAATGACCTCTGAGGGTCAAACCTACTTAACCTCATGAACCCTATATACCTAGGGGGTCCCCCAGGGCGCTATGCTAGGTCCCCCCTCCATTTTTCCCCTCAACACCAGATCTCGTCACTGAAAAGAGCCGATCTACAAGCAGGTGATCAGCCGTGGTTGTTTTAAATGTGCTTCACAAATAACGTTCGATTTGATGTTCAGATCAACTACATCTTAGAGGGTTCCCAAAGTAATTTGAACTGGGGACCCCCAGAAATAATCATATTTGAACTGGGGACCCCCAGAAATAATCATATTTGAACTGGGGACCCCCAGAAATAATCATATTTGAACTGGGGACCCCCCACCCTGACAAACACATGCTATTTTTAATGGTGTAGAACAAGCCAATGGGAGGTCGCGATGACATTTCATTTTTTTGGCCGAAAGCACAGTGCAACCCTCAGTGATTAGCAACCATCAGGGGATCATCATAATGGAGATAAATATTGTGTGACGACTTGAAAAGGTAAGAAAATAGAACAATCTCTGGCAGTGGGGTGACACTATGACACTATTAGGCAGTTAAAAAGGTCTTAAAAGTCATTAAAATTGTCTCTTTATAAATGTTCAGATACCCTGTATACACTTATACTGTATGTTGGGTTGTTTACTGTTGAGAGAGAAAACTATGTTGCACATTAAGATAATCATCTGGGGACCCCCCCTGTAAATAATTTGGGGACCCCCTGGGGGTCCTGACCCTTATAGTGGTTTGATGTTATCTTTGTGAATGTTCAGATCAACTACATCTCATAGTTCTACATATCAGATGTTCACATCAGTAACTCACTTTTTTCTGGACTCCCCAAAAAGTCAATCAATCTCCTTCAGCTCACTGAAAACACAGTAGAGTCGAGTCAGGAGATATGACACATCAGCCTGTTCATTCCTCACTGCGCTGGCTACCAGTGGCGTGAGGAATGGACTTTAAAATGACCTTGTTTGTTTTTAACCCATTGAGACCTGAAGCCGATTCTACATGTCTCCTAAATCTCAACAGTTTTCTGAAACACGTATGTTTCTATATCAGTGGTGCTCAATCTTTTTCATGTTAAGAACCCCCAAAATTATATGTATTTGGCCGCGGACCCCCATCAAAATATTTTGTTCCAGGGACCCCCCAAGAAGCAAAGATTTGAGTTAAAAATATTCGCTTTAAAAATATATATATTCAAGGATTTGCACACATTTTCACGATTTTTCAAAAATAGCCCAAAGTGTAAAATAATGCTTTTTAGCTCAAATCTAAAAATGACACAGTTCCAGGTCTTAATGGGTTAAAGCACTGAGGTGAGGAGACAGGAGGTTTGTTTTGACCTCCTGTCTCCTCACATACACACCCGTAATCTTAGATCAGCAGACAAACTTTTACTAGACCCCCCAGACAGGGCTTGTGACTGAAGGTGACAGAATGTGCTGCTATAAGGGCTCCATTTCTGTGGAACCAACTTCCGCTGCAAATTAGACACAGTGTCCACCTTTTAAATGTCTTTTCAAAACTCATGACTTTAGAATGGCTTTTAACCTGAAGGAATGGTCAGCTAGTTTTGTGCTTTCACTCTTATGTGTGGTCTTTATTCTTTTTGGGTTGTTCCTTGTTTTTAGCGGCGCTAGGGTCCTGCTCTATACCTGACTTTGTCCGTGTTCACCGTCAACGTTCTGATTGGTCAGACCCGTCAACGCTCTGATTGGTCAGGCACGTCAACAAAGTGATTGGTCAAGCTTCACGTGACACATGGCTATAAACACATTATAAACACATATCGATGACAAAATGTATCAAAGGCGCCGCTACCTTCACACAGGGTGTGATTTTTAAATTTCCATCCTTGAATTTGTTTTATGTTTCCTGTTGTATGTATTGTATGTGAAGCACTTTGTAAACCTGTTTTTAAAAAGTGCTATATACATCAAGTGTGTGTGTGTGTGTGTGTGTGTGTGTGTGTGTGTGTGTGTGTGTGTGTGTGTGTGTGTGTGTGTGTGTGTGTGTGTGTGTGTGTGTGTGTATATAACTACATCTTATAGTGATCAGACGTTGTCTTTGTGAATGTTCAGATCAACTACATCTTGGAGTCCAGGGCGAGCACATCCAGGGCCGACTACTTCGCCCAGAAACAAAGGAAACTGAGTCGGCGGACGAGCTTCAGCTTCCAGAAGGAGAAGAAATCCACCCAGTAGATCACTGTAGATCTACTGGGGGTCCCAGGGGGGGGGGGGGGGGGGTCCTCCATGGCCTCGGAACCCAATGGACCTCTGAGGGTCTGTGGCCTAAATGCATTTAGTACTACATAACACTGAGAGGTTTGTTGAAAGGGTCCCGTGGCTAATCAGCCTTACATCATTAATACATCAGAATTACCCTCTGTAACTCACATTAAAAACTCCTTAAATATTTTATTTATTTTAATAATAGTTAACACATCGGGTGCCAGCATTTTTTCATAACAACTTACCGTGGGTGCCAGCATTCTCCCCATTGACTGCACTTTGCTGTTCAAAGCATCCGCGTGCGCGACGAGCAAATCCACGTAAAAAAAAGCATCCAAATAAAAGGTCCGGTGCATTCTGTCAAGGGAGGGGGGGGGGGGGGGGGGTTCAGCGCGGTGCCCCCGGGAGCGTTTCTGTCAACCGGGGGGGGGGGGGGGGGGGCTGGCGGGGGGGAGAATAAGGACGCTTCACCGCCGGTTTTTTTCTACACGCCGTTTGGTGCCACCCCCAAGGTTGGTGCCCTGTGCTGCGCTGCTTTTATCCACCAGATTGGGACGTTCATGGCATGTTTTGTACCATCACGGTGCGTTCATCATCGGTGACGAGTGCCTGTAGCAGAGCCAGCAGCGTGCTGCGTGCTGCGTGCTGCGTGCCACTGACTGTGTCTTCAGGAAGTACATTCCTGTCCCAGCGGTCACAGCTGTTGGTGCGCGTAAGCGCTTCCCTTCGTCTGATGTGCATTTTGATGATGCATGCGCACCTGTTATGTGCACCCCTGTCCATAGCTCTAGACCACACCCCTGTCCATAGCTCTAGACCACACCCCTGTCCATAGCTCTAGACCACACCCCTGTCCATAGCTCTAGACCACACCCCTGTCCATAGCTCTAGACCACACCCCTGTCCATAGCTCTAGACCACACCCCTGTCCATAGCTCTAGACCACACCCCTGTCCATAGCTCTAGACCACACCCCTGTCCATAGCTCTAGACCACACCCCTGTCCATAGCTCTAGACCACACCCCTGTCCATAGCTCTAGACCACACCCCTGTCCATAGCTCTAGACCACGCATGGACAAATGACATCATCAACCTGCGACGGGCGTTTGTCCCCCTTGAGTAAAAGATGAAGTGTTTCTAGAATACATAAAACATGTAAGGTATTGTTTATGTTAGTTATAGAGGGCAGTTATAATGTATTAAGGCTTATTAGCCACAGGGGTCTTTTTAACAAGCAGTTAAATGAAACAGCAGAGCAGCAGTACGAACGGACATGAATGGACAGACATGCTGACCAGACAGTGAACTATTTAAAGGGCTAGACCACTGTGGTAGAGGTGTGGGTTGTGTAGTTACCTTATAGACCACTTTAGTAGAGGTTTGAGTTGTGTAGTTACCTTATACACACTGTGGTAGAGGTGTGGGTTGTGTAGGTACCTTATAGACCAAAGTCGCTCTTAACGCACATTACAAAGCTGTTTCACACAATATAGAACATCACCAAACCCACTACTGTTTTTTTTATTTATAAAAACTTAACTTCCTGTTGATTTTGCCATTTGTATTAAGAAAACCCAGACTGGATCCGCAGATCTGGATCTTTAAATAGTCAAATCAACAGGAAGTTGACATTTCTATTCAAAAAACAAACAGTGCTGGGTTTGGTGATGTTATATATTGTCTGAATCAGCTTTGTTTGTGTTCGTTTACGTGCTAAAAGAGTGACTTTGAGAGCTGTTTCAGTGTACAATGTAAGTCAATGAGGAGCATATTTTGAATTATCAATATCTAATCAATGGAGCAATTGTTTTAGATTTCCTGTCCATCTTTGTGTTGGTGGACATCTTTGAGTTCCATCATGGCAAGGTAACTACACAACCCAAACCTCTACCACAGTGGTCTAGCCCTTTAAATACGAGCTGAAATGAACACGTTTTCACGCTCACAAACTGAGTTGAAAGGAGCTGGAAGTTCCTTCTTTTTTTTTTTGCTAAAACAAAAAGTTTTTTTTTCTGTTTTTGTTCCAAAGTTGAACTGTACTGTATATTATGATGGTAATCATGATCATAGAGTACAGAAGTCCTGACGTCACTCGTTCATCCCCTGGGTCATAAAGTCATTTCTCTATGGAGAATAACATTGGGTCATCTTAGAATCGTCTCATATAAGAATTGTGTTCCAAAAATAAATAAACTGTCTCTGTGATATTATCAGGGAGGAGGTTCTGTATCGTTTATGATAGTCAGTCACTCGTATTTCATACAGTCTGTTTCTGGTGAAAATGTAACTAATTCAGAGGAAGTCACATTATCGTTTTCTCACCGTCAGTTGATGCTTCATATCCATAAGAGTCAAACCGTTGGGGTTATTTGTTTATTTTTGGAACACAGTTCTTATTTGATGTGATATTAAACACGTCTATGGGATTCAGAACGGGGTGGAAAACCGCGAACCAGGTAGGATGTGTAAATGACGTCAGACTTCGGTGCTCTATTGCTGTACTTCACTGTTAAGGATAAGGATAATGTTCTCCAGCTCTTCAGTAAAACACAACGTACATTCTCAAGAGGATCGCCGACTTCATCCAATCAGAAGAGAGAACCCACTCAGCTTTGATTTGATGATGTTCCTAATTTGCTATTTTTTCTGCTCAATGTTCAGTTTAGTTTTTTCATCACTTCTAAAGTCAGGATAGTTTATCTTGTATCCTGTAATAAAAACCCTCTTGATCCTCCTAACAGATCTGTACATTCACTGGCCCGGTTCCAATAGAACACTGGTTCTAAAAGGACTCTAAATTGACACTTATTTGCCCTCGGACCCCCATTTGAAAAGATGTGCCAGGGACCCCCATAACGGCTCTAGCAGTGATTCTAAACCATTTTAATGTCAAGGACCTCCAGTTTGACATGCGTTAGGCTACAGACCCCCGTTTAATGGCTTTTCAATCTCTGGGACCCCAATTTATATTGTAAGATCAATTGTACGAATGTGCCGTGAGTGCCGCGTTATGAGCTTGTAGATCTGCTATTTTTGTGCAAATATTGAATATACGTATATATTTTTTAAAGGGAACATTTGTAACTCAAATCTTTGCTTCTGGGGGTCCTTGGAACTAAATCTTTTGAGATGGGGGGGGGGGGGGGGGGGGGGGTTCCACGGCCAAATACATATAATTTTGGGGGTCCTTGACATGAAAGAGTTTGAGAACCACTGATATTATAGCAACAACCGTTAGGATTTAGAAGACATTTGTGGAATCCCCCAGAAGCAAAGATTTGAGTTAAAAATGTCCGCTTTAAAAATGCATCTATTGAAAGATTTGCACACATCTTCACGATTTTTCAAAAACAGCAGATCTACAAGCTCATAGCGTGGCACTCGGTGCCACGCTATGAGCTTGTAGATCTGCTGTTTTTGAATAGCCCAAATACATCTAAAAATGACGCAGATTGTTTCTCCAGGTGTAAATGTGTTAAAGAGAGGTCAGCTGGTCAGTGCTAGAGGGTGAGAGGATGCTTCTAGGACTCGTTCATGACTCTCTGCATCACTTCAACTTCTTACTGTACTTATTTACAGCCACTGCTTTAAAGACGGTGATTGTTTATTATTATTATTATTGTTATTATTGTCTCCGCCAGGCCCAAGTCGTGGCCGAGACTATGTTTTTCCCCCTGTCCGTCTGTCCGTCTGTCCGTCTGTCCGTCCGTCCGTCTGTGACCAGCTAATCTCCGGCACCGTTGGCCTGATCATGGTGAAAATGCATACACACACTCCCTGGATGCCAGAGCGGAACCTCTGCCCCACATTTTTTATAGCGCCACCAGGAGGCAGATTTTTGTGAAACACATTTTTTTAATATTACTCCTAGAGAGTTTGTCCAAACATAACACAAATCGGTACACAGTATCTCTATAGTCATGTGATCAACACAGATCTGTCCCATTTTTCATATTCCTTCCTGATTGGCTAAGATTGGCTTCCAAAGTTTGCAGGAGTGCTCCGTTTTGAACAAAATGCCTGAAATCATGAACGCAGCGTCCGACCGGCGCGAAACTTTGCAGACACATTCCCACTAGGCCGAGGAATAAATGGCACCTCAATTATTTTTCAAATCTGCCTCATGGTGGCGCTATAACAGGCCAACTAGTGTTTTTACCTGTAACTGGACCGATCGGCGTGAAACTTTGTACACACCCTCCTTAGAGGCCAAGGAAAAACCTCTTTCCTGCATTTTTCACATCTTCTCTTTATAGCTCCACCGGGAGGCCAATGTTTGCAAAACACATAATGATATTACTCCTACAGATTTTGTCCTAACATCGCGCAAATCGGTACAAATGATCTCTATAGTCATGTGATCAAGACGGATCTGTTTGATTTATCATAGTCCATGCTGATTGGATACGATTTGTATCTAAAGTTTCCAGGAGTTTCCCGTTTTCAACAAAATGCCTCAAAACATGAACGCAGCATCCCAAGGAAGAAACCCTTTTCACGTTGGCCTGTTATAGCGCCACCAGCAGGCCATTTTTTTATATTACTCGTACACATTTTGTCCAAACATCACACATGTCTATAGTTATATATATATATATATATATATACATCATATATATATATACACACATTGTCTATAGTTATATATATATATATATACATCATATATATACACACACACATTATGTCTATTGTTATATATATATATACATATATATATACACACACACACACACACACACATTATGTCTATAGTCAGGACTGAACTCTGAACTCTGCTGACCCACAATAACCTACCCGACCTGGCGGAGACCTAGCCAGACCAATCTGTCAGTGCAAAAAAAAAGTTGCAAGTTGTGGGGCACCAATCAGGGCCCAGTGTGCAAATATGGGGCGGGGCTATCACCAGAGGCATTGTTTTTAGGAATGCAGGTTCCACTCAGAGATTCCAGACTAATATCTACTAATATCTACTAATATCTAATATCTACTAATATCTAATATCTACTTAATATCTAATATCTACTTAATATCTACACAGAGAGGTCAGGCTAACGGACACCGTGCTCTGAGGAACACTTTCTAGTTATTATTATTATTATTATTATTATTATTATTGTTATTATTATTTAGGTTATTGTGTAAATGTGTGTTTTAGTATAGGGTTTGTATTCATTTTAAATGAAGATGAATAATAAATGTTTTGCATTCAGGACTGAGTACAGAAGTATGAACCAGATTATTGATGGTAAGTCTACTCTGACATCAACACACATCAGTGGGTGATGGGTATGATTTATATCAGTTATTATACATATATTATATAATATATACTGTATACACATGTATATCATAGTTATTATACATATATTATATAATATATACTGTATACACATATATATCATAGTTATTATACATATATTATATAATATATACTGTATACACATATATATCATAGTTATTATACATATATTATATAATATATACTGTATACACATGTATATCATAGTTATTATACATATATAATATATACTGTATACACATGTATATCATAGTTATTATACATATATTATATAATATATACTGTATACACATATATATCATAGTTACTATACATATATTATATAATATATACTGTATACACATGTATATTATAGTTATTATACATATATTATATAATATATACTGTATACACATGTATATCATAGTTATTATACATATATTATATAATATATACTGTATACACATGTATATCATAGTTATTATACATATATTATATAATATATACTGTATACACATGTATATTATAGTTATTATACATATATTATATAATATATACTGTATACACATGTATATCATAGTTATTATACATATATTATATAATATATACTGTATACACATGTATATTATAGTTATTATACATATATTATATAATATATACTGTATACACATGTATATCATAGTTATTATACATATATTATATAGTATATACTGTATACACATATATATCATAGTTATTATACATATATTATATAATATATACTGTATACACATGTATATCATAGTTATTATACATATATTATATAGTATATACTGTATACACATATATAGGGTGACCGCTGCCCCACCATCCTGAGATGTTCTGGTGATTAAGGGGCGAAACATCAGTGAAGGATGGCTCCCAGCTGAAGACCCTGCAGCTGGTATTTAGATATTGGCTGAAGTGGGTCTGACAGAAAGAGGCCCCGAGAGGTTCCAACATCAACCTAAAATATTCAACCATCAGGCACGTGGCCGGGTGCAAGCCTGGCTCAGGGAGGAGGACGCCCCTGCCATGCAGAGTCCAGCGGCACTCCCTGGTGAGCAAGGGGAAAAACACCAGGATGGCTCCCAGCTGAAGACCCTACAGCTGGTGCATATAGGCACCGTCGGAGGTGCGTCAGGCAGAGATGCCCTGCAGGTACCAACATCTGCCTGTAAACAAAATATACACATATATATATCATAGTTATTATACATATATTATATACACATCAGTAGGCATATATATATATATATATATATATATAGTTTATTTATTTTCAAATAGCCTATAGGTATAAAATAGAGCTAAAGTGGTTAATGTATGTTTTATAATGAGTAAAAGTACAATATTTGCCTCTGAGATGTAGTGGAGTAGAAGTAAAAGTATTGCATATTGGAAATACTAATGTACTTAGTTGCTTTACACCACTGATAATCAGGGGTGTGTGTGTGTGTGTGTGTGTGTGTGTGTGTGTGTGTGTGTGTGTGTGTGTGTGTGTGTGTGTGTGTGTGTGTGTGTGTGTGTGTGTGTGTGTGTGTGTGTGTGTGTGTGTGTGTGTGTGTGTGTGTGTGTGAGAGAGAGAGAGCAAGTGTCACTGGGCGTCACACCACCAGGTTTTAAGGGTTAATGACTCATCACAGAGTCTTAATAATGTATAAATGATATGTTTATTAAATGTATCAGTATGCCCACTGTACATCAACTGTCCACGTTTATGATGACCAGACAGACAGACAGACAGATATTATCCATTGTGGATTGACTGCTGGGGCAAGTACACTGTGTGTGTGTGTGTGTGTGTGTGTGTGTGTGTGTGTGTGTGTGTGTGTGTGTGTGTGTGTGTGTGTGTGTGTGTGTGTGTGTGTGTGTGTGTGTGTGTGTGTGTGTGTGTGTGTGTGTGTGTGTGTGTGTGTGTGTGTGTGTGTGTGTGTGTGTGTGTGCGTGCGTGCGTGCGTGCGTGCGTGCGTGGTTCTTAGTCACTCCAATTATCCTCTGTGTGAGTTAGATATTTCCTTTCAAGATCAAGCTAGAGGTTTTGGGCTTTGGAATAGAAGAGTGTGTGTGTGTGTGTGTGTGTGTGTGTGTGTGTGTGTGTGTGTGTGTGTGTGTGTGTGTGTGTGTGTGTGCACAAGTTGGTTGTGAGGGGTCTTCAAATGGCCGGCCTCTCCAAAAGGAGGGCCAAACAGTTAGCATGGTACAGTTAGCATGGTACTGTTAGCATGGTACTGCTCAATATCAGCTCTTAGTGATCTCTTAGTGGAGTAAGTAAATGCCTTAAATCATGAACACAGTGTGTGAAATAATGCACACACATTCCCTCTAGAACGAGGAAGAAATGTCATTTGAATTTTTATGTTAGGCCGGCTTATGTAAAACATTTTTTGAATATTACTCCTTCAGATTTTATCCTGAAGATTTTATTGATTTGTCATATTGCATCCTGATTGGCTACGATTACGTCTAAAGTTTGCAGGAGTGGCTCCTTTTGAACAAAATGCCGCAAATCATTGTTGGCCCTCAATAACCTACCTGACCTGGTGGAGACCTCTTTCTACTTCATTCATATTAAACTGGAACTAAAACATGTTTTATGAATACAATGTATTCAATATGTATGGTAGAGTATGTTAATACAATATAACTTATACTATCTGTATGGTATGTTAATACAATATAACTTATACAATATGTATGGTATGTTAATATATAATCTGTATGGTAGAGTATGTTAATACAATATAACTTATATAATCTGTATGGTAGAGTATGTTAATACTATATAACTTATATAATCTGTATGGTAGAGTATGTTAATACAATATAACTTATATAATCTGTATGGTAGAGTATGTTAATACTATATAACTTATATAATCTGTATGGTAGAGTATGTTAATACAATATAACTTATATAATCTGTATGGTAGAGTATGTTAATACTATATAACTTATATAATCTGTATGGTAGAGTATGTTAATACTATATAACTTATATAATCTGTATGGTAGAGTATGTTAATACTATATAACTTATACAATCTGTATGGTAGAGTATGTTAATACAATAATAATTAATAATAATAATAATAATAATAATAATAATAATAATCAGACAGAGAATGTATCCAGAGTTCAGGTTCCATTTATTGGATATTGTGTTTTTTTTTATAAATAGACACTCTGACACATTATGTTTAAAGTATAAAAAAATACAATAGCATTGTTATTCTAGACACTTTTCTTTGTTTTATGAGGTCTTTTATCTCATAGTATCTCGTTTAAACTTCAACAGTGGCAAGTTTTCTTATTTTTCTTATAGACTAGAGTTCATTTACCATAGAGTTCATTTACCTTAGAGTTCATTTACCATAGAGTTCATTTACCTTAGAGTTCATTTACCATAGAGTTCATTTACCATAGAGTTCATTTACCATAGAGTTCATTTACCATAGAGTTCATTTACCATAGAGTTCATTTACCATAGAGTTCATTTACCATAGAGTTCATAAAGCAACGTTCATTTCAACCAGTCTTTTATCATCATCATCATCATCATCATGATGAAGAACTGGAATAGAAAATAGAATCACATGCATCACAACGATACGTTTAGTCCAGTCAGTCAGGCTAGAGACACAATAGAAAATTACACACGCACACGCGCACGCGCACACACACATACACACACCCACACCAGTGGTGTAAAGTAACTAAGTACATTTACTCAAGTACTGTACTTAAGTACAATTTGTAGGTACTTTTACTTTACCGGAGTATTTCCAATTGTCTATACTTTTACTTCTACTCCACTACATCTCAGAGGCAAATATTGTACTTGTACTCCACTACAATTATTTAAAAACTTTCTAGTTACTTTGCAGATATAAATTATTGCGAACGCGGAAGGAGGCGAAGGCGCGCCTCCGCCCAAGTGGAGCTTACTATGAAAGTCTGCTCGGCTTGTGTGTCTGTGTGTCTGTGTGCAGTGCACTGCCTGGGTGCGGCCGACAGAGGGCGCCAGAGTGCAGCTACAGTCAAAACACAAACACACACACACAGAGTCTGTAAATACACAATATTTTCGAGCTGCGTTCGCTTCCAGCGTTCGCGCGTCTTACTTGTTATTATACTATAAAACATACATTAACCACTTCAGCCCTACTTTATACATAGGATATTTGAAAATAGCAGATCTACAAGCTCAGCATTGTGACACGTTGTGAGCTTGTAGATCTGCTATTTTCAAACATTTTAGTACTTTTACTTTTGGTACTTCAAGTACATTTTGATGCCAATTCTTGTGTACTTTCACTCAAGTACATTTTTAATTCCAGACTATTACTTGTAACAGAGTAGTTCTATATTGCAGCATTGGTACTTTTACTCAAGTTAAACATTTGAGTACTTTTTCCACCACTGGCGCGCGCGCGCACACACACACACACACACACACACACACACACACACACACACACACACACACACACACACACACACACACACACACACACACACACACACACACACACAGAGTGCAGTGATAGAAATCATCTACTAAATAATAAAAGGTTCTGTTGTCAAAGCAGCGCCCACTGGAAACCGCTCACTTCCTGTTCATATGAACGCTCACTTCCTGTTCATAAAATAATGGTTATATGACACAGACACGTGTTCAGATGGAAGGAGAGTTTGAACCAGAACTGCTGTGTTTTTAACAAACTTATTCCATTTGTAACTATAATTCATGTCGTTTACATTAAACAAAGATCAAATAATTTGTAACTATTACATATCGTTTAGGGAACAAAGACAAAAATCTATGTAAAAACTATGTTTAATTATTTCACTACAATTTATAATCCCCACACACACACACACACACACACACACACACACGCACACGCACACGCACACGCACTCGCACGCGCACACACACATTGAATGAGCTGAAACTGAGAAAAGAAAAACTAAAAACCTTAAAGGATTTGTTTGTCTTTTTTGCTAAACCACCAAAACTGCTTGTTTTCTTAGTTTAATTTTTTGGTGATGGAAAACGGTCTTTATTTGCCCTTTAAAATACATTTCTCTATTGTATTTTTGTAGAGAAAAAAGAATTGGCAGGAAAGGAGGCGAGTTTTGTGTCCTGAATGTGTTAAAATGACCAGACAGACAGACAGACAGACAGACAGACAGACAGACAGACAGGCCTCTTTGTCAGTTCTATGCAGAGCAGCCATATTGTAAAGACATTGGGCCTCTTCCTTACTTCCTTCACAGGTGCTACCAATGACACTAATGAAGGCTCTGTTCCATTCTGGTTGTTACAATGATACTAATGAAGGCTCTGTTCCATTCTGGTTGTTACAATGACACTAATGAAGGCTCTGTTCCATTCTGGTTGTTACAATGACACTAATGAAGGCTCTGTTCCATTCTGGTTGTTACAATGACACTAATGAAGGCTCTGTTCCATTCTGGTTGTTACAATGACACTAATGAAGGCTCTGTTCCATTCTGGTTGTTACAATGATACTAATGAAGGCTCTGTTCCATTCTGGTTGTTACAATGACACTAATGAAGGCTCTGTTCCATTCTGGTTGTTACAATGACACTAATGAAGGCTCTGTTCCATTCTGGTTGTTACAATGACACTAATGAAGGCTCTGTTCCATTCTGGTTGTTACAATGACACTAATGAAGGCTCTGTTCCATTCTGGTTGTTACAATGACACTAATGAAGGCTCTGTTCCATTCTGGTTGTTACAATGACACTAATGAAGGCTCTGTTCCATTCTGGTTGTTACAATGACACTAATGAAGGCTCTGTTCCATTCTGGTTGTTACAATGACACTAATGAAGGCTCTGTTCCATTCTGGTCAAACAGAGTCAGGGTGTTGACTCACTGGAAACACTCTGCTACACCAGTGGGTCTCAAAGTGTGGTCCAGGGACCCTCATGGGTCCTTGAGGGGGTTCCAAATGGACCCTTACAGGTCTGTAACTCTGAGTCTACACATGGAACCAAATGGACCCTTAGGGGTGTTTAACTCTGAGAGTGTACAAATGGACCCATAAGGGTTTATTTGGTTCCATACACTCTCAGAGATGGGGGGTACCTTAAAAAGTTTGAGAACCACTGTGCTACACTAAATGGAACAGAGCCTTCATTAGAACCACTGTGCTACACTAAATGGAACAGAGCCTTCATTAGAACCACTGTGCTACACTAAATGGAACAGAGCCTTCATTAGAACCACTGTGCTACACTAAATGGAACAGAGCCTTCATTAGAACCACTGTGTTACACTAAATGGAACAGAGCCTTCATTAGAACCACTGTGTTACACTAAATGGAACAGAGCCTTCATTAGAACCACTGTGTTACACTAAATGGAACAGAGCCTTCATTAGAACCACTGTGCTACACTAAATGGAACAGAGCCTTCATTAGAACCACTGTGTTACACTAAATGGAACAGAGCCTTCATTAGAACCACTGTGTTACACTAAATGGAACAGAGCCTTCATTAGAACCACTGTGTTACACTAAATGGAACAGAGCCTTCATTAGAACCACTGTGCTACACTAAATGGAACAGAGCCTTCATTAGAACCACTGTGCTACACTAAATGGAACATAGCCTTCATTAGAACCACTGTGCTACACTAAATGGAACAGAGCCTTCATTAGAACCACTGTGCTACACTAAATGGAACAGAGCCTTCATTAGAACCACTGTGTTACACTAAATGGAACAGAGCCTTCATTAGTATAATTGGTAACACCTGTGAAGGAAGTGAGGAAGAGGCCCATTGTGGTTCAACTTCACAAGTTTTCCTTAATTCATTTCCCATATTTAAAGCTTATTTCAGGCTAAATCAACTGCTAAACACAAAGCATGTGAATGAATAATGCTTCTGACTTATGTATGCTTAGGGCAGGATGTGTAGATAACACTGTTTGACAGACACAACATTTGACAGATCTGGACACACAGGGTTAATGTGGTTTATCCCATTCAACCCAGGAACACATCTGTGTCATTTTTAGACTGCTTTGGCTATTCAAAAATAGCAGATCTACAAGCTCTATGAGCTTGTAGATCTGCTATTTGTGTTTTTTTAAATCGTGAAGATTTGTGCAAATCTTTGAATATATAAATATAACTTTAAAGCGAACATGTTTAACTCAAATCTTTGCTTCTGGGGGGTCCCTGGAACAACATATCTTGGTATGGGGGGGGGGGGGGAGTACATATCATTTTGGGGGTCCTTGACATGAAAAAGTTTGAGAATCACTGATTATTGCAACATAAGTTTTTTTTTTTAAACTGTTAAGATTTAGAAGAACATTAGTAGAATCCCCCAGAAGCAAAGATTTGAGTTACAAATGTTGGCTTTAAAAATATATACATATTCAAAGATGTTCACATATTTTCACGATTTTTCAAAAATAGCAGATCTACAAGCTCATAGTGCGGTGCTCGGTGCCACACTATGAGCTTGTATATCTGCAATTTTTTTTAAAAGCCCAAAGAAATCTTAAAATGACACAGATGTGTTCCCGGTCTTAAATATCAATATCATAATCAGAATACATTTAATTCAGTCTGAAGAAGCAGGGATACAAAACAGAGCCGACCTACAAGCTCACAACGCTTCCCGGATGCCAGGCATTAGGAGCTTGTAGATCTGCTATTTTCAGATCTGACACTGACCGTGCCAGGCAGTGATGAATCAGGATTAAATAAATAAATGTTAAATGAATGATGGAACTAACAGGACTTATTCCTACAAATGTCCTTTTTTAAATATATTTATTGACAATTTTCTTTTAATAATAATCAGAAATAAAATGTAAAATATGAAAGTTTAAGACAGTAAAATGGAAGTGGAAGGACGTAGATGAAAGAGGAGAAGTTAGAACATGGCCTTCCTAATATACATTTATATCATATTCATTCATATGCATTTATATCGTATTTATTAATATACATTTATAACATATTCATTGATATGCATTTATATCATATTCATTAATATGAATGTATATCATCTTCATTATAACATGTGTAAACATCCATAACCACCTAATAACCTGTTGTACTGTAGCTGATGGATGAGTGGATGCATAAATATATTTAAAAAAAACTACTAAAGATGCTCAATTTATGTGAATCCTAACGGATTGTCAGTGGTGGAAAAAGTACTCAAATGTCTTACTTAAGAAAGAGTAGCAATACTGCAGTGTAGAAGTACTCTGTCACAAACAAAAGTCCGGAATTCAAAATGTACTTGTACTCGTAAAAGCACAAAAGTATTGGCATCAAAATGTTACTTAAAGTACCAAAAGTAAAAGTACAAAAATGTTTGAAAATAGCAGATCTACAAGCTAAAATTGTACTGAAGTACAGTACTTGAGTAAATTTACTTTCCAATATGGTTACTTTACACCATTGCTTATTGTAATGAATAAAATGTAATAATGTAACCAATGTTAAGTATGTTGATACAATATATTTATTACTATCACTGTTTGGTTGAGTAGAGCGAGCCAACAGACATAAAACCTACTGATTGTAGCTTTTTCATTAATCACTCACTCAATGTGACGCGTTGTGAGCTTATAGATCTGCTATTTTCAAAAGATGTTTAAACATTTTAGACATCATATTTAAACTTTTAAAACGGGACATTCTGCATGATGAGTACTTTTACTTTTGCCAATACTTTTGTACTTTTTACTCAGGTCAATTTTGATTACCGGGCTTGTACTTGTAGCGGAGCGTTTCTACATCGCAGCATTGATACTTTTACTTAAGTTTTTTTTTTTAAAGGAGTACTTTGTCCACCACTGACCTGGACATAGAGAGACTTGAAATCTGAAACCTGATATTACAGAGAAGAATGATTTACTGGCTCAAACATGTTCAGACTGGTTGACAGTTTTCTATCATATCTCACATCTTATGTTGGGTCAAAAAGGGGGAAAAAGTGAGAATATTTAGAAAATAATTGAAACATAATCCAAAAACAAACAAACAAATGATATAGCATTACACGTTGCAGTGTTAAATATGGATCCAAGAAATGTAGTTACACAAAACTTTCATGAACACAAAGTAATACAAATATTCCATAAAAATGTTCTGCAGTCTCACATGTACACAATGGTCCCTTCTTTTATTCTTTTCTTTTTTTGTTTTTACCTTGTTTTAACACTAGAGGGCGGAAGACTAGTAAATTGGAGTGAGCCCTATACTGACTTGTTTTAAATCTACTGTATTTGTAATAATTCAAGGCAATGGCAGGGAAATACTATTTAGAAACAAGCTTTGCATTAAAAAAAAAGAGGGAAAAAATCATTTTCATTGTGTGTTTCTACCTTCAAATGTACTTCAACAAAAACAAATCAAACTAAAGTGAACTTAATATAACATACAGTATCTATAAGCCAAACCACGCGCTGCCTGTGCTTCTAAATACTGAAACATAAGAAACTATACGTATAGCTCACCTTAAAGGTAACAAACATAAGAAACCTAAAGCAGCACAAACACACGTACAACTAAAGTCTTCTCCAAGCATTTCATTTTACAGTAACGTACCTACTGTAGTTACGATGCTAGCTCTGGTTCATCCTTCATCTAAGGATTT
Source organism: Gymnoscopelus microlampas (assembly GCF_963454915.1). NCBI lineage: Eukaryota > Metazoa > Chordata > Actinopteri > Myctophiformes > Myctophidae > Gymnoscopelus > Gymnoscopelus microlampas. The sequence goes on along the minus strand of NC_139958.1, from coordinate 837,485 downwards.
AACTGCCTTTGATAATCCATACACTATATATTTTTATATATATATATATATATATATATTTATATATATATGTATTATCTGAAAAATACATCTATTCATCTTCAGTTTGATATGAAATATCATTGTTGTGTATCTTGTGTAGGAGATGTAAATGTAAATGTAAATGTTGTGTATCTTGTGTAGGAGATGTAAATGTAAATGTAAATGTTGTGTATCTTGTGTAGGAGATGTAAATGTAAATGTTGTGTATCTTGTGTAGGAGATGTAAATGTAAATGTAAATGTTGTGTATCTTGTGTAGGAGATGTAAATGTAAATGTTGTGTATCTTGTGTAGGAGATGTAAATGTAAATGTTGTGTATCTTGTGTAGGAGATGTAAATGTAAATGTTGTGTATCTTGTGTAGGAGATGTAAATGTAAATGTTGTGTATCTTGTGTAGGAGATGTAAATGTAAATGTTGTGTATCTTGTGTAGGAGATGTAAATGTAAATGTAAATGTTGTGTATCTTGTGTAGGAGATGTAAATGTAAATGTAAATGTTGTGTATCTTGTGTAGGAGATGTAAATGTAAATGTTGTGTATCTTGTGTAGGAGATGTAAATGTAAATGTAAATGTTGTGTATCTTGTGTAGGAGATGTAAATGTAAATGTTGTGTATCTTGTGTAGGAGATGTAAATGTAAATGTAAATGTTGTGTATCTTGTGTAGGAGATGTAAATGTAAATGTTGTGTATCTTGTGTAGGAGATGTAAATGTAAATGTAAATGTTGTGTATCTTGTGTAGGAGATGTAAATGTAAATGTAAATGTTTTATTTTTCACAGTGTTTCAAACTGAACAGTACATGCCAATAAGACGTGACCTCTGACCCCTGATCTCCGACCCCGGCGGTGCTCCAGTACTAAAGCGCTAGGACAGGGCTCTTCAACGTTTTGTTCAGGCCAAGGACCCCCCCCCCCCCCCCCCCCCACTACATGTTTTATATGTATTCTTTGTTTTCATAGATTTCATAGACTAGTTCCACAGCTCTGTCATGTTGGATTCATGTTAATGTGTATTTCCAGACATTTAACCATGCATGCACTTAAACAATACTTAGTAAACCTGACCTTTCACTCTGTACTTAGTCTGCTCTTTTTCCCCCCCTATAGCAAACCACTTTGCCGAAAATAGCAGATCTACAAGCGCACAACGCCTCTTGTAGATCTGCTATTTTTGGCTAAAGTTTTCCTCAGAAAAAGGGATGCTTGGTTGAAGTGGTTAGTGTAAAAATCACACAAAAATTCGGCGCCCCCCCCCCCCTGTAGTAACTCTGAGGACCCCCTAGGGGTCCCGGACCCCCTATTGAAGACCTCTGCACTAGGATTGACCGCTCTCCACAACACACATGTAGTACCATTTACGACCACCAGGGGTCTTCAATGTTTTCCAGGCCAAGGACCCCATACTGTAGCTCAGTAGTAATAATTATATTTGATCTGGGGACCCCCTCAAAATAATTATATTTGAACTGGGGACCCCTCAAAATAATCATATTATTGAGGCATTACATTTAGCTTGACTCGGCTCCACAAGTAAATATTGTGAAAATAACCGATCTACAAGCTCACAGTGCCTGGTGTTGTGAGCTTGCAGATCGGCTATTTAAAAAAATGTTTGCCTCTTTTGTTTATTATTTTACAATTTGGCCGGTTAATGTTTCACCAGTTGTTATCGTATAGTTTGTTGATTACTTTTGATGCAGTAATGGTGTTTTAATTGTATATATATATATATATATATATATATATATATATATATATATATATATATATATATATATATATATATATATATATATATTAGGAGTTAAAAAGGCTTAAATTGTCACTTCACTGTCACTGTCATCGAAAAATCATGTGGGGTCCTGACCCACAGGTTGAGAACCAGGCTTAGCTGAGAGAGAGATGAAGCAGGGACCCCCACTACATATTGTATAGATGAGAGATGAAGCATGGACCCCCACTACATATTGTATAGATGAGAGAGATGAAGCAGGGACCCCCACTACATATTGTATAGATGAGAGATGAAGCATGGACCCCCACTACATATTGTATAGATGAGAGATGAAGCAGGGACCCCCAATACATATTGTATAGAAGAGAGATGAAGCAGGGACCCCCACTACATATTGTATAGATGAGAGATGAAGCAGGGACCCCCACTACATATTGTATAGATGAGAGAGATGAAGCATGGACCCCCACTACATATTGTATAGATGAGAGAGATGAAGCAGGGACCCCCACTACATATTGTATAACATTGTGTTGCAGATTAAACTTGTTCATAGACTTCATAGATAGTTTGACATGGTCAGTGTTGTGTAAATTCATGTTTTATTGGTTCATTGACTTGTCTTTTCTGCTAATATGTTGGATTCATGTTAATGCGTATAATTTCAGACTTTTAAACCCTCAATACTTGGTAAACGTGACCGTTAGTACTTGGTCTGCTCTTTTTGCCAACACTTTGCCGAAAATAGCAGATCTACACCAGGCGTTGTGAGCTTGTAGATCTGCTATTTTCGGCTAATGTCCCCCCTCAGAATAGGGATTCTAAAGTTGAAGTGGTTAAAGTAAAAAAAAAATAGGAAAAAAAGTTCCTATCACACAAAGATGTGGTGGCCCCCCCCTGTAGTAACTCTGAGGAGCCTCTGGGGGTCCCGGACCCCCTGTTGAAGACCCCTGCTCTGGTTTTAAAAATTCAGATTAATTTCAGCAAACTGTTGAGAGATATGATGGAACATAATCATAATTATGTCCTCAACAGAAACAGCTGTTATCTTTTTGCATAGAAAGTAATCATGTTAGACAAAGAAAATAATAGTCTTTTCAGGACAACATGCCGTTGAAATCACATTATGAAAAATAGTCATCGTGGAATACACTCATAGTAATGGGCTTAATAACATCGATCTCATTTAAAAAAAATCAAGTTTCAAAGGATGTATTCGTTACAAATTTATACGGTTAAAAGAAAAGTAGAAAAATTAGACCTTAAACCCCTCTAATGCAGAGTGTTCTAAAAGGAGGGAAAAAAGTTGTTAGGTATTTTACAATGATGAAAATAAATAAAAAGACACTGTATTCATCATCTTTCATCAGACAGGCAACATTCTAAATATGAATAACACCACGCAGACATATGCTATATATATATATATATATATATATATATATATATATATATATATATATATATATATATATATATATATATATATATATATATATATGTATCTCTATACATATAAATATGTATATGTATACATTATACAACAAAAGATGCACTTAAATGATATCGTCGAGGAGGTGGGGGGTGCCTACCCAGTCCAAGGTCCTGGGCTCCGAGGCGGCCATGATCATGCACATGAACTGTTTCCCTGTCCTCTTGTCCGTGGGGTAAATGGTGGTCGGCGTGAACCGCCGGTTGCTCTCCACGAACTCGCACAGCTGCTGGTAGACCAGCGGGTACTCGTGGCGCAGGAACACGCCGCGTATCCTCAGCTCCCGCTGGATGTTGATGAAGCATATCTCCCGGGCCTTCCGGCCCTCCTCGCCCTCCTTGTCGATGTCGGCGGTGCCGGGGGGAGGCGTGAGGATCAGCGTCTCCATGTCGCTCTCCTCCTTCCTGTGGACTTTCCTCTCGGGGCTGAAGGAGGCCAGCGCCACCTTGGCGTACTTCCTGACGGTCGGGGTCTGGTTGCGCGGTGACGGCCCGTCGGGCAGCTGCTCCCCGACGGCGATGGATACATTCAGGAGGAAACATTCGTTGGGGTCGTACTCCTTGCCGGCGTCCTGCAGCTCCTTGCAGTATTCGCCCAGGTTGTCCTTGAAGCTCTCCAGCTCTCGGAGAGACAGGTAGGTGGGGGACATGACCAGGCTGTCCAGGCCGTACTGCAGGAAGCTGCTGGACGAACCCGGGTTCGGGAAGCCGAGGAAGAGCACCCCTCTCCCGCGGGAGAGGAACCCCACCTTGGCGATGCGGGAGAAGGCCTTGTGGACCACCACGGTCTCCCGGCAGTGCTTGATGATGTGGCGGCAGATGCTGCCGATGCGTCCGTACAGGCAGCTCTCCTTGTGGACGTCCCAGTCTTCCCGGCGACAGTTGCGGGAGCAGTAGTAGGTGTAGCAGCTGTGGCAGGATTTGAAGTACAGGCAGGCGTTGAACAGGGTCTCCGTCCTCCTGCATTTGTTGTTGGAGCACATCATGGTGTCGTCCTCGTCGGGACTCTGATCCGGAGAGCACTCGTCCGCGCTCTTCATGGCGTCGCTGGCTCCGTCCATGTCTCTGAAAGCCTCGGGGTTCATCCTGATGGAGGTGGGCTGCTTGTCCAGAGGAAGCGGCTCGGCCTTCCTGGACAGAGAGGCCGCCTCCTCCTCGTCTATGAGCTTCTTCAGTTGATCCAGGATGTCCTCGCTGGCCCTCCTGCTGGGCGGCTTGTAGTCGGTCACCAGATCCGCCAGGAGTTCGTCCAGTTGCTCCAGGCTCTGCTGGAGAGACGCGTTGTCCTGCATCTTTTCTTTGGCCGAGGTCGCAAAGCAAGACATGCTGCCGCGCTGAGAGGCTTCCGGAGCCACGGCGTGTCTGGAGTCCAGTATGTCCCAGCTGGCAGACCGTCCCTCAGAGGTTCTGCCCAGGCCGCTTGGTCGAAGGTCGTTGTCAGTGATGGTTATCTCTGGGGTGACAAACCAGTGTCTGCTCGTGGCACTCTTGGTCGTTTCTGTGGGACTTTTGTCGATCAGTGAGTTGTCGGACATGGATAAGGCTGCATAACGTCTCGGTGAACTGGAGAGATTGACCACCACCGGCTGTGGCTTGTCGTCTGCAGGATCTGCCGCAGACTTTCTCGGGTCAAGGAGATTATCGTAGCTCTGACCGCGGTGGACAGAGTGTGGCTGTTCCCTCTCTGTATGTGAGGAAAGAATATTGTCCCACGACCGTGAGTACGATTTGGATTCCGTGCTTATCCTTTGAGGTTCCATACACGGGATTGCATTCCAGTGCGTCAGCATGGGCTCTTGCCTGACTCTGGTTGGAGTTACCTGGGATACATAAGAGGCCGGATTGGTGGAATATCCAGATACCTCTGAGCCGTACCAGTCATCGCTTTGAGGCTGTACAACTCGAGCGTGTCTCCGGCCCTCTGTGTAATACGCCCTGGCTGGGAAGTGATGCTCCGGCGGTAGACCGTACACATCATTGGGGTAGTACAGTCTCGGGGGGGCAGTCTGTATTTGATACATCCTCGGATCATCCCCGTAAAATGTTCTCGCGGGGGGCGTCTGGATGATGTATGGCCCTGATTCACTTGCGGCGCTGGGTTTGGCATAAGCAGTTTGACCTGAGTATGGGTAGGGCTCCATCTCAGTGAAATAGGGTCCGGTTGCCACAGCGTGGACCATGCGAGTCCTTGGATCCTGCACGTACTGGACTTTGGGAGTGAGGTTTTGCCCCGACATAAAGCAGTCTTCCGGAAAGTAAGAGCTCGGTCTTGGAGGAGCGGTAGTAACGTATCTCGCCGATTCCTCCGTATAAAAGTACTTGCCCGGCGCACCTGGACTGGGATGGGCTCTGTGTTCTCTGGCGTCATAGTCGCCCGGCGACGGCATTCTTTGCATACTAATCTCCACTGGCTGCAGATAAGTGTTTGGCATGCTGCGGGAATACTGGCCCGCCTGTCTGTACTCGTGTCCGAGCGAGTCGGTGGGAGTCGGCGTTCTGGAGTAGGAGAAATGGCGAGGCACCGTCAGGCTCCGACTCCCTCCGCTGTGGTGCCTCTGGTGCTTCCCTCCGGACTGCTGCAGCGCCGCCTCGTCGGGTTTGATGTCCACTCGACAGCGGACGTGAGGGCTGGTGGCCGGCTTCTCTAGCCCCGCCTCCGCCGTAGGGTCGTAGCAGGGGGAGTACCTGCTGGGGTCGTGGGGCTGCAGCTTACTGGGATGCACGTCGTGCAGAAGAGCCCTGGTCGCCGCGTAGGAGGACTGCCTCCGCGGGGACACTTCCGGTCTCCAGTGAGGGTCTCTGGGAGCCCTTTGGGAGTCCCTGCTCCGCCTGCCCGCCGACGAGGACCCCTCGAACGACATGGTTAGGAGGTTAGTCTGGACCCGAGGGGCGCTTTTGGACCTGGTCCTTCTCTTCTGCTCGGGAACAATCACGTCGGCGGCCATGTCCGCTCCCGGCGGCTGAGGGGTCGGTCTGTGGCTGAAAATGTCCGGCGCTGAGAAGCGGTATCTCTGCTGGCGGCCCAAGGCGTTCCAGGCCACGTCTGGATTGGCCGCGTGCCTGTCGGCCCTCCTGTAGGGGGACTCCATGCGTCGGTGGTTCTCCAGTGAGTCGCAGTGAAAGGTAGAGCAGCGTCTCTCGTCCACGTTCCTCTGTCGCTCCTCCGGGGGCGAGTCACATGGTCCGCAGGGCTGAGAGTCTTTGAAGGGAGTTGAAGCGGAGCTCACTTTGATGTCTCGATGCACAGTTGATACCAGTAAGTCAGGCAGGTTTGTACGTGTCATCTTAAAGGGACTCGTCTAGTTTTCTCCATCCAGAGGTTTTAAGGTAGTTTCTTCCTGTAGAAGTAAAGACAGAAACCGGAGTCAACACATTGAATAGCAGTCTCTGATAACAACATGTAGTACTTGTGTCTATCACAGTTTCTAAGGACATGTCCCATAATGCAGTGGTTGTCTCTTATACTCCTACCTTACCCCTTATGCCTAAAAAGTTGGGTAAGTTTAAGCATAACTCCCCAAGGACCCCTGGGGGTCCCTAGACCGCACTTTGAGAACCACTGTTCAAAGTGCTTTTGGGGTTGCTCTGAGAAGTTGCATTATGATCCAAGGAATCCAAGGGAAACTAGTTGATTGTACGACCTGCGGATCAAGAGCTACAGGCCGAAACATGAAGTGGGCTGGTATAGCGCCACCATGGGGGCGATTTGAAAAATGTTTGGTGGATTGTCTTCCTTGGCCTACTGGCAGTGTCTGTCCAGCAGTTTGAGAGATTAGCTGCAGACAGACAGACAGACAGACAGACAGACGCGCACAGAGGCATGAACATAATCTCTGTAGAGAACAAAAACAAGCACTCTGTCTGTATATGGTGCAGTTTGCGGGTGCACGGCTCACAAAGATTCACAGTAATAAAGCAATAGCCAGCACTCCAAAGTCCTTCTGGTACTTTTAATTCAGCTTACACGTGTATCTGGTTTTAAATATTTCACTTTATGTGCAATAAATCTAGAATATATTAAAGTTTGACTTTTTGAGATACATTATGGAAGAAAATTATCTTTTCCACAATATTCAATTTGTTTTAGAAGGATCTCTATGTACGTAGAACTGACATACAGCATATCTCCATTTTTCAACCTTTTAATTTACTTTTTTATTAAATCAGTTATATTGAACACCCTTTAATAATAATATAATGTATTCAATATGATAATAATATAATATAATATAATATAATATAATATAATGTATTTAATATAATATAATGTATTTAATATAATATAATGTATGTGGGTAAAGTGATGATAATATAAGGACACGTTCAAGTATGTATAAAGACTCCATACCAACTTTGATAAGGCTGTGTTGTTTCAAAGACATGTAGTTTTATGTTTGTGCCGACAACAGAGATATTAAATGGACACTGTGTGCTGTTCTGTGCTGTGCTGTGCTGTGCTGTGCTGTGCTGTGCTGTGCTGTGCTGTGCTGTGCTGTGCTGTGTTGTGCTGTGCTGTGCTGTCCTGTCCTGTCCTGTCCTGTCCTGTCCTGTCCTGTCCTGTCCTGTGCTGTGCTGTGCTGTGCTGTGCTGTGCTGTGCTGTGCTGTGCTGTGCTGTGCTGTGCTGTGCTGTGCTGTGCTGTGCTGTGCTGTGCTGTGCTGTCCTGTCCTGTCCTGTCCTGTCCTGTCCTGTCCTGTCCTGTGCTGTGCTGTGCTGTGCTGTGCTGTGCTGTGCTGTGCTGTGCTGTGCTGTGCTGTGCTGTGCTGTCCTGTCCTGTCCTGTCCTGTCCTGTCCTGTCCTGTCCTGTCCTGTCCTGTCCTGTCCTGTCCTGTCCTGTCCTGTCCTGTCCTGTCCTGTCCTGTGCTGTGCTGTGCTGTGCTGTGCTGTGCTGTGCTGTGCTGTGCTGTGCTGTGCTGTGCTGTGCTGTGCTGTGCTGTCCTGTCCTGTCCTGTCCTGTCCTGTCCTGTCCTGTCCTGTCCTGTCCTGTCCTGTCCTGTCCTGTCCTGTCCTGTCCTGTCCTGTCCTGTCCTGTCCTGTCCTGTCCTGTCCTGTCCTGTCCTGTCCTGTCCTGTCCTGTCCTGTCCTGTCCTGTCCTGTCCTGTCCTGTCCTGTCCTGTCCTGTGCTGTGCTGTGCTGTGCTGTGCTGTGCTGTGCTGTGCTGTACTTAGTACTGTACGTACACAGACAAACACACTGCCTCATTACAATAGATGTGCAGTCGCTTCATGGCTCAACTAAACACCAACAGACTCTATAATATACTTAGTAGACTGGGGTCCCCCAGGGCTCTCCACGTGGTCCATTTCCCTTTACAACACAGATCTACAAGCTCACAACGTTCAAAGGTTCAGCCCCTAGGGACGCCAGGGCTAATAAAAGGAAAGTAAATGAAGCAGAGTGGGCTTGTGGCTTATTTGACCCAGTTTACAGACGGTGGTAGAAACCAGACCATCTTTACATTAGAGGCAATATGGGAACCCATCGCCAAATGAAAAGGAAAAACAGCGCCCTCTGCTGTTTTTTACTCTTTCACTTGGCTCTGGGCCGAGCTGAACGTAACACCCGTGCGCAAGGGTTTTGTTCTGCCCTCAGCCTTCCACTTCCGGTGGTGCGACTATGTTTTCATTCCCACTAACAAGATTTCTACACGGAACACTAACACCACTTCTCCCAGAGAACATGGTTTTGGTTATAAGCCCACTTGTTTCTATGATGAAAGAGCAAGTTAAAATGTGAATATCTGTCTGTGGTTTTGTCTGCTCCGAGGACGCTATTGTTAAATTAGTTTTGGTTTGTTTCTAGTGGGGAAGGAAGGATCGGTACACACGTAAATCCCGCCCACTACATTTGATTGGGTAAAGCGCGGCCTGCTTCCTGATCTGAAGGCACGCCCACTTGTAGGCCAGTGCGTACGCGATATGACGAACCCCCCCCCCAACAGATTCAAACGCAGAGCTGAATCTGTTCTTGAGAGATTAGTCCATGTGTGGTCCAGCCATGGAACGCATGTGCTAATAAAAAGAAACAAGGTTAATATGAGCCTCAAAGCAATATTTTAAATATGTTTGTATTAGCACATACATTCCATATAGGGCTGGACCACACATCGTAGAGTTTTTGTGGCCCCTATTTGGGGCCACTGTGACACGTTCTGCGTCACAGAAGTGACACGTTTTACGTCACAGAGGTGCGCGACCCCGTGCGCAAGCTTGTGCGCAAGCTCGTGAGTCGAGCCCATTGGCCGAAACCGTTTTCGCTCGTACATTGTGCAGTGGCCCCGTCCGTTTACGCTGCAGTACCTACGAATGACCAGCATGTCCAATGCGCTTCATTGCAACATGACATTACATTACAGTCATTTAGCAGACGCTTTTATCCAAAGCGACTTACAATAAGTGCATTCAACATAGGTAGGGAATGAAACTACTAATCACCAGAAGTCTTAAGTGCATTTTCTGTAAAAACAAGCAACTAAGAGTATACCTAGCTCTAAGGTAAAAGTGCAATATATCAGCTACCTACTGTCTTAAACAGATGAGACAAAATAGCAAAATCAAATGAGCAAGAGCTAAAACAAATAAGTGTATCGACTAAACAAGATCCAATAAAACAATACAACAACTAGAAAAAGTGCTCCTCGGAGCACAAGTCTCCGCCAGGTCAGGTAGATTATTGTGGCCTCCTGGTGGCGCTATAATAGGTTAATGTGAAAAGGGTGCCATTTCTTCTTAGGCCTTGCACGACAATCGGACACTGCATTCATGATTTGAGGCATTTTGTTCCAAAAATGTGTTTTGCTAAATTAGACCTGCTGTCCGTCGGCGGCCAAATACATTTAATTTTGGGGGCCCTTGACTTGAAACAGTTTGAGCACCACTGATATGGAAACATAGGTTTTTTTCAGTATAGGCTACTGTTGGGATTTAGAAGACATTTTGTAGAATCGGCTTCAGGTCTTAATGGGTTAATTCATAGCAAACTTCCTTTTTGAGCACCACTGCAGTAGAACTGCATCACCTCTGTGACAAACTGAACGTATCAAATCTTACTGCAAAGTCACACATTCTGAATAATACTGTAAGTATTAAAGTCACACCACATTCTGAATAATACTGTAAGTATTAAAGTCACACCACATTCTGAATAATACTGTAAGTATTAAAGTCACACCACATTATGAATAATACTGTAAGTATTAAAGTCACACCACATTCTGAATAATACTGTAAGTATTAAAGTCACACCACATTCTGAATAATACTGTAAGTATTAAAGTCACACCACATTATGAATAATACTGTAAGTATTAAAGTCACACCACATTATGAATAATACTGTAAGTATTAAAGTCACACCACATTATGAATAATACTGTAAGTATTAAAGTCACACCACATTATGAATAATACTGTAAGTATTAAAGTCACACCACATAAGCATAATAAGTCCTACTGTGTTGGGACCCATCAGAGGTAGAAAAAGTACTCAATTTAATTACTTAAATAAAAGTATCAATACTACTCTGTTACAAGTAAATGTCCGGTAATCAAAATTTACAATAGTATTGGCATCAAAATATACTTAAGGTACCAAAAGTAAACGTACTCATTATGCAGAATGTCCCGTTTCACAAGGTATCATATACAAACTAGAAAAAGTGCTCCTCGGAGCACAGGTCTTCGCCAGGTCAGGTAGGTTATTGTGGGGCAGCAATGTTCAGAATTCAGCAATCAGGATGTAATATGAAAAATCGAACGGAACCATCTTGACCACTTGACTATAGAGATAATGGGTACCGATTTGCATGATGTTTGGACACAATTTGTAGGAGTAATATAAAAAAGAAAACTGTTGCAAAAATTGGCCTCAAGGTGGCGCTATAATAGGGCAATGTTAAAATGGTGGCATTTGTTCCTCAACGTAGTGCGAATGTGCGAGCAAAGTTTCACTGCAATCGGACCCTGCGTTCATGATTTGCGGCATTTTGTTCAAAACGGGCCACTCCTGCAAACTTTAGATGTACATTTTAGTCAATCAGGATGGACTATGAAACATCTAACAGATCCTTCTTGATCACATGACTATAGAGATTATGTGTACCGATTTGCGTGAAATTTGGATAAAATCTGAAGGCTTACAATAAAAAAATGTGTTTTACATAAGTCGGCCTCCTGGTGGCGCTATAAAAGGCAGATGTGAAAAATGCAGGGCAAAGGTTTTTCCTTGGCCTCTAGAGAGTGTGCATACAAAGTTTTACACAGATCGGTACAGTTATAGGCAAAAACACAAATTGGCCTGTTATAGCGCCACCATGAGGCTGATTTTAAAATTCTCAAGTAGCATTTCTTCCTTGACGAAGTGGGAATGTGCGTGCAAAATTTCACGGAAATTGCATGCTGTGTTCATGATTTGAGGCATTTTGTTCACAACGGAGCAGTCCTGTAAACTTTGGAAGCCATTTTTAGCCAATCAGGATGGAATATGAAAAATCTGAAACACCCGTTTTGTTTAATGACTATAGAGATACTGTGTACCGATTTGCGTGCTGTTTGGACAAAATCTGTAGGAGAACTGTCAAGAAATGTGTTTTGCACCAATCGGCCTCCTGGTGGCGCTATAACAGGCCCCTGTGAAAAATTTGGGGCAGAGGTTCTGCTCTGGTATGCAGCGAGTGTGTGTGCACAGTTTCGCTGCGAGCAAGCCAACGGTGCCGGAGATTAGCTGTCCACAGACAGATCGAATGACGGACGGACGGACGGACGGACGGACGGACGGACGGACGGACAGGGGGTAAAACATACTCTCTCGCCATGCCTTTCGGCCTGGCGGAGACAATAAAATGTATTCAAATCTTTAGAAAATAGCAGATCTACAAGCTCACAACATTGTGAGCTTGTAGATCTGCTATTTTCAAATGAACGTTTTGTAATAATAATTCAAATCTACAAATAACTAGTAACTAAAGTTTTCAAATAATTCTGGTGGAGTAAAAAGACAATATTTGCCTCTGAGATAGGTAGTGGAGTAGAAGTAAAAGTATTGAAAATTGTAAATACTCCAATAAAGTAAAAGCACCTCAAAATTGTTCTTGAGTAAATGTACTTAGTTACTTTACACCACTGGAAACCATTTTATCATTATACCCCAAATCGACATCAACCGCACCCTATACCCCCATGCTGGGCGTGTCATAGTCGGCCGACATTAAGGGAAAATATCCAATCTACAAGCTCACAACACGCCACAACAGTGACGTGCACAGATAGACTCTAGGTGGTGCTAGAGCTCCTGCCCTTTGCCCTCTTGACCAAAAGTGCCCTTTTTTCAGTTTACAGCAGGGTCTTCAACAGGGGGTCCGGGACCCCTAGGGGGTCCTCAGAGTTACTACAGGGGGTCCGCCAAATCTTTATGTGATATAATTTTTCTTTTTACCATAACCACTCGAAACCTAGCATCCCTTTTCTGAGGAGAACTTTAGCCAAAAATAGCAGATCTACAAGCCCACAACGCCTCGCGCTGCGAGGCGTTGTGGGCTTGTAGATCTGCTATTTTTGGCAAAGAGGTATAGGTGTAGAGGGAAAAAAGAGCAGACCAAGTAAACAAAAAAAAGTATAATAAACTTGAGCACCTGCCCCTCAAAATGTCTGTGCACGCCACTGCGCCACAACCAGATATGATGCTGTTTCTGTTGAATACATTTGGTGTAGAGGGAAAAAAGAGGGGGCCAAGGACAGCCCCCTGGGGGAAGTACATGGCCTTTTCTTAAAGGGATATTTCACTTTCATACATGTTTGAGGTGGTCATTTTAACGTCTACTCAGACTCGCCGTGGCCCCTGGGCTTGTAGCTCGGCTGTTTTCGACGTGAAACGAAGCATGAATATATAGAGCTTTATTCTGGCCCTCCTCCAACCTGGGGGGGGGGATCTGCACGCGCTCAGTACAGCATGGGTCTGCACACGCTCAGTAGAGCATGGATCTGCATGCGCTCAGTAGAGCATAAAAACGCCTCCAGGAGAAGTGAGTTGCTGCATCATCGCAAATGCATCTCTCTCTGTTCTCTCTTTGAATTCACACACACACACACACACACACACACACACACACACACACACACACACACACACACACACACACACACACACACACACACACACACTAGATGGCAGTACAAATGCTAACACATTTATAAGCAAGGAATAATTGACGGTGAGCCGGTCATTGTTGAGAAATAAACCCAGACAGGATGATAAGATCCCGACGTGAAGCGGAGGATCTTATCATCCTGAAGGGGTTTATGTATATATATAGGTTGATATGAGCAGGTGCTCTGAGTCTCTGATTAGACAGGTTGATATGAGCAGGTGCTCTGAGTCTCTGATTAGACAGGTTGATATGAGCAGGTGCTCTGAGTCTCTGATTAGACAGGTTGATATGAGCAGGTGTTCTGAGTCTCTGATTAGACAGGTTGATATGAGCAGGTGTTCTGAGTCTCTGATTAGACAGGTTGATATGAGCAGGTGTTCTGAGTCTTTGATTAGACAGGTTGATATGAGCAGGTGCTCTGGGTCTCTGATTAGACAGGTTGATGTGAGCAGGTGCTCTGAGTCTTTGATTAGACAGGTTGATGTGAGCAGGTGCTCTGAGTCTTTGATTAGACAGAGGTCTGTGATAGAGCTCATCGGTCATTATCCAGAAATAAACCAACGATGAATTCAGTGATTGACCAATCAGAAACAAGCATTCAACCGTATTTGAACTGGGGACCCCCCAAAATAATCATATTTATTTACTAAATCATATTTAGTAATTGTGGCATGCCACAACTACTACAATTCCAAGTGCTTGTCAGGGTGGGGGGTCCCCAGTTCAAATATGATTATTGTTGGTATAAGGTTATAGGCGGCGCCCAAGATAGGGCTCTCTATCTACCACCCATCCTATCATGTTGGCATCATGCTATTCACCCTGCCACCCATCCTATCATGTTGGCATCATGCTATTCACCCTGCCATCCATCCTATCATGTTGGCATCATGCTATTCACCCTGCCACCCATCCTATCATGTTGGCATCATGCTATTCACCCTGCCACCCATCCTATCATGTTGGCATCATGCTATTCACCCTGCCACCCATCCTATCATGTTGGCATCATGCTATTCACCCTGCCACCCATCCTATCATGTTGGCATCATGCTATTCACCCTGCCACCCATCCTATCATGTTGGCATCATGCTATTCACCCTGCCACCCATCCTATCATGTTGGCATCATGCTATTCACCCTGCCATCCATCCTATCATGTTGGCATCATGCTATTCACCCTGCCATCCCATCGTGTTGGGTCAGACGTTCTGCTCTGGCATCCAGGGAGTGTGTGCGCACAGTTTCGTTGCCATCAAGCCAACAGTGCCGGAGATTAGCTGTTCGCAGACAGAATGACCCACGGACGGAAGGACGGACGGACAGGGTGCAAAACATACTCTCTGGCCATGCCTTTCGGCCTGGCGGAGACAGCAAATGAAACACACTCAGTGACAGTGTGTTGTTCAGACGCATGGCACTAACGGCACCTCCTCTGAAAACAACTAACTGTGTTGAGAATGTGAATGAAAAAATAGATGCAACGCTTTGACTGGCAGACCCCGACCATGCACAATACCCACTGACATGCTATCAGCTCATTGGTCAATAACCCTCTTTCACATGCTATCAGCTCATTGGTCAGTAACCCTCTTTCACATATTATCAGCTCATGCTCTCTAACCCTGTTCTTTCCATTGTAAAAGCGTCAGACTGACCATTAGTATACAAAGCTCAACAGCAGCATGCGGCCGCAGGTCACAAAGCACTGATTCTCCTGCTTATGGGCTCCAGGCACGTCTTCAGACCCACTTGGACAATGTGTGGGTGTGATAATTTACTGCGTGTGTGTGTGTGTGTGTGTGTGTGTGTGTGTGTGTGTGTGTGTGTGTGTGTGTGTGTGTGTGTGTGTGTGTGTGTGTGTGTGTGTGTGTGTGTGTGTGTGTGTGTGTGTGTGTGTGTGTGTGTGTGTGGTTTCCTCTGCCAGGGCATTGCAGCGTGAAGAGGCACCAACGCATTCCAGAGTGAATGTGCGGCTGGGAGTTTGTTGAGAATAGTACTTCACTGACAGCAGTGTGGACGAGTCCCTATAGAAACTCTCTGGCTCTCTCTTTCTCTCTCTCTCTCTCTCTCTCTGCTGAGGCTAGTGGCCTGATGTTGGGGGGGGGGGGGGGGGGGGTGATTATCTTAATGTGCAACATAGTTTTCTCACTCAACAGTAAACAAACCAACGTACAGAATGTGTACAGTATAAGTGTATACAGAGTATCTGCACATTTATAAAGAGACAAATTAAGGACTGCATAAAAAATCATCAACAAACTAAAAGAAATGGTCAAACAATGGCCAAATATTACAAAAGACAAATGCAAAAAAACATTTGAAAATAGCCGATCTCTAAGCTCACAGGCTATTTTCACAAACTAAGTGTTACGCCTCAACTCCTACAATTCCACTTGTCAGGGTAGGGGGTCCCCAGTTCAAATATGATTATTTTGGGGGGTCCCCAGTTCAAATATGATTATTGTTGGGGGGTCCCCAGTTCAAATATGATTATTGTTGGGGGGTCCCCAGTTCAAATATGATTATTTGCTAACCCATTGATTTGATTACGAGGATCTTAATATGCAAATTGCTGATGAAATATGACAAAATGCCATAGATGCCCTACATTCCCTAATTGTGCCAATTAGGGAATAACACTAGGGGCCATATTTTCGCCGGTGCCTTACCCATTATCCCCAAACGTCTTTGCCATTTTCAAATAGTTCAAATAACCAATCTACAAGCTCACAACGTATCACTGTAGATCGGCTAGTTGAACTGTTTGAAAATGTTTTTAAAAATGTCAAAGAAGTTTAGGGATAATGGGTGAAAGGCACCGGTGAAAATATGGCCCTTGGTGTCACATGGACCACATCAGAAACATGGTCCTCTATGGGGACGTGTCACAGGTCACAGACAAGGTCAGAGAGAGAAGGATGAGGCTGGCAGAGCACTGAGTCAGGACCCAGAACTAGAGGCAAGCAAACTGACACTATGGAGTTAACCCAGGACAAACTGACACTATGGAGTTAACCCAGGACAAACTGACACTATGGAGTTAACCCAGGACAAACTGACACTATGGAGTTAACCCAGGACAAACTGACACTATGGAGTTAACCCAGGACAAACTGACACTATGGAGTTAACCCAGGACAAACTGACACTATGTGAGTTAACCCAGGACAAACTGACACTATGGAGTTAACCCAGGACAAACTGACACTATGGAGTTAACCCAGGACAAACTGACACTATGGAGTTAACCCAGGACAAACTGACACTATGGAGTTAACCCAGGACCAGGGGTGCAATGCTCAGTGGACGGGGTTGCACGCCGAGCAACCACTTATTTGGCCAGGGGGACGCGCAGGCACACGCATAGATTTAAAACTACTTTAAATTCACACTTCATCAAAGTTTACAAAGGCTCCCGACTCACGCCAGGTACATTAACATAGGAATTAGCCTATATGCATATCAATCGTCCATTGTGTGACCTGTACTGTAGGTGTTAGGCGACGTGCGCGTCACATCATTAATATAGAGAGCAACCACTTCTCAAATGAGCATAGCATCACTGCCCAGGACAAACTGACACCATAGACCCTGATTTTAGACAGGAGCAGTGCTGTAAAGTAACTACTTTAAGTACATTTTCATACCAATGCGTTTTTGTACTTTTACTCAAGTCAATTTTTAATTCCGGACTTTTACTTGTAACTGAGTATTTTTCACGAGGACAGGAGAGTGTGGAGGGGCAACGATTTAGGAGTCCTGAGTTGGTGTTGGCTAGACCGCACTCTCACATGGCACGGCACGGCACGGCATGTTATGGCAGGGATGTAGAGCTTAGATGAAGCCCTAGAATACGGTGTAATGGAGTGTTGAGTGGTTGGAGCATACGCGTGCGTGTGTGTATCATTGAACCAGCTGCCAGCATTGTTGTTTTTTTGCAATTAAATAGCAAATCAACTAACATTTACAGGCCTAATACTAACACTAACCTCTAGACCTATTAGTTGGTTTCTGCCCGACAGCAGAGATATATTAATTTCACCCTCCTCTTCCTCCTCTTCCTCCTCTTCCTCCTCATCCTCCTCTTCCTCCTCTTCCTCCTCATCCTCCTCTTCCTCCTCGCCCTGAACAACCAATTGTGTTTGTATAGACACTCCACAAAGCTGGACCCACCACGGTGGATTCAAACCCTAGACGCCGCGGTGGCGGGTAACTACTTTACCACTGTGCCACCCGAGCGCCTGATTCCTCTCCACCGATCTTGGAGGGTGACTTAGACGGCCGAAATATGTTCAGTAAGGTTCTGAGCCAGGTCTCCAGACTGACAACGTTTTTGACACGGACAGGTAGTTTGATTGTGTGCATGTACTTCTTGGTTCGAGGGCTTTAATGAAATCCCTCAAAACCAATAAGCTACAGTCAGCTCAGAGTAGACTGATCAGGGTCATTGTAGGGTTGGGACCCAGAACCAGTTCAGAGAGCTCAAACTGTCTCCCAGTAGAATCCAGGGTTACCGTGGCCAGATTGATCATGGTTCATAAGATCATATATGGCGAGGTCCCCATGTTCTTAAAAACATGTTTTACTCAGAGAAACAAAGTACACCGTTTTTTTCAACAGAGCCAGTGTAGCAGATGTGAGCCATCCTGCTTTTAAAAGTAAAGTGGGCGAGGAATAATTTAGCTACATGGGAGCCACACAGTGGAACCACCTCCAAACAAGTGTCAAACTGACAACCAGTCTGAGGTCTTTTAAACAGCAGACAAAAGCATGTCTATTAGAAAAGGTTCCCCTGTAGAGGGTCATTAGTCTAGGGAAAGATATATAGGTATAGGTTACTGTCATGTGTTTTGTAATGTAATTTGAACTTATTGACTGTTAAATGGAAATTAATTTCAGGACTTTCTTGTATACTCCTCGAACTGCTGTAACCATGTTGTTTTGAAAACCTACCATCAGCTCCCAGTACTTACAACACAACTTTCCGCACCCAGGCTGTGCTACTCATACGTTGATTTGACGGTACCCGGGATCGAACCCATGACCTTGTGGTCCAAAGGCGAGAGCTCTAACAACACTCTCTTCTCTCTGTACACTGACACAATGACCCCCCCCCCCCTCCCCCCCCCCCCCCCCCCCCAGTCATCCTCATACAACATTCATACAGGGTCACTTCACCATGGATTCCCCTGAGGCGGGGAGGCCTTTGCCCCACGCACGCACACACACACACACACACACACACACACACACACTCACACTCACACTCACACACACACACACACACACACACACACACACACACACACACACACACACACACACACACACTCACACTCACACTCACACTCACACTCACACTCACACTCACACACACACACACACACACACACATCTCTTGGAGAGCAAGTATACCATACATGTGAATATAGAGACCTTGTATTTACAGCCGGGTTGTATAGTGTGTGGTTCAGTGGTTCTCAAACTTTTTCATGTCAAGGACCCCCAAATTGACACTTATTAGCCCGCGGACCCCCATTTGAAAAGATAAGCCAGGGACCCCCATAAGAGAAGATTTGTACGGCTCTAGCAGTGATTCTCAACCATTGTAATTTAAGGACCCCCAGTTTGACATGCATTAGGGCTACAGACCCCCATTTAATGGCATTTCTATCTCTGGGACCCCAATTCATATTGTAAAATCAATGTTAATGATTAACAGACCCATAAGGGTCCATTTGGTTCCTATAAACCATTTAGCTGGGGACCCCCTGGTATCCCCTCAAGTACCCCTGGGGTCCCCGGACCCCACTTTGAGAACCAATGGTTTAGTGTGTCTCTGGGGTTTATAAACATTTAACCAATGAAAAGTAAGCTATTATTATTAAGAGCTTGTGACTAGACAAAATTAATCCGTTGAAAAGCAGCTTCTTTTTTTCACATAACATATTAACTAACATATTAGCACTAACCTCACTACACTGTGTGCTAACATATTAGCACCAGCCTGGAGGGAGTGTTTTACCTCGGCGGCCTGTAATAAATACGGAAGTAAATACATGTTAACATGTGTCTAGAACACATGTCAGTAAATACATGTTAACATGTGTCTAGAACACATGTCAGTAAATACATGTTAACATGTGTCTAGAACACATGTCAGTAAATACATGTTAACATGTGTCTAGAACACATGTCAGTAAATACATGTTAACATGTGTCTAGAACACATGTCAGTAAATACATGTTAACATGTGTCTAGAACACATGTCAGTAAATACATGTTAACATGTGTCTAGAACACATGTCAGTAAATACATGTTAACATGTGTCTAGAACACATGTCAGTAAATACATGTTAACATGTGTCTAGAACACATGTCAGTAAATACATGTTAACATGTGTCTAGAACACATGTCAGTAAATACATGTTAACATGTGTCTAGAACACATGTCAGTAAATACATGTTAACATGTCTAGAACACATGTCAGTAAATACATGTTAACATGTGTCTAGAACACATGTCAGTAAATACATGTTAACATGTGTCTAGAACACATGTCAGTAAATACATGTTAACATGTGTCTAGAACACATGTCAGTAAATACATGTTAACATGTGTCTAGAACACATGTCAGTAAATACATGTTAACATGTGTCTAGAACACATGTCAGTAAATACATGTTAACATGTGTCTAGAACACATGTCAGTAAATACATGTTAACATGTGTCTAGAACACATGTCAGTAAATACATGTTAACATGTGTCTAGAACACATGTCAGTAAATACATGTTAACATGTGTCTAGAACACATGTCGGTAAATACATGTTAACATGTGTCTAGAACACATGTCAGTAAATACATGTTAACATGTGTCTAGAACACATGTCAGTAAATACATGTTAACATGTGTCTAGAACACATGTCAGTAAATACATGTTAACATGTGTCTAGAACACATGTCAGTAAATACATGTTAACATGTGTCTAGAACACATGTCAGTAAATACATGTTAACATGTGTCTAGAACACATGTCAGTAAATACATGTTAACATGTGTCTAGAACACATGTCAGTAAATACATGTTAACATGTGTCTAGAACACATGTCAGTAAATACATGTTAACATGTGTCTAGAACACATGTCAGTAAATACATGTTAACATGTGTCTAGAACACATGTCAGTAAATACATGTTAACATGTGTCTAGAACACATGTCAGTAAATACATGTCAGTAAAGCATCTGATTGGAGGAGGGGATGAGATCCAGGGCAGAGGGAGTCTGGCACAACAGAGTCACTGTGGACAGTAGTACACAATACCGGCCTTACCCCTTCCCCCCCCACACACACGCACGCACGCACGCGCACACACACACACACACACACACACACACACACACACACACACACACACACACACACACACACACACACACACACACACACACACACACACACACACACACACACACACACACACACACACACACACACACACACACAGACAATAGTATTCAGTCCAAGACACTGAAGCCCCTGCCAGCTCAAACCCTGCTGAATGCTTCAGTCTGTCCACCATGCAGTGGACACACTGTATCACTGCATTCTGAATGGTTCAGTCCATACAGACACACTGTATCACTAAAGTCTGAATGGTTCAGTCCATACAGACACACTGTGTCACTGCATTCTGAATGGTTCAGTCCATACAGACACACTGTATCACTGCATTCTGAATGGTTCAGTCCATACAGACACACTGTATCACTGCATTCTGAATGGTTCAGTCCATACAGACACACTGTATCACTGCATTCTGAATGGTTCAGTCCATACAGACACACTGTATCACTGCATTCTGAATGGTTCAGTCCATACAGACACACTGTATCACTGCAGTCTGAATGGTTCAGTCCATACAGACACATTGTATCACTGCAGTCTGAATGGTTCAGTCCATACAGACACACTGTATCACTGCAGTCTGAATGGTTCAGTCCATACAGACACACTGTATCACTGCATTCTGAATGGTTCAGTCCATACAGACACACTGTATCACTGCATTCTGAATGGTTCAGTCCATACAGACACACTGTATCACTGCATTCAGAATGGTTCAGTCCATACAGACACACTGTATCACTGCATTCTGAATGGTTCAGTCCATACAGACACACTGTATCACTGCATTCTGAATGGTTCAGTCCATACAGACACACTGTATCACTGCATTCTGAATGGTTCAGTCCATACAGACACACTGTATCACTGCAGTCTGAATGGTTCAGTCCATACAGACACACTGTATCACTGCATTCTGAATGGTTCAGTCCATACAGACACACTGTATCACTGCATTCTGAATGGTTCAGTCCATACAGACACACTGTATCACTGCATTCTGAATGGTTCAGTCCATACAGACACACTGTATCACTGCAGTCTGAATGGTTCAGTCCATACAGACACACTGTATCACTGCAGTCTGAATGGTTCAGTCCATACAGACACACTGTATCACTGCATTCAGAATGGTTCAGTCCATACAGACACACTGTATCACTGCATTCTGAATGGTTCAGTCCATACAGACACACTGTATCACTGCATTCTGAATGGTTCAGTCCATACAGACACACTGTATCACTGCAGTCTGAATGGTTCAGTCCATACAGACACACTGTATCACTGCATTCAGAATGGTTCAGTCCATACAGACACACTGTATCACTGCAGTCTGAATGGTTCAGTCCATACAGACACACTGTATCACTGCAGTCTGAATGGTTCAGTCCATACAGACACACTGTATCACTGCATTCTGAATGGTTCAGTCCATACAGACACACTGTATCACTGCATTCAGAATGGTTCAGTCCATACAGACACACTGTATCACTGCATTCTGAATGGTTCAGTCCATACAGACACACTGTATCACTGCATTCAGAATGGTTCAGTCCATACAGACACACTGTATCACTGCAGTCTGAATGGTTCAGTCCATACAGACACACTGTATCACTGCATTCTGAATGGTTCAGTCCATACAGACACACTGTATCACTGCATTCTGAATGGTTCAGTCCATACAGACACACTGTATCACTGCATTCTGAATGGTTCAGTCCATACAGACACACTGTATCACTGCATTCTGAATGGTTCAGTCCATACAGACACACTGTATCACTGCATTCTGAATGGTTCAGTCCATACAGACACACTGTATCACTGCAGTCTGAATGGTTCAGTCCATACAGACACACTGTATCACTGCATTCTGAATGGTTCAGTCCATACAGACACACTGTATCACTGCATTCTGAATGGTTCAGTCCATACAGACACACTGTATCACTGCATTCTGAATGGTTCAGTCCATACAGACACACTGTATCACTGCATTCTGAATGGTTCAGTCCATACAGACACACTGTATCACTGCAGTCTGAATGGTTCAGTCCATACAGACACACTGTATCACTGCAGTCTGAATGGTTCAGTCCATACAGACACACTGTATCACTGCATTCAGAATGGTTCAGTCCATACAGACACACTGTATCACTGCATTCTGAATGGTTCAGTCCATACAGACACACTGTATCACTGCATTCTGAATGGTTCAGTCCATACAGACACACTGTATCACTGCAGTCTGAATGGTTCAGTCCATACAGACACACTGTATCACTGCATTCAGAATGGTTCAGTCCATACAGACACACTGTATCACTGCAGTCTGAATGGTTCAGTCCATACAGACACACTGTATCACTGCAGTCTGAATGGTTCAGTCCATACAGACACACTGTATCACTGCATTCTGAATGGTTCAGTCCATACAGACACACTGTATCACTGCATTCAGAATGGTTCAGTCCATACAGACACACTGTATCACTGCATTCTGAATGGTTCAGTCCATACAGACACACTGTATCACTGCATTCAGAATGGTTCAGTCCATACAGACACACTGTATCACTGCAGTCTGAATGGTTCAGTCCATACAGACACACTGTATCACTGCATTCTGAATGGTTCAGTCCATACAGACACACTGTATCACTGCATTCTGAATGGTTCAGTCCATACAGACACACTGTATCACTGCATTCAGAATGGTTCAGTCCATACAGACACACTGTATCACTGCAGTCTGAATGGTTCAGTCCATACAGACACACTGTATCACTGCAGTCTGAATGGTTCAGTCCATACAGACACACTGTATCACTGCAGTCTGAATGGTTCAGTCCATACAGACACACTGTATCACTGCAGTCTGAATGGTTCAGTCCATACAGACACACTGTATCACTGCAGTCTGAATGGTTCAGTCCATACAGACACACTGTATCACTGCATTCTGAATGGTTCAGTCCATACAGACACACTGTATCACTGCAGTCTGAATGTGGACAGTCTGTCTTTTCAGTAAAGAACTCCAGTCTCTAAAGACCTGCTCCAGTGAGTCTCTAAAATGTATATTCATATCTAATACTACAGCAGTGTGTGCAGTGGACAGACAGTCTTATATGTAATATTATATCCAGTGTGTGCAGTGGACAGACAGTCTTATATGTAATATTATATCCAGTGTGTGCAGTGGACAGACAGTCTTATATGTAATATTATATCCAGTGTGTGCAGTGGACAGACAGTCTTATATGTAATATTATATCCAGTGTGTGCAGTGGACAGACAGTCTTATATGTAATATTATATCCAGTGTGTGCAGTGGACAGACAGTCTTATATGTAATATTATATCCAGTGTGTGCAGTGGACAGACAGTCTTATATGTAATATTATATCCAGTGTCTGCAGTGGACAGACAGTCTTATATGTAATATTATATCCAGTGTGTGCAGTGGACAGACAGTCTTATATGTAATATTATATCCAGTGTGTGCAGTGGACAGACAGTCTTATATGTAATATTATATCCAGTGTGTGCAGTGGACAGACAGTCTTATATCCAGTGTGTGCAGTCAGGGGACAGTCTCATAAAATCAATCCCCATCATCATATCATGGGGAACCAAGATGTCAACCATAGAGGTTGGATGCAGTGCAACTAGTTCCTACAAAACCTTATTCTAATCCTAAACCTTGTAACTTCTATACAGAAAACCGCTCTCCTCGGTGTGTGAACCAACACTGCTACACTGGAAAGGCAAAGAACGACAAAAAAAAGGAAGATAAAAGCAGAAAGCCACATGCTTCATCAACAGCCAGCAGTAGCTTCAGCACCGGACAGCTCCGGGTGCACACCATGCAGTGGACACCTGGCGCTGTCCAGTGCTGAAGCTCTTCACCTCCACCTAGCATTACCTAAATCTACCCCTGATTAACCTCTCAGCCCTGAGTTAAAGATTGTCCTACAATGGTGGTGTGCACAATTAATGAAAATAGCCCATCTATGAGCTCACAACTTTGTGTTGTGAGCTTGTAGATCTGCTATTTTCACTATATTAACCCTTTAAAACAGTGCAATGTTTTAGTAGCACTTCGCGCCGCGTTTCGAGCTTGCGGATCTGCTTCTTTTGATGCTTTTGTGTGACAAAAAAAACACAAAGAGATACAAGGTTTCTGCCCGACAGCCACGGTGTAGCAACCAAGGTTTTTCAGAAAACTGTTAGGAATTACATTTTTACATTTGTAGAATCGGCCTCAAGGTCTTAAAGCAGGGGTCTTCAACGTTTTCAGGCTAAGGACCCCCTAGCTGAGAGAGACATGAAGCAGGGACCGCCTCTATATTGTATAAAATTGTGTTTCAGATTAACTTTTTTTTTTTACTTGGTCTGCTCTTTTTTCCCTCTACACCTATACCTCTTGGCCAAAAATAGCAGATCTACAAGCTATTTTTGGCTAAAGTTCTCCTCAGAATAGGGGTGTTCAAGTGGTTAAAACATAAAAAGCATATCACACAAAGATTTGGTGGCCCCCCTGTAGTAACTGTGAGGACCCCCTAGGGGTCCCGGACCCCCTGTTGAAGACCACTATCTTAAAGGGTTAAATAAAAATGAAAGTACATTGATCACAATAGAGGCTAACGTTTTAAATAAAGGTGATATTGATGTGAAGTCGTGTCGCCCACCTTACCCACGCCTATACAGCGCTAGCTTTAGCATTAGCACTGGTCCTCCCCATGGTGGGTGGGGGCATCCGGAGCTGAAACCATTCTATTCACCTTTGCCCAGGTTGGGGAGTGACATAGCAGATAGTCTATTTTAAACATAATGCATCTTATTTAGGCTATGAAGCACTGCATAATAAGTTGCTATTTCTGTCCTTGCAGTTCACTAGCTGTGCATTACAGCAAAATATGATGACATTTATTTGGACAAATTCAGCACTATCTCTACATTCATATCAAAGTGTGGCACACTTTTATTTAGCTTTTCCCAAAGTGAAGTAACTCAGAAGTTTGTTCATTGCCCCTATAGATGGGGGTGATGTAGCTCCCCTTATACCACTGGCAGATACAAATATATGTTGTAATTGCATTATAATTGATGGCGAGTGACTTATGATTGCCGGCTTTGTCATAATGACATGTCCAGCGGTTAAATGAAGGAACTTCCTTCCTGTCAGGCACAGCAGTGCGTTTCGTTTGGACGTGAACCGCACCGCATTGACGCGTGCGTGGAAGTGTAACCACAGCACCGCATTTAGCAGCTAGAGCAGAATCCAGGCAATCAGATAAGATCATTAAGCTATAGCATCCAGGCTATCAGATCATTAAGCTATAGCATCCAGGCTATCAGATCATTAAGCTATAGCATCCAGGCTATCAGATCATTAAGCTATAGCATCCAGGCTATCAGATCATTAAGCTATATCCAGGCTATCAGATCATTAAGCTATAGCATCCAGGCTATCAGATAAGATCATTAAGCTATAGCATCCAGGCTATCAGATCATTAAGCTATAGAATTCAGGCAATCAGATCGTGAGGGTGTGAGAGAGAGTTGTGAGGAGGATTACCATCTGAAATGTACAAACAAAACGAAATGAAATGAAATAAAATGAAAAATGATTACATGCCCTATGGCAGCCTATAGGCTACTTGGTGTTCTTTACTCTTATCAAATAGCCGATCAAGTATGAGTTCCTGCAATCTATGCATCTATGATGTTATTTCTGTTTTTACAACCACCGACCGTTTTTTATTCCATTTCATTTTAATCCACCCTGTTAGTTGTCATATATATATATATATATATATATATATATATATATATAGCCTACACATGTATATATAAATCAGCTCCCCAGTTGTAAAAGGATGCATATCTGGAGCCGCTACAGATCAGAACAGAGCAGATGCATAATTATGGATCAAATATAAGATATTAGAGGATTATTGTCCACCAAACATGTTCAGTATGAAAAGCATCTCGTTTCAAAGGGACGCATCGGGTCCTGACAGAATAGATGGAGCTTCTTATATATATAGAGACATATCTATATATCTATACATAGATATATTTCTACATCTATAGGCCTATAGATATAGATATAGATATAGATATAGATATAAAAAGCATCTCAGCATCCTGACAGAAACAGAATACATGGAGCTTTCTTACCGCATCGCTCCTACAGATCCCAGGCGTCTCCTCCTCATCATCATCATCCATGTTGGTGTGTGTGTGTGTGTGTGTGTGTGTGTGTGTGTGTGTGTGTGTGTGTGTGTGTGTGTGTGTGTGTGCGCGCGTGTGCGCACACACACACGCGTGCGTGCGTGCGTACGCGCGTGCGTGCGTGCGTGCGTGCGTGCGTGCGTGTGCGTGCGTGCGTGCGTGTGAGTTCCTACAATGACGGCATCGGGTATCTCCAGAGGTATATAGACCTCCGTACCTCCGCACCTCGCAGACTAACGGTCAGTGTTGCTGCGCAACTCTGCAGCATCAGCCCCGTTCCCTCATCCCTCCTCCCTCCCTCTATACGATCTACAAGCTCAGCAAATAGCAGATGCAGATCTACAAGCTCGGGAAAGCGCAGAAATTAGCCTATCTACAAGCTCTGCACGTGTCGCGCTGTGATGTGTGCACAGCTTGTAGATCTGCTATTTTTGGCGGCGCAGCACCGACCGACGGCGAAATAATAGTAAAAAAAAAAAAATGAAAAAAATTCAAACGCAGCTCACTGAGGCATGGAGCACCTCACCTGTAGGGGTCGCACTTGAGTAAGATATAAAATAATCTCTCCTATGGCTGGGTGGCTGTGTGACAATTTAAGACCTTTTTAATACCAAAAAAATATATTTTCAACACTTTCACTTATTTATCTGTGGAACTGAGTCAAACTAAATGTAATGCCTCAACTCCTACAGGGTGGGGGGTCCCCAGTTCAAATATGATCATGTTGGGGGTCCCCAGTTCAAATATGATCATGTTGGGGGTCCCCAGTTCAAATATAATCATTTTGGGGATCCCCAGTTCAAATATGATTATTTTGGGGATCCCCAGTTCAAATATAATCATTTTGGGGGGTCGCGGCCTGAAAAGGTTGAGAACTACTATGAAGGCTATACATATAGTGGACATTTCTGTTCATAAAAGTATATTTTACTGTTAAATGTTGTGGTTGTTGTGATGCTAGCCACTGTGTGTGGAGCTGATGTTTTCAACCTCTTGTTATATGCCAGGCCTGTGCCTTTAAGGGGGTGGGGCCTGGGAGTGAAACGTGATGACGTTGACGCACTGTTGTTGTTGTGCCGGTGCGGAAGTGATATGGCGCGAGTGAGTACCGGGAGAAAGATATTGTAACAGAAAAGAGAGAAGCATCCATTGAAAAGTATAACCTGTATGGTCAGTAATAAATGATACCCGTTCGTTCTCTACCAAGAAGTTGTATGGACTAATTCTATAAAGGTTACCACGTTAAACGAGCCAAGTTTCCAGACGCTCCCAACCACGCGTGGAGCTACAGGTAACACTCTGTTTCACCGACGGTCTTGGTCTCACCAGCCTAGTCTCAGCACCTGGGAATGTCAAAATAGACGCAGCAGACACCATTGTATTCTCTCTCTAACCGTGACGGTCCTAGACATTAGAAGTGAATTGTGTGTTCTGGGAGATAACACAGCGTTCTGCCATGCGAATAGATCATGTTTATCACAGTGACTGTATTTCTAATGACATAATTCTAGCAAGGCTATAATGATTTCATAAGTTAATAATGTGTTTTCTGTTAGGGTCTATGCGAACAACAATACAACAATACTAATGAAGACACACACATTTGCTCTTAGTAACTGGGACTTGAAAAAACAGTAATAGTAAAAACGCACACATTGGCTCTTTAATCACTAGGATATACATTGCCATATAAGGATATAAGTCATTTGCTCATAATAACTAAGGCTTAAAAAGGATATCAGTTGCCATATAAGGATATAAGTTGTCAACAGTCCCCCTTTTCACGTGGGTTTCCCACGTGACGAGAAGTGGCACGGGACTACACTGTCGCCTCTGCATCGGCCACCTCCACCGGTCCTTCATTGTCCATCAGGGACTGTGTCTCAGCGTCTATCACTCCCATCTGATATGGAGCACTTGGGCCCATTTTCTCTGTCAGGCAGAATCAAGCAGCGGACACAAAGAGCACATACAAGGAATACAACAACAAATGCAGCAGCGGACACACAGAGCGCATAGAAGGAATGCAGCAACACTCACACCCAATAAGCACATGAGCCTTCAGCAAACATACAGCAAACATAACATAAAGCAAACATACAGCAAACATGGCATGTATTTTTATGCACAAGTGGTTATTATGCACAGGGGGAACACAGGTGGTACTGCTGCAGTTGGTGCCATCGGGACAAATCTCTCAAAGGGTTTGCATGGTGTGGCTTCTGGGTAGATCTCCTGTGTCTGTTGACAAATAAAGGCTTCCATTGCAATTAGGATTTGTATTACATATTCTTACAGATTGCCAGTGTCCAGGGGCGTCCCCCTTAATCACTGGTCCTGGAATGTCGCCCTGTGGTTAGTTTGTATGTGGAATAACCAGTACTGCTGTTAATAGATGAACATACAAATTGAATTACTTAAAACTACTGTTGCTAACTAAGTGTTACCACTTCCATCATATCTGACTAAATTACTGACCATTCAAATGTTTTTTGTTTTTTTTTAGAATGATATCACACTCAAATAGACATGAGCCCTCTGCCCCTCTCTTTATTAACTATTCATTATTGCCTATAAATAAGGTACATGTTTTTCAAACCTACTTATTTATGTTCAAATTAAAAAATGTAAACACACCAATCCTTATTCTTATCATATATTTTATTTAATTACTTCTGATATTCACTCCTACCCTACAAGGCAAATAACATCAATACTTCATCTCATTTAGCGGCCCTAGTTATGAAGCTTTCTAGATGTGTCACTTAAGTCTTTAAAATCCTTCCCAATATTTAAGAAACATACTTCTCCCCTTAAACTTGTATTATTTTATATTGTTCTTATTGAACATTTAATCCTGTTATTTTAATGCCCTCTTCCATGAAGGAAATGATTCCAAATACACTTGGATGAAATTGTCCTACTTGCCTGACTATTTCAAATCCTGCTTGTAAAATTGTCTCAAACTTAATTGTCACCTTCTTACTTCATATCCTGCTTGTAAGCCTTGGTCAGGGTGCCTATAATGCTTCAGTGTGATTGTGCTGTCTGATTCGAGTGGTGATAGGTCATGTCTGATTTTCACATTGATTTCAATGTATTTTCATGGGGTTCATGTGGTATGTTGTGGCTGTATACTATATGTGTACATATGTCGAAATGCTGTGATTTGAACCGCCAGAGGGCCTATCTCTCTCCCCCCTTTTTTTGTTCTGAAAAAGGGCTGCACTAACATTCTCACCTTTTTCAGAAACATACAAATAAATCCTGATATGTTTTGGGCAATAATTATATCTGGGAACTAATTAAACCAACTCTGCCCTACATAAGCCATCCACTATTCAAATTGTCAGAAGAAAATGTGCTTTCACATGCTTTTGGGCCGGAGAGTCCCGGTATGACATTGTCCAGCGACTCCATAACACCATCACGTGACATCTGTTGGAACGTAGATGCAAAACAGTTCATCTTTCCTGAGCACTCCCCCAAAATGCTCATTTGATGTAGCAGATGTATTTCCAACGGGTCCTGTGGTACAGTCCTCTCTCCTGCACAGCACATATTTCACTTGTGATGCAGCACCAGTTGCATTGTTTATATCACTGCCCATGTAGGCTGGCCCATCCACACTTGTATTGTATTGTCCAAGAGCTGCAAACAGTGTAACTCCAATTGGGAAAGCAGATAGTCCATATTGTCCAGACCATAGTATGTGACCGCAAAAATTCTCTGCACTTGGGTGTTTTGTTTTTTGGAAAATGGCCGTTATTATAATGTGTAGGGTAGCAGCTACAGTATAAGGATGTGAGAATTTCACCATGGGGTGTACTTCTGACTAGACTGCATGTTTGTCTATGTTTTTGTTATCATTACTCTTCTGCTCTACATCTTTGATTTGGGCTTTTAGAAGTCTTATCTCTAGATCCAGAGGTGGAGAAAAGCTGTTGTTACGGGTATAGGGTTCTGTATGTGTACTGCTGCGGCCATGCAATGTCATGTTGTGTGTGGCTGTCCGTGCACCCTGACCTCTGTCATACTCTGTCATAGTGCCTTCTAATCTCACCTTTCTCTGCCTTCTCCGCTGGTTCTGCTTAAACCTGTAATCCTCCTCTTCCTGTCTTAACAACTGTTCTTCCTCACTCGCTGTCTGTCCTGTGTGTGACCTGTGACCAGCGCTTTCTATGTCTGACTCCTCAATGTATGATTTATGCATTCTCTCTGTTCTCAGCCTCCGCTCCTCCTGGTTTCTCTCCCAACTCGTTTCACTGGCCTGATCCTTCTTTGACTGTTGCCTCATTTCTGACTGAATCTGTCTTGCGTGTTCCTTTTCCTGTTCAGATGTCATGCGATCCCTATAGTGAGCTACTGTATCTGCTTCAGTTTGTTCTAAGTCTATCATTCCTCCTTTCTCTTCTACTAGTGGGGCCTGCATGTGTGCGTTTGCGTATGGGAGTGGAATATTGGCTAACTCGCCTAACCCTGGATAGATTGAGGCTGTCGGGATGGGGTTAGGCCCCTTCTCTGAGCTGGCTTGTTTTTTGGGTGACATAATCATTTTGGATCGAGTTTGTACACTGTCATGTGCAGACACAAGAGAGAAAATCAGTGCCTTTCTATTCTCCATAAATTGTACTAATTCCCTAAATTTACCTCTTTTGATTAGAGACGCAGATTTTAACGCTTCTTTAGCGGCCTGAAGTTTTTTCTCAGCCTCTTTGTACTCTTTCAGTAATGTGGCTGTTATGGGCGTGACACTGTCATCTGTGGGGAAGATTTTCTGAGTCTGCCATTCCTCTTTTAGGGCGTCTAATTGTTTAGCTACTTTTTCCTTTTTATCAACTGAGGTTGCCATGAGGACAAACCTCCTGATTTCAAACCATGTTTTAACAAAATTATTCATCTTGCGTGTTCTTATGCTGGGCCAGCTAACTCTAGCCAACACCAAACAGTCACTTCTGGTTTCAGGTGATTTTTTTATCTAGGTCTGTTTCAACCAACGCTTTTATAATATAATAAGATTCTCACTACAATTGCCAATTTTATGAACCCACATATTACAATGTCTCCCTGTTTCTCTCTGAACTGCAAGTGCGGCCATATAACCAGACAGTTTCTCTCCTCTCTTTATCTCCCTGTGTGAAACTTCCAAGGCCTGGCTTACAAAGTGATATACTACAGGAAACCTCGCTCAGTCTCTGTGTGGGTGTGTGCATGTGTATGTGTTTGTGCATGTGTGTGTGTGTGTGTGTGTGTGTGTGTGTGTGTGTGTATACGTCTGCGTTTGTGTGTGTGTGTGTGTGTGTGTGTGTGTGTGTGTGTGTGTGTGTGTGTGTGTGTGTGTGTGTGTGTGTGTGTGTGTGTGTGTGTGTGTGTGTGTGTGTGTGTGTGTGTGTATACGTCTGCGTTTGTGCGCGTGTGTGTGTGTGTGTGTGTGTGTGTGTGTGTGTGTGTGTGTGTGTGTGTGTGTGTGTGTGTGTGTGTGTGTGTGTGTGTGTGTGTGTGTGTGTTTGTGTGTGTGTGTGTGTGGGAGTGTGTGGGAGTGTATGTGAGCGTATGTGTTAGTAGTGAGAAAAAGTACTCAAATGTTTTACTCAAGTAAAAGTATC
This sequence comes from Gymnoscopelus microlampas, assembly GCF_963454915.1. NCBI lineage: Eukaryota > Metazoa > Chordata > Actinopteri > Myctophiformes > Myctophidae > Gymnoscopelus > Gymnoscopelus microlampas. The sequence continues at coordinate 804,788 of NC_139958.1, read as the reverse complement.
CCTACCACCATGAGGTATTCTACTACAACCAAACGTCTAGAGTTCACACTTTACTTGAATAAAAGTACAACCAGTCTTGGTCTCAAAATATTCTCAAAGCGCCAAGAGCACAAGTACTAAACTGTATGGAAACAACAGATTAACAAGTTCACACAACGCACAGCAGTGTCTCGTTCTGATTGGTCTTGCCCAAAGTGCGCATTCGACCTGGAACCTTCTACCACAAATCGATTATTATAGATATTATAGATTGTTGAGGATTTAACCCAATGTGCACCTTGTTTTAAATCAGTTGAGAATCACTGCTGTCACTAAACTATGCCTCCCACAATGTGCCCCACAGAAACTCTTCAATGATATACACTCTTAATTTTCTGATGAAGAGCGAACCACCCTCACAATGTATCCCCACAGATAAAATAGTTACAACTTTTAATCATAAGTCATTTTGTACCATCGCACGGGACCTGCCACCCTTTATTCATAAGTCATTTTATACCATTGTATGGGACCTGCTACCCTTTATTCATAAGTCATTTTGTACCAGTGTACGGGACCTGCCACCCTTTAACAACATTTTATAAAATGTGTTCTACGTTCAATCTGTTTTTGTCCTAAATTTGGATTAACAACATTTGCTTGCGTGGGGAGACAACAGATTTGAAATATGTCCAATCGCAGAATTTTTTAAAGGCTTCTGCTCACCTGATTTTTATGCCCGGGCTTGTTGTCTCTCCCAGCAGTGAATGTTGATCGGTCAGTTGAGTCCTGTCCTTGGTTAGCTCTTTTTCACCAATCACGTCGGGGTCACCATGTTGTTGAGACTGGGCTAAAACAACAGACAAATTGTGCAATGTAATAATTTGTAACCCTTCAGATCACACGTCTCCGCGCGTCCGTTGAATTGGTGAAATTAAAAGCAGACAAGACTGTTAAAATTAAGTGTATTTAATAATATAGCAGTAAGTTAAACTAATTACAGATTGAATATAGAAATGTACTTAACAGAGATCTCTGGGCTCCCAATCAACTGTCCTTAACAGCAACAAGTTACTTCGAGGTCAGTTCATCAGGTCTGAGCCCCGCTATCTGTCCCTGGAGCCTATTTATAATATCCTATACATGTTATACTAAAAGTTATCAAAAGAAGTCGCTGTCGGTCAACCATGGTTTCTTCATCAGGGTGGGCAAGTGGTCCCCCCCTGGCTGATTTACGGGTTTGAATGACGACCTTGGATCCACGGCCCGAGTGCCTCGCACCTATGGAATGCAGCACATCCTCCCTACAGATAACAGTCTGGGCATACTGTCTCAATGCATCGGCCGGCAGTAAGCATCCCCATTGGTCCAGGTTCTCTTCCCAGGGTGTGCAAGTGGCCCCACTGATTTACCGGTCCAGCCGGCGGTCTTGGTCTCACCAGCCTAGTCTCAGCACCTGGGAATGTCAAAATAGACGCAGCGGACACCATTGTATTCTCTCTCTAACCGTGACGGTCCTAGACATTAGAAGTGAATTGTGTCTTCTGGGAGATAACACAGCGTTCTGCCATGCGAATAGATCATGTTTATCACAGTGACTGTATTTCTAATGACATAATTCTAGCAAGGCTATAATGATTTCATAAGTTAATAATGTGTTTTCTGTTAGGGTCTATGCGAACAACAATACAACAATACTAATGAAGACACACACATTTGCTCTTAGTAACTGGGACTTGAAAAAACAGTAATAGTAAAAACGCACACATTGGCTCTTTAATCACTGGGATATATATTGCCATATAAGGATATAAGTCATTTGCTCATAATAACTAAGGCTTAAAAAGGATATCAGTTGCCATATAAGGATATAAGTTGTCAACAAAATTAAACTGAAACGAAAATGCATTTTCTGTTTTATTAAGAGCTGGAGAGGCAAGGAGACTCCTTTTACTGAACAAACACAATAGATAGATAGCAATACCACAATATAAGAATACTCTGGTACAAGTTAAAAGGCCTGTGAAAGTGTCGGCTTTGCTGTAGGCTATATGTTAGAGAGAGAGAGAGAGAGAGAGAGAGAGAGAGAGAGAGAGAGAGAGAGAGAGAGAGAGAGAGAGAGAGAGAGAGAGAGAGAGAGAGAGAGAGAGAGAGAGAGAGAGAGAGAGAGAGAGAGAGAGAGAGAGAGAGAGAGAGAGAGAGAGAGAGAGAGAGAGAGAGAGAGAGAGAGAGAGAGAGAGAGAGAGAGAGAGAGAGAGACGTCTATGGGAATTCAGAACGGGGGGAAAGGTTTACGGTTCTAAAGGTCTAAGGTATTCTCTAAAATTCAAATGGTAGCCTAAGTAGGCCGAACGTTGTGGAGTTGGAACGGAGTTTGTATTTAAAAGTATGAAGGGCTAGTTAGGCTTGTCACAGTGGTTCTCAAACATTTTGTTGTCAAGGACCCCCACATTGATATGCATTTGGCCACGGACCCCCACGGGCACACAAAATAAGTATTCAACATTTGGCAAGATGTCGGGGACACGTTCACTCTGTGTCAGAGCTGGGAATCAAACTTTCAAGTTCCCATTGTGTAGGCAGGCTCTGGATCCATTGAGCCACTGTGTTTCATTTTATGTTAAGCTTCATCAAAAGACAAATGGATAATGCTATAAAAGCCAGAGGCTTTGTGGTTTATAAACCTTCAAACATCTAGACAAGCAACACAACAAACCATAGACTAATATGCTGTTAAACGTTTTGTTTTCTTCTTTTTATTGTATCATTGTTTGTTGTTAATCAAAGCAGAATGAAGACTGTGATGAAGCAAGGCAGCAGGCAGCACAGTGTGTTGAAGCTCTGTCTACATGATCCAGAGGTTTGAGGGTTCAAATCCCACCCAGCTCTTTACTCTGAAGCTTTCCCCAGGTCCAGTCCATTGAACATTCAAACATCTCAACGAGCAATAGCACAGCAATTATACAAACACATTTTAACTGCATATCTTTATATGCATTTTGTTTCATTGTTAAATGTATGTTAGGACACTGTCTACATCAGGGGTCTTCAACAGGGGGTCCGGGACCCCTAGGGGGTCCTCAGAGCTACTATAGGGGGTCCACCAAATCTTTGTGTGATAGGATTTCGTTTTTTTTACATTAACCACTTGAACCCTAGAATTCATTTTCTGAGGGGAACATTAGCCAAAAATAGCAGATCTACAAGCTGTCAGCGACGCGTTGAGAGCTTGTAGATCTGCTACCCACTGAGCATTTTTCAGGCTGTTAGACGTCTAAAATAGGTCTAAGGGCTAGGCTAAAACGGGGTTCTAATTGGTCCTGTTGCTGCCCCTGAGCCCTTATAGCTGAGGCCTGCTAGCTTAACAGAGCAGCTCAGTCACACATTGAAAGCCAGAGTGAGAGGTGGAGAGACAGACAGCATGTGTTTGTTTGAGGCGCAGCAAGGTATGAAATGTTTGTTTGTTGTATGCAACATTCACTCAAATGATTAAGTAATGTTAAAAGGTATTCAGTTTGAGTGAAATGGTTTGTTGTCCACAGTTCCTGCTGTCGCATGCTGTGCCTGTTTGTTTGGTGAACCCAGTTGAAGTTTAAAGTTCCAAGGTGGCTTGCAACATAGCACCCCCGGTTAGCGGAGTGAGGTACAGCATTGTTTATTTGTTTGGGTTTGTTTGCTTTTGTGAGTTAATTCATTGTATTTGTTTAGTATTGTCTTTGGGTTATGGTGCTTTTTGCTTTGTTCTTTTGTTTGCTTTGGTTTTTGTTTGTTTGCAGTTTAAATGAATTAACTATTGAATCACTGCATTATAATTGATCGTTTTATTGTTGAATTGAATAAGTTGAGCTGAATTTAATTGGAAAGTGATTGATTGAAATGCACAGATTTTATTGTTTGATGTGAAACTATGAAATGATGAGTTATTGTATTTGTAGTAATATTTATTCTCCATTTTATAGTTTTCACAGTGTTCGACGATGATAATGAGACCATCCAGCTTCGTATTTTCATAAACCGAGGGCAGCTACAGTGAACTCACCGCAGAAGCCACTCAACGTCGGCACCACACCTCATCTACAGCCACCTTGTACTTCAAATAATCCAAGTCATCAGCCATCTCAAGTTTGCCACACCACAGTAACGTATGCACTCAGAGGACTTATGAAAGGTAGCCTCTATGTTTCATTGGACTGAAGGTTGCTTAAAGCACAAGACAATACATTGAAAAAAGGAAAAAGAAATATATAAAATATAAAAAATGGAACTAAAAAATGGAAAGAAAGGGTGAAAAAACAAAGTGTCTTCTGATTGAGAGATTTAAAGGTTATTTCACAAAGGCCTAAGGTATTTAGCCTCAAATTCAGAAGTATTCAAGCTGCATTGATGTATTGATGAAAAGACAAGTAAAGGGGACACTTGTATAATTCGTTTGCAATTTATTGGTTTTGTTTTGTATTGTTTGATATAATGATGTTGGGTTTAAGTGGTAAGTCTGTAGATCTGAGTTGATGGTTTAAGAATTGAATGTAAAAGCCCAGACTAAGTAACCCCGAAGTATTGTAAGTGATCAAACTAAAAGTAAAGCGCAAACAAATGTTAACCCCGAATGAGACAGTAGTAAATACGCAGCAGCCTATTGAACACAAAGAGAGAACAGTCAATCAGTGATGTACAAACTGTATTCACATCAGTGTTGATTTTGACAGCAAATTTTGATTTTGTTTTACTCATAGTCTTCTGAAATGTTTTGTCTAGTTTGTTTTAGTAGACTAAGTATAAGATTATAGTCGAATAAATCTACACTTGATTTAGTCGACTAAAATATATTTCGGCGGTGCCTTGATGGTGTCGTAATGGCTGATTTTACACCTGGTTGCATGCTGAAAATAGCCGATCTACAAGCTCACAACGTGTCGCACTGCGACGCGTTGTGAGCTTGTAGATCGGCTATTTTCAGAGGCAACACCCGAACGCAACTAACCATAAAATGACTTGTCTTTTACTGGATCAACACTGATTCACATGCAGGTAAGGACATGGTGTCAAAAAGCAAAAGGTGCTGGTAGTATGGTACTCCTGCTTTAGCGGGACGGGGTTCAACTCCCTGGGGTGCCCTGCTGACCTTTTTCACCTTTGTCCTCTGTTGTATGTTTACCAGAAATGTTGAGTAGAACCGTGTGTGTTTGTGTGTGTGTGTGTGTGTGTGTGTGTGTGTGTGTGTGTGTGTGTGTGTGTGTGTGTGTGTGTGTGTGTGTGTTCAGTTGCAACTTCAGTTGATTGTGACCTGAAACGCAATTACTCTCCAGGTAATTAGTGTGTGTGTGTGTGTGTGTGTGTGTGTGTGTGTGTGTGTGTGTGTGTGTGTGTGTGTGTGTGTGTGTGTGTGTGTGTGTGTGTGTGTGTGTGTGTGTGTGTGTGTGTGTGTGTGTGTATAATCCAGACACAGGAACAGTAGAGGAGGCCCAAAGACATGGAGGTCAGGAGGTCACACACATGGAGCTCCACAAGCCCGCAAGTACTGATTATAATTTTTTGATTTTTTTTTGTAAAAACTAAAAAAATATTTATTTTATATATCAATCATTTGATTAACCACTAATAAGAGACATTAATCCCCAGTGGATATCCATTATGTTTTAAATAATAATGTATAACCACTCACCATACTGACTCTTGACCAAAGCTCTTAATCTAAACCATTTCCATGTAGATCATTCCCTCTTTTCTCGTGCGGTTCATTGATGTCGAACGACTTCTTATTAACTCTTTCACTGCCAGACTTATTTCTGGCTGCGTCTACATTTTAATGAAAGCAAAACAGAGGTCATGGTGTTCAGACCCAGCACAGCCCTGTGACTCCTCTCTGGTTCTGGGATCCTGAGATGTTTATTGTGTATAGTGTTGCTCTTAGTATATATTTTTGTTACTGAGTGTACAGCACCTTGGTTCAAGGCTGTTGTTTTAACCCATTAAGACCTAAGACGATTCTTAAAAATGTTTTCTAAATCCTAAGAGTTTTTTGAAAACATAAAGGTAGCACTTTACAATAATGACCCGTTATAAAGCATTTATAAACGTTTATAAGTAGTTTGTAGACTATTAACAAATCATTAACAACCTGTTTGTTGACATTCATAAATGATTACTAAAACCTTTATAACTACAGTTACAAATCATTTGTAAAGTATTAGTAAGTAGTGAACTATTCATGAATAAGCCATTTATATACATCTGTAAAAGATTATTAAATCATTTGTAACGACCCATTCTAAAGCATTTATAAACGTTTATAAGCAGTTTGTAGACTATTAACAAATCATTAACAACCTGTTTATTGACATTCGTAAATGATTACTAAAACCTTTATAACTACGGTTACAAATCATCTATAAAGGTATTAGTAACTATTCATGAATAAGCCATGTATAATACATCTGTAAATGATTATTAAATCATTTGTAACTGATGTTACATAATATATACAAGCTATTGGTAGCTTGTTCATGTTTAACATATGCTTTGTTAAACATTCCTAAAGTATCTATAAATCCTTAGTACATGTTATTATGTGCCCTATAGTAAAGTGAAGACAGTTCATCATTTACAACTGTCTGTTAATGTGTTTGTTCATGTTTAACATGCTTTGTAAAACATTCCTAAAATATCTATAAATCCTTTGTACATGTTATTATGTGCCCTACAGTAAAGTGAAGACAGTTCATCATTTATGACTGTCTGTTAATGTGGACTTTCTCCTTACCTGTTGCAAACTACCTGGCTTTCATGAATGCAGACACCAAACAATTACTAGAATTATCATTCATGTTAAGCAAATGATGAGTAAGACATTCGTAAAGAGTATGTAAACCATTTGCAGACGTTATCATGAGCCTGAGCCTAGTTGCTTCTTTTGGGCTTGTTTTCATAGACCTGTCCGCTTGTTTCTTTTGCAAAATCTGGCAACACACTGATTACCTGCATTACACCTGCAGTAGCCTACTAGGGAGGAAGTGAACAGTGATGCAGTTGCAGACTGGACAGAAATATGTCTAATTCATGTTTTATGTGTTTTAACTGTCTTGTTGCAGTTGATCGAGGTAACATAAAATGGCTAATCTTACACACAGGAAGTAGCATTATGACTAGGGGGTATTTTGATGGTGGCTGTTTGTATCCACAATGTTTGTTTTGATGTGTAGGCTAGTAATGTCCTCCATGCTTAGCAGTTTAGCTTAGCAGCTAAAGCTAACTTGCACTGGGAGGTGGTGACTGCAGAGGCTCCAAGCTGCTACTCTGTGATTCTGTTGTGATTAATTTCTTTGTTTAAATGTCAGTGTGTGTGCTGTGGCCAAGAGTTGCTACATTTTATATCTTAATAAATTGTTGTATACTTGTATACTATATAACGTTACTTTTGCCACTTTTTGATGTCACATGTTTTACTAATCACTGTTAAACCTGAAATAATAATGCATAGTCTTCACTTTACAACAAGGCCCATGATAACGTTAGCAAATGGTCAACACACTCTTTACGAATGTCTTACGAATCATATATTAAACATGAAAGATAATTCTAGTAATTGTTTGGCATCTGCATTCATGAAAGCCAGGTAGTTTGCAACAGGTAAGGAGAAAGTCACATTAACAGACAGTTGTAAATGATGAACTGTCTTCACTTTACTATAGGGCACATAATAACATGTACTAAGGATTTATAGATATTTTACTCTACTCAGAGTCATAAGTTTACAAAATGTACTAAAGTACAGTGAACGTCTGTGCGGTTTGTCTTCATCACTGAAAATAACGTACATGTAAACTGATATAAAACTGCTGTCATGTGCAGTTGGGGTGAAGAAACACAACCATTTCACTCCTAATAATACCTATTTGATTTGACATTCTGACTTGCTGCTGTAGCTGAGGCTTGAACCTGTTACCTGCGGCTCACTAGTCAGTGACTATCCATTCACCTACAGCTGTTTCCTTGGAATCTGTGGTTCTGAAACGTTTTGTTGTCAACCCCCCAAATTGACATGTATTTGGGCAGTGGACCCCAATGTGAAAAGATGTAGTGTCAGGGCCCCCCATGAAAAAGATGTATATTTATGCTGTAACACATTTTTTTTAAAGTTATTTGTCTTGTTTGTTGTTCAAGTCAAAGCACCAGGAAGGCTGTACTTGTCAGCCATCTGTTAGCTCAATGGGTTGAGACGCAGTATTCATGATCCAGAGGCCATGAGTTCAAATCCCATTGATGTCTTTCCTATGATTCTTTCCTTTGCAGACTGGCTTCCAGAAGATCAACTGAAAACTACCAGGAAGGCTATATTTGTCATCCAACTGTTAGCTCAATGGGTTGAGACGCAGTATACATGATCCAGAGGCCATGAGTTCAAATCCCATTGATGTCTTTCCTTTGCAGACTGGCTTCCAGAAGATCAACTGAAAAGTACCAGGAAGGCTGTACTTGTCAGCCATCTGTTAGCTCAATGGGTTGAGACGCAGTATTCATGATCCAGAGGCCATGAGTTCAAATCCCATTGATGTCTTTCCTATGATTCTTTCCTTTGCAGACTGGCTTCCAGAAGATCAACTGAAAACTACCAGGAAGGCTATATTTGTCATCCAACTGTTAGCTCAATGGGTTGAGACGCAGTATACATGATCCAGAGGCCATGAGTTCAAATCCCATTGATGTCTTTCCTATGATTCTTTCCTTTGCAGACTGGCTTCCAGAAGATCAACTGAAAAGTACCAGGAAGGCTGTACTTGTCAGCCATCTGTTAGCTCAATGGGTTGAGACGCAGTATTCATGATCCAGAGGCCATGAGTTCAAATCCCATTGATGTCTTTCCTATGATTCTTTCCTTGAGTGGGTTCGATTCCCACTCCGAGTCATGTGTCCCCGGTAACTTGGGGCAACGGATAAATTGACTGATATCGTTCGTGATGCTTCCCTTTGCAGAATAACTTCTAGAAAAACAAGTTAAAACCAGGAGGAAACCTGTAACTCTCAGCCAACAGCATAGCTCAACTGGTAGAACGTCTGTCCAATAACATGACTTGACTTGACTTGAGTGGGTTCGATTCCCACTCGAGTCAAGTGTCCCCGGTAACTTGGGGCAACGGATAAATTGACTGATATCCTTAGTGATGCTTCCCTTTGCAGACTAACTTCTAGAAAAACAAGTTAAAACCACCAGGAAACCTGTAACTCTCAGCCTACAGCATAGCTCAACTGGTAGAGCGTCTGTCCAATAACATGACTTGACTTGACTTGAGTGGGTTAGATTCCCACTCGAGTCAAGTGTCCCCGGTATCTTGGGGCAACGGATAAATTGACTGATATCCTTAGTGATGCTTCCCTTTGCAGACTAACTTCTAGAAAACAAGTTAAAACCACCAGGAAACCTGTAACTCTCAGCCAACAGCATAGCTCGACTGGTAGAGCGTCTGTCCAATAACATGACTTGACTTGACTTGACTGGGTTCGATTCCCACTCGAGTCAAGTGTCCCAGTTAACTTGGGGCAACGGATAAATTGACTGATATCCGTAGAATAACTTGTAGGAGTGTGCTGGTTCAAATCCAGTACAACCCAGGGGACACTTGACTCGAGTGGGAATCGAACCCACTCAAGTCAAGTCAAGTCATGTTATTGGACAGACGCTCTACCAGTTGAGCTATGCTGTTGGCTGAGAGTTACAGGTTTCCTGGTGGTTTTAACTTGTTTTTCTAGAAGTTATTCTGCAAAGGGAAGCATCACGAACGATATCAGTCAATTTATCCGTTGCCCCAAGTTACCGGGGACACATGACTCGGAATGGGAATCGAACCCACTCAAGGAAAGAATCATAGGAAAGACATCAATGGGATTTGAACTCATGGCCTCTGGATCATGAATACTGCGTCTCAACCCATTGAGCTAACAGATGGCTGACAAGTACAGCCTTCCTGGTACTTTTCAGTTGATCTTCTGGAAGCCAGTCTGCAAAGGAAAGAATCATAGGAAAGACATCAATGGGATTTGAACTCATGGCCTCTGGATCATGTATACTGCGTCTCAACCCATTGAGCTAACAGTTGGATGACAAATATAGCCTTCCTGGTAGTTTTCAGTTGATCTTCTGGAAGCCAGTCTGCAAAGGAAAGAATCATAGGAAAGACATCAATGGGATTTGAACTCATGGCCTCTGGATCATGAATACTGCGTCTCAACCCATTGAGCTAACAGATGGCTGACAAGTACAGCCTTCCTGGTACTTTTCAGTTGATCTTCTGGAAGCCAGTCTGCAAAGGAAAGACATCAATGGGATTTGAACTCATGGCCTCTGGATCATGTATACTGCGTCTCAACCCATTGAGCTAACACTTGGATGACAAATATAGCCTTCCTGGTAGTTTTCAGTTGATCTTCTGGAAGCCAGTCTGCAAAGGAAAGAATCATAGGAAAGACATCAATGGGATTTGAACTCATGGCCTCTGGATCATGAATACTGCGTCTCAACCCATTGAGCTAACAGATGGCTGACAAGTACAGCCTTCCTGGTGCTTTGACTTGAACAACAAACAAGACAAATAACTTTAAAAAAAATGTGTTACAGCATAAATATACATCTTTTTCATGGGGGGCCCTGACACTACATCTTTTCACATTGGGGTCCACTGCCCAAATACATGTCAATTTGGGGGGTTGACAACAAAACGTTTCAGAACCACAGATTCCAAGGAAACAGCTGTAGGTGAATGGATAGTCACTGACTAGTGAGCCGCAGGTAACAGGTTCAAGCCTCAGCTACAGCAGCAAGTCAGAATGTCAAATCAAATAGGTATTATTAGGAGTGAAATGGTTGTGTTTCTTCACCCCAACTGCACATGACAGCAGTTTTATATCAGTTTACATGTTTACATTACGTGAAGACTATGCATTATTATTTCAGGTTTAACAGTGATTAGTAAAACATGTGACATCAAAAAGTGGCAAAAGTAACGTTATATAGTATACAAGTATACAACAATTTATTAAGATATAAAATGTAGCAACTCTTGGCCACAGCACACACACTGACATTTAAACAAAGAAATTAATCACAACAGAATCACAGAGTAGCAGCTTGGAGCCTCTGCAGTCACCACCTCCCAGTGCAAGTTAGCTGTAGCTGCTAAGCTAAACTGCTAAGCATGGAGGACATTACTAGCCTACACATCAAAACAAACATTGTGGATACAAACAGCCACCATCAAAATACCCCCTAGTCATAATGCTACTTCCTGTGTGTAAGATTAGCCATTTTATGTTACCTCGATCACCTGCAACAAGACAGTTAAAACACATAAAACATGAATTAGACATATTTCTGTCCAGTCTGCAACTGCATCACTGTTCACTTCCTCCCTAGTAGGCTACTGCAGGTGTAATGCAGGTAATCAGTGTGTTGCCAGATTTTGCAAAAGAAACAAGCGGACAGGTCTATGAAAACAAGCCCAAAAGAAGCAACTAGGCTCAGGCTCATGATAACGTCTGCAAATGGTTTACATACTCTTTACGAATGTCTTACTCATCATTTGCTTAACATGAATGATAATTCTAGTAATTGTTTGGTGTCTGCATTCATGAAAGCCAGGTAGTTTGCAACAGGTAAGGAGAAAGTCCACATTAACAGACAGTCATAAATGATGAACTGTCTTCACTTTACTGTAGGGCACATAATAACATGTACAAAGGATTTATAGATATTTTAGGAATGTTTTACAAAGCATGTTAAACATGAACAAACACATTAACAGACAGTTGTAAATGATGAACTGTCTTCACTTTACTATAGGGCACATAATAACATGTACTAAGGATTTATAGATACTTTAGGAATGTTTAACAAAGCATATGTTAAACATGAACAAGCTACCAATAGCTTGTATATATTATGTAACATCAGTTACAAATGATTTAATAATCATTTACAGATGTATTATACATGGCTTATTCATGAATAGTTACTAATACCTTTATAGATGATTTGTAACCGTAGTTATAAAGGTTTTAGTAATCATTTACGAATGTCAATAAACAGGTTGTTAATGATTTGTTAATAGTCTACAAACTGCTTATAAACGTTTATAAATGCTTTAGAATGGGTCGTTACAAATGATTTAATAATCTTTTACAGATGTATATAAATGGCTTATTCATGAATAGTTCACTACTTACTAATACTTTACAAATGATTTGTAACTGTAGTTATAAAGGTTTTAGTAATCATTTACAAATTTCAACAAACAGGTTGTTAATGATTTGTTAATAGTCTACAAACTACTTATAAACGTTTATAAATGCTTTATAACGGGTCATTATTGTAAAGTGCTACCAAAATAAATAAATAATTCAAGATTTTTCAAATATAGCAGATCTACAAGCTCATAGCACTCGGTGCCGCGCTATGAGCTTGTATATCTGCTTGTATATGAGCTTGTATATCTGCTATTTTTGAATAGCCAAATAAATCTAGGTCTTAATGGGTTAAATGTGCTTTATAAATATAGTGGATTGGATTGGTGTAAACGTGCACACTGCACTACACTGTGTTACAAAAATGGCAATTTATCACTTATTTGTTATTCCAGGTCTACGCTATACAGAGCCTACAGCGGTGAGCTTGACCCTACTCCTGCCTATGCTGGCTTCTACTCCTGCCTATGCTGGCTTCAAACCAGGCTCCACTCCACTAATCTGCACATATCATATCATTAAACCACTAGTAGACTCCATCTTTGGTAAAGTACAGGCTGGTAGCATCCTTTCATATCAGCAGCCACCTCCTACGTCAGAGGGTTGTGTCATCAACCATGAGGAAATGCCTTTAGAGGGATACCAGCTAGATCCAACAGAGTGTACATGAGATCTCTGTCTGTGACCGTGTCTCAGTCACACAAGATTGAAGAGGTAACAAGATGCCTGAGTGGCATTCGCTCAGGAAAGAGAGGGTGACGGCTTCAACATTTAGAGAGGTAAGCCACGTTAAGAGGGCAGAGTTCAGCAGAAACCTGGCTGAGAGGATCATCCGAGGAACACGTCAAACCACACTCATGAAGCGAGTCCGATCTGGAGACACGGGTGCAACCCAGAAAAAACATTAACTTAAGGAGATGTGATGCACCATGGCTTGGGCCTCACCTGATGGGCTGGTCTATGACCCACTTGAGAGACCATCATTTGGGTTAGTTGAAATTAAATGCCCAAATGCACAAAGCTATATTGAATGCAAGTACCTCAGAGTTGACCACACACAGATTGAAAGAGAGCCATGCATATTATTGGGCAATTGCTGATTACGGATATGATATGGAATGGTGTGCTTCTGTTGTTTGTGCCCTTGATGACATGTTTACAAACATAGCAGTAACTGAAAAGCCACAATACTGCGGAAATTGAAAAATATATGCATTACATCGTTCTACTCCATGGTACTTAATCTAAATGAAAGAGTTTCTCAATTCAACATTGTTTTCTTATTTCAGCTTAAAACACTGAGTGCAATTGTAGCTCTTCTGACCGTTATGGCTCCCAATGGAAGAATTTCAGTTAAAGTTCTGGTTCTGGTTGTTTTTTAATAATGGTTTGCTCATTTCATTGGTGCTGTTACATTTAAACTTGGGCTTTTTGTATAGAATTTGGTCACTGACTATACTTAAAGTTTACTACCCGATCCGAGTATACTTACATACTTAAAGTGTACTTAAAGTTCTCTCTTTCTAAACTATGACACTATATACTTAAAGTATACTTAAAGTGTAATACTCGATCCAAGTATACTTAAAGTGTACTAACTGTGGTGGGATCTATGGATAACATGAACTGCACAGTGCTATGTTTATGAAGCAGCTTTAATGTCTATGCAATACATGTGTTTATCATTGCATTTCATAGTTACAAAAACAAACAGTCAAGTTCATATGATATAGTGAGTCACAAACATGTCAACATGTTTATCAGCCATCTTTAAACAATGTTTTTAAAAGTACACATGATTGCACAAATAGTGAACAAACAACATTGGCTTTTTTTAAGGTTATGAACTTCTTGCCAAACAGCTTCATGGTAATATTGCCCAGCCCTGTGGTTTTGAGATCACATCTCTTTTACCCAGCCTTTGACTAAGGGTCCATTTTGAAAGTTAACCAAGAGGCAGGCTACTGTGTAAAGTTGATTGATGCTACCTGTGAGTGAAAGAGGAATTACTGTATGAAATATTTTGTGCTCCTTCCTTCGAATGAGGCGTTCTACATGGATTCTCAGCCTAACCCCTAGTGCAGACAATTGTGCTCTCTTGAACAGGAAGGCAGGTATGTACACCTTACAGGGCACACAGTCCTCAACAAGGAAACCCTTGTCTACCATGATGGCCATTGTTGGTTTGAGGAGAGGCACGATGCTGCTATAATAAAAGACTATCTTGCTAATAAAGCGTCATGTCTCTCATTTTCTACAATGTATTTGATATTACCTTTATATTATTTAATAAATCATGCATTTCACTCTATATATTGTCCAGCAACCTTTATGATAAAGGCGCAAAAAGATCTTGAGTCTTGGGACGAACGGGTTAGATCCAAAGTAGACATCAAATGTCTCTTTTGGGGCCTTAAGTCGCAAGACTCTAAGCCCAAAAGAGAAAATTGATGTCTACTTGGGTCTAACCCGTTCGCGGGAGTAATTGAGTCCCAAAAGATTCATGAGTCGAACAAATTATTCCCACGGAGACATCAAATTCCTCTTTTGGCCCTTGAGTCCTAACACGCAAAGGCCCAAAAGAGAAAATTGATGTCTACTTGGGTCTAACCCGTTCGCGAGAGTAATTGAGTCCCAAAAGATTCATGAGTCGAACAAATTATTCCCGCGGAGACATCAAATTCCTCTTTTGGCCCTTGAGTCCTAACACGCAAAGGCCCAAAAGAGAAAATTGATGTCTACTTGGGTCTAACCCGTTCGCGGGAGTAATTGAGTCCCAAAAGATTCATGAGTCGAACAAATTATTCCCGCGGAGACATCAAATTCCTCTTTTGGCCCTTGAGTCCTAACACGCAAAGGCCCAAAAGAGGAATTTGATGTCTACTTGGGAATAATTGGTTCGACTCATGAATCTTTTGGGACTCAATTACTCCCGCGAACGGGTTAGACCCAAGTAGACATCAATTTTCTCTTTTGGGCCTTTGCGTGTTAGGACTCAAGGGCCAAAAGAGGAATTTGATGTCTCCGCGGGAATAATTTGTTCGACTCATGAATCTTTTGGGACTCAATTACTCTCGCGAACGGGTTAGACCCAAGTAGACATCAATTTTCTCTTTTGGGCCTTTGCGTGTTAGGACTCAAGGGCCAAAAGAGGAATTTGATGTCTCCGTGGGAATAATTTGTTCGACTCATGAATCTTTTGGGACTCAATTACTCCCGCGAACGGGTTAGACCCAAGTAGACATCAATTTTCTCTTTTGGGCCTTTGCGTGTTAGGACTCAAGGTTCAAAAGAGGAATTTGATGTCTCCGCAGGAATAATTTGTTCGACTCATGAATCTTTTGGGACTCAATTACTCCCGCGAACGGGTTAGACCCAAGTAGACATCAATTTTCTCTTTTGGGCCTTTGCGTGTTAGGACTCAAGGGCCAAAAGAGGAATTTGATGTCTCCGTGGGAATAATTTGTTCGACTCATGAATCTTTTGGGACTCAATTACTCCCGCGAACGGGTTAGACCCAAGTAGACATCAATTTTCTCTTTTGGGCTTAGAGTCTTGCGACTTAAGGCCCCAAAAGAGACATTTGATGTCTACTTTGGATCTAACCCGTTCGTCCCAAGACTCAAGATCTTTTTGCGCCTTTATCATAAAGGTTGCTGGACAATATATAGAGTGAAATGCATGATTTATTAAATAATATAAAGGTAATATCAAATACATTGTAGAAAATGAGAGACATGACGCTTTATTAGCAAGATAGTCTTTTATTATAGCAGCATCGTGCCTCTCCTCAAACCAACAATGGCCATCATGGTAGACAAGGGTTTCCTTGTTGAGGACTGTGTGCCCTGTAAGGTGTACATACCTGCCTTCCTGTTCAAGAGAGCACAATTGTCTGCACTAGGGGTTAGGCTGAGAATCCATGTAGAACGCCTCATTCGAAGGAAGGAGCACAAAATATTTCATACAGTAATTCCTCTTTCACTCACAGGTAGCATCAATCAACTTTACACAGTAGCCTGCCTCTTGGTTAACTTTCAAAATGGACCCTTAGTCAAAGGCTGGGTAAAAGAGATGTGATCTCAAAACCACAGGGCTGGGCAATATTACCATGAAGCTGTTTGGCAAGAAGTTCATAACCTTAAAAAAAGCCAATGTTGTTTGTTCACTATTTGTGCAATCATGTGTACTTTTAAAAACATTGTTTAAAGATGGCTGATAAACATGTTGACATGTTTGTGACTCACTATATCATATGAACTTGACTGTTTGTTTTTGTAACTATGAAATGCAATGATAAACACATGTATTGCATAGACATTAAAGCTGCTTTATAAACATAGCACTGTGCAGTTCATGTTATCCATAGATCCCACCACAGTTAGTACACTTTAAGTATACTTGGATCGAGTATTACACTTTAAGTATACTTTAAGTATATAGTGTCATAGTTTAGAAAGAGAGAACTTTAAGTACACTTTAAGTATGTAAGTATACTCGGATCGGGTAGTAAACTTTAAGTATAGTCAGTGACCAAATTCTATACAAAAAGCCCAAGTTTAAATGTAACAGCACCAATGAAATGAGCAAACCATTATTAAAAAACAACCAGAACCAGAACTTTAACTGAAATTCTTCCATTGGGAGCCATAACGGTCAGAAGAGCTACAATTGCACTCAGTGTTTTAAGCTGAAATAAGAAAACAATGTTGAATTGAGAAACTCTTTCATTTAGATTAAGTACCATGGAGTAGAACGATGTAATGCATATATTTTTCAATTTCCGCAGTATTGTGGCTTTTCAGTTACTGCTATGTTTGTAAACATGTCATCAAGGGCACAAACAACAGAAGCACACCATTCCATATCATATCCGTAATCAGCAATTGCCCAATAATATGCATGGCTCTCTTTCAATCTGTGTGTGGTCAACTCTGAGGTACTTGCATTCAATATAGCTTTGTGCATTTGGGCATTTAATTTCAACTAACCCAAATGATGGTCTCTCAAGTGGGTCATAGACCAGCCCATCAGGTGAGGCCCAAGCCACGGTGCATCACATCTCCTTAAGTTAATGTTTTTTCTGGGTTGCACCCGTGTCTCCAGATCGGACTCGCTTCATGAGTGTGCTTTGACGTGTTCCTCGGATGATCCTCTCAGCCAGGTTTCTGCTGAACTCTGCCCTCTTAACGTGGCTTACCTCTCTAAATGTTGAAGCCGTCACCCTCTCTTTCCTGAGCGAATGCCACTCAGGCATCTTGTTACCTCTTCAATCTTGTGTGACTGAGACACGGTCACAGACAGAGATCTCATGTACACTCTGTTGGATCTAGCTGGTATCCCTCTAAAGGCATTTCCTCATGGTTGATGACACAACCCTCTGACGTAGGAGGTGGCTGCTGATATGAAAGGATGCTACCAGCCTGTACTTTACCAAAGATGGAGTCTACTAGTGGTTTAATGATATGATATGTGCAGATTAGTGGAGTGGAGCCTGGTTTGAAGCCAGCATAGGCAGGAGTAGGGTCAAGCTCACCGCTAGACCTGGAATAACAAATAAGTGATAAATTGCCATTTTTGTAACACAGTGTAGTGCAGTGTGCACGTTTACACCAATCCAATCCACTATATTTATAAAGCACATTTAAAACAACAGCCTTGAACCAAGGTGCTGTACACTCAGTAACAAAAATATATACTAAGAGCAACACTATACACAATAAACATCTCAGGATCCCAGAACCAGAGAGGAGTCACAGGGCTGTGCTGGGTCTGAACACCATGACCTCTGTTTTGCTTTCATTAAAATGTAGACGCAGCCAGAAATAAGTCTGGCAGTGAAAGAGTTAATAAGAAGTCGTTCGACATCAATGAACCGCACGAGAAAAGAGGGAATGATCTACATGGAAATGGTTTAGATTAAGAGCTTTGGTCAAGAGTCAGTATGGTGAGTGGTTATACATTATTATTTAAAACATAATGGATATCCACTGGGGATTAATGTCTCTTATTAGTGGTTAATCAAATGATTGATATATAAAATAAATATTTTTTTATTTTTTACAAAAAAAAAAATCAAAAAATTATAATCAGTACTTGCGGGCTTGTGGAGCTCCATGTGTGTGACCTCCTGACCTCCATGTCTTTGGGCCTCCTCTACTGTTCCTGTGTCTGGATTATACACACACACACACACACACACACACACACACACACACACACACTAATTGCCTGGAGAGTAATTGCGTTTCAGGTCACAATCAACTGAAGTTGCAACTGAACACACACACACACACACACACACACACACACACACACACACACACACACACACGGTTCTACTCAACATTTCTGGTAAACATACAACAGAGGACAAAGGTGAAAAAGGTCAGCAGGGCACCCCAGGGAGTTGAACCCCGTCCCGCTAAAGCAGGAGTACCTTACTACCAGCACCTTTTGCTTTTTGACACCATGTCCTTACCTGCATGTGAATCAGTGTTGATCCAGTAAAAGACAAGTCATTTTATGTTTAGTTGCGTTCGGGTGTTGCCTCTGAAAATAGCCGATCTACAAGCTCACAACGCGTCGCAGTGCGACACGTTGTGAGCTTGTAGATCGGCTATTTTCAGCATGCAACCAGGTGTAAAATCAGCCATTACGACACCATCAAGGCACCGCCGAAATATATTTTAGTCGACTAAATCAAGTGTAGATTTATTCGACTATAATCTTATACTTAGTCTACTAAAACAAACTAGACAAAACATTTCAGAAGACTATGAGTAAAACAAAATCAAAATTTGCTGTCAAAATCAACACTGATGTGAATACAGTTTGTACATCACTGATTGACTGTTCTCTCTTTGTGTTCAATAGTCTGCTGCGTATTTACTACTGTCTCATTCGGGGTTAACATTTGTTTGCGCTTTACTTTTAGTTTGATCACTTACAATACTTCGGGGTTACTTAGTCTGGGCTTTTACATTCAATTCTTAAACCATCAACTCAGATCTACAGACTTACCACTTAAACCCAACATCATTATATCAAACAATACAAAACAAAACCAATAAATTGCAAACGAATTATACAAGTGTCCCCTTTACTTGTCTTTTCATCAATACATCAATGCAGCTTGAATACTTCTGAATTTGAGGCTAAATACCTTAGGCCTTTGTGAAATAACCTTTAAATCTCTCAATCAGAAGACACTTTGTTTTTTCACCCTTTCTTTCCATTTTTTAGTTCCATTTTTTATATTTTATATATTTCTTTTTCCTTTTTTCAATGTATTGTCTTGTGCTTTATGCAACCTTCAGTCCAATGAAACATAGAGGCTACCTTTCATAAGTCCTCTGAGTGCATACGTTACTGTGGTGTGGCAAACTTGAGATGCTGATGACTTGGACTATTTGAAGTACAAGGTGGCTGTAGATGAGGTGTGGTGCCGACGTTGAGTGGCTTCTGCGGTGAGTTCACTGTAGCTGCCCTCGGTTTATGAAAATACGAAGCTGGATGGTCTCATTATCATCGTCGAACACTGTGAAAACTATAAAATGGAGAATAAATATTACTACAAATACAATAACTCATCATTTCATAGTTTCACATCAAACAATAAAATCTGTGCATTTCAATCAATCACTTTCCAATTAAATTCAGCTCAACTTATTCAATTCAACAATAAAACGATCAATTATAATGCAGTGATTCAATAGTTAATTCATTTAAACTGCAAACAAACAAAAACCAAAGCAAACAAAAGAACAAAGCAAAAAGCACCATAACCCAAAGACAATACTAAACAAATACAATGAATTAACTCACAAAAGCAAACAAACCCAAACAAATAAACAATGCTGTACCTCACTCCGCTAACCGGGGGTGCTAGGTTGCAAGCCACCTTGGAACTTTAAACTTCAACTGGGTTCACCAAACAAACAGGCACAGCATGCGACAGCAGGAACTGTGGACAACAAACCATTTCACTCAAACTGAATACCTTTTAACATTACTTAATCATTTGAGTGAATGTTGCATACAACAAACAAACATTTCATACCTTGCTGCGCCACAAACACATGCTGTCTGTCTCTCCACCTCTCACTCTGGCTTTCAATGTGTGACTGAGCTGCTCTGTTAAGCTAGCAGGCCTCAGCTATAAGGGCTCAGGGGCAGCAACAGGATGTTACAAAATAAAGTGACAGGAAGTGTCAGAATAAAGGTAAATCAAATAAACAACGAAAACAACAAATAACTTCAAATAAATAAATAATTGAAGTTAAAATGACCAAGTGTCACGGACAGTTACTATATATATATATATATATATATATATACATATATACATATATACATATATACATACATACATACATACATACATACATACATATACATACACATATACCTGTATATGTGACCGATGTTAGATGTCTCCTCTCTGAATTAAACACACTTGGAGTTCAGGTGGTGGTAACAGCTCAGCAGCAGGGTGTTTATTCTGCATTGACAATAAATGGACATGAGACAGTATGTCAGCACATGTGGACATCAAAAGCACTTGTCTGTCTCTCATGAGAATCCTCCATAGAGACACACGGGCGGAAACGGAAGGCCTACAAATTCACGCCCACTTTTGAGACAGTGCCGCTACTCGGGGTCCGTTAGAAGGATGAACTGCAGCTCTCAATGCATTCCCTATGAGAGGACATGAGAGTTAGCCTACTTTTCAAATATTCCTAAATTAACTGGAGACGATATTGATTTAAATAAAAATATGTTTCCAAATGTATGGAGTGTCTTTGTCAACATATCTTCTTGTTTTCTCAATAGATGGTGTGTTTCACATTTAATTTGCCAGTCGGATGGGTTACCCATAATGTTAACAGAGTGGAGAGGAGCTGACAGACAGATAACCTGTCGCTCTTCCGTGACGTGTCTGTCGTTAATCATTACAAGCGGCGCCGGTTTTGAATAGACGATTCTCCGTGTATGTGGTGAATGATGTGAACATGGCTTGTTATATGAATGCTCTACCTGCCGCAGAGCTCCGACGGTACAAAGAGAAATTACAACTAGTAGGTTTAGCGTGTTGCCTAAAAGTAGCTGGGGAAATCGGCGAAAACTTCTGGGAACTCAGATTACTGGGGAAATGACCCAACTAAATGGCCAGACGTGACATATCCCGACATCGTCAATTATCTAGTGGATTCTCCAGGTTTGTATTAATAGCCTATTGGAAGACTGCCATAGATAAAATATAAAGCGCTCACCTTGCCACGGATGTTCACTCACCATTCGGAACATGTGTGCACTGTATTGGTCCGTATTTCTCAACGAATAAGTGTTTTAATCCAGTCTGTGCCTGAACCCCGTTCAATTTCCTCTTATGCATTGAGTGTAATACCAGCTTTCACCTGATGCGCTCCGCCAATACACAAATTACGGAATACAGGGAACTTCCGACACAGACGGGATTAAAACACATATTTATTGAGAAATACTGATTAATGCAGTGCACACAGGTTCCGAATGGTGAGTGAACATCCGTGGCTACAAGGTTGGAACTTTATATTTTGCATTTGTCCATGTGCGGAGAAGTACAGGCTTTAGAGGAGGATTTTCAGTGACTATAACGACATTGCGATCAAGACTGTCATGTGATGAATGTATTTTAGAAAAAAGATACATACTAGGCACTGTGCGTGTATATTCACATATCATGCCTAGGAATTCATCTATTTTATTGCAGTTTTCATACAATGTATTTATTTCAATTTAGGGAGCTGCATCAATAGGAATAATATAATAAATGACTGATTGCAGTGTAATCCTATGTAATCCTGTGCTCCTCAGGTGATTGTGTCTGACTTCTTGATATTGTAAATCTAAACTGCCATAAATCCAGTTGTAGTGTTTCCTTTAACATTTGAATACTTTTTCCACTTGTGGAGTTCCCAAACCTCTTCTGAATGGTTTCAGGGGTCTATACAACCCACACAATGAAGAACCATCGATCCCTGGATGCTCATATCTTCTTCACAAGTGGATGGGTGCAGCCAATACTTCATTTGGAACCAGAGGGATTGAATCACATCATTCTTAAGGCCAAGGTTAAGCCTTCCTGGAAGGTAACCGAGGCATATCATAATGCCTGGGTTGCTGTCAGCATGGATGGGAGCATAATTGTTGCTCATTGCATCACAGCATGACGCGTTGTCAGCTTGTAGATCGGCTATTTTCAGTGAATGTTCTCCCCGGATGGTGGCTATAAAGACGTGGCTAGCCTGCGGACTGAGACCGGCTAATTTGCATATCCTCGTGAATATAAATTAGCCATGCGGTCTTCTGCGGACGGACAATGGGGGTATTTTGTTATACTTTATTGGAGTATTTTCAGTACTTTTACTTCTACTCCACTACATCTCAGAGGCAAATATTATACTTTTACTCCACTACAATTATTTGAAAACTTTAGTTAAAATGACAAGTTACTTTATAGATTTGGATTATTATTATAGAACACACATTAACCACTTCAGCAGTAGTAGATGAATGGAGCAGTAAAGGAGAAAGGTGCCAGTCTGTGTTACTCAGTTCACACCATACACTGTTATTACACTGGGCGCTCGTCCTAGTCGCTCAAGCCGTCGCTGCGAATGTCGCATCTTTCGGAATATATTGGGATGAATGTGTGACGTATTATAATGCGACAGAAAAAAATCAAGATCTCTGATGCTAGCGGTTTTGATACACTGATGGAGTATATTATAGTATATTGTGGGTAGTATATCGAGATGACAGATATGGGACATTAAAAAGGACAAATTAAACAAATGGGACAGTTTATTAGAACACAAAAAAATCGCTACAGCTTCAGTAGTTAACCAGTGAAATTACGGTATTTTACAATGCCTCTCATAGAGATTGCATTGAGAGCTGCAGTTCATTGTTCTAACGGACCCCGAGTAGCGGCACTGTCTCAAAAGTGGGCGTGAATTTGTAGGCCTTCCGTTTCCGCCCGTGTGTCTCTATTGCTCTGAGAATTAACTAGTATACTATACACAGTATTCTTACTGATCTAGTGATCGTATAGTGGATTTTTATACAGTTTACATAAATACAACAAAAGAAAACAAGACTGTCCTCTTAATATGACATACAAAACAATACATGTAGTGTATTTTACCATGAACGGTTACCCTTTTTATAGTATTTTAGCATATTTATCAAATCACATGAATTTGCATCAAACATGAATTGCACCATTTGCACAATGAAATTACAACACTCTTTGACAACATACCTGCATTGACAATAAATGGACATGAGACAGTATGTCAGCACATGTGGACATCAGAAGCACTTGTCTGTCTGGGAAGACAACAACACAATCTGTCAGCTACTTGTACTGCATGGCATGGAGACATTTTTTACAAGTAAATAAACATACACAAAATGAATGATTGACCCAACGAAAACGTGACAGAATGTGTCTAATATAGTTAACTTTCAGACAGTTAACCCAGATTAACTTTTAAGTGCTTTTCAAGATAGTTAACATTAGTTTTGTCCACAGACATACAGAGACGTTAACCTCTCATGAGAATCCTCCATTGCTCTGAGGATTACCCATAGTCCCTTGCTAATATGAAGCTTGGTGCAGGCATGTTGAACAGCAGGTGGCGTAGTTTCCCCATTTAGTGGGATTTTAACTACAACCAGACGCCTTAACAGACGACGAGTGTGACGTCGTCTGTTAAGGGGTTCTTTTGCTGCCGACCTGCGTGCGCACGCAGGTCGGCAGCAAAAGAACCCCACCGCTCATAAGATGCAATGTAAAAGTGGTCACTGTTTTTCTCCCAGTGTGGAGGAAGAATGCTTAGGATTTTTTACTGTGATCTCTGCCTCTTGAAATATATAATCCTTGGTTTCTGTTGTGTGTAAACAATAATAACAATTCAAAGCAGTTGTCCTCAAAACTCCACCTCCAGTGGCTGTCATAGGAACGGAGGGAGCGCTCTATGATCATGGCATCAGAACCTGCTTGGCTCGCGCAGCTGCAGCCCGTTAAGACTAATTTATGCTCCGTCTCGCGATGGTGTCGCGCGCCGAGAACGGCCGAGAATAGCAGATCTCCAAGCTCACAGCGGTCGCATCCGTGACGCGGTTGTGAGCTTGTATGTCAGCTGTTCTCGTTGCGCAATACCGTTGCGCGATGAAGTATATATGTGTCGCCAGGGGCCGGGCGCACCCCACTCAGGGCCGGTGGAGGGCTGATCGCCGCTCTAGGCGAGATTCATTTCACTAGCCTACACACAGAGGAGGTTGAATGAACTGAAACAAGCTCACCCCAAAACAGCAGGTTTGGGGATCTGTTGGGAATTGATTACATGAAACAGTCACCTGTGCCTCCAGTCTCAATGTTTGTAAACAAATAATTGGTCTGAACTATGTTACACACACACACACACACACACACACACACACACACACACACACACACACACACACACACACACACACATATATATATATATATATATATATATATATATATATATATATATATATATATATAAACGTCTATATATAGACGTTATTTCAAAGGCTATAATAATAATATAGTCTTTCACTGTTAGACCAATTATAACCCTGTTTTAGCCTAGCCCTTAGACGTATTTTAGACGTCTATAATAGCCTGAAAAATGCTCAGTGGGTAGCAGATCTACAAGCTCTCAATGCCTCGCTGAGAGCTTGTAGATATGCTATTTTTGGCTAATGTTCCCCTCAGAAAATGAATTCTAGGGTTCAAGTGGTTAATGTAAAAAAAACGAAATCCTAATCAACTCTAAATTGCCTGAAACGTACTCCTAACAGGTTTTTGGGGGGACGATTTTGGCCTCCACACTTAGTGATTTTTTCGGATTTAACTTTCGTTTCGGTAGTGCCAAACTTTCGTTTCGGTAGAGACCCAATGGTGAAAAAAGAAAATTTACTAAGTCCAGAGCTCCATGAATGTTAGGGACCAAAAAAAGTGTCACTACAAAGTACTACCAATCAACTCTAAATTGCCTGAAACGTACTCCTAACAGGTTTTTGGGGGGACGATTTTGGCCTCCACACTTGGTGATTTTTTCGGATTTAACTTTCGTTTCGGTAGTGACCAACTTTCGTTTCGGTAGTGACCCAATGGTGAAAAAATAAATGTACTAAGTCCAGAGCTCGATGAATGTTAGGGACCAAAAAAAGTCACTACAAAGTACTACTAATCAACTCTAAATTGCCTGAAACGTACTCCTAACAGGTTTTTTGGGGGGACTATTTTGGCCTCCACACTTAGTGAATTTTTCGGATTTAACTTTCGTTTCGGTAGTGCCAAACTTTCGTTTCGGTAGTGACCCAATGGTGAAAAAAGAAAATTTACTAAGTCCAGAGCTCGATGAATGTTAGGGACCAAAACTGAAACTCCATTCACACTTTTTATAATTCATCTTACTGTGGACAGGTTAGTGTGATCCTGTGTAGACATCAAATTTCTCTTTTGGGCCTTAAAGGGGAAATACACCCATTTTCAATATTTAACTATGTCATTAATATAGCATAAAGGAGTTGTGTGGAAATAAGAAAAAAGTTCCCCCCTTTCTGTGTTGCCTTGAACTGGAGGATTGATTTTGGGTTTAACATTGCAAATTACAACATGATGACTCATCATGTTGTAATTTGCAATGTTAAACCCACAATCAATCCTCCAGTTCTAAACCACTGCACCACAGAGGTCCTTACCTGTTCTGTTGACTTGCGTGGTATTTTCTCAAAGATTAGATAAAGGTAAAAGCCCCAAGTAAAAATTAGAAAGATGTCCTTGCGGGATTTGAACTCAGGACCTTCAGTATGCAAGGCCTGAATCTTAACCATTGCTCTACCATGCTACATACTTCCTATGGTCTCTTGCACGTTCTTCACTGAAAGATCAGATAAAGGTGCAAGAGTCAGGTAATAGTTGGAAACCTGTCCTAGTTGGATTTGAACCGGTAACCTTGTGGTTGCAAGTCCTATATCTAAACCATTGCACCACAGAGGTTTTGACTTGTTTTGTCAACTTAGCCTAGCAAATTTTGTACCCTTTTCCCTTTAAATAGCCATTGCCATTGAAAATGCATGGGACGCTTAAAGTCAAATATTTCAAAAACTACAAATCATTTCAAAGTAAAACATCTCAAGGATGCATGTCCACAGTAGGGTGGATTTGTTAAACTGTGAATGGAGTTTCTAGGTGAAAGTGTTTTTTTGAGGTCCCAAAACCTTCCATCCGCCTCCATTATAAATCTCTGAACTTTTAAAAGAGTACAATTCTTAAACTATGCAACATTTAAAAGATTCCTTTTCAGGCAAACATGTCCACAGTAAGATGAACATTTTAAAGTATGAATGAGGTTACTAGGCGTAAGTATCTAGTTGTAAGCCTGCCTTTAAATGTCCATTGCCGCATTAACAATGCATGGGGCGCTTAAAGTTAAATATCTCCAAAATTACAAATGATTTCAAAGAAAAAATCTCAAGCATGCATGTCCACAGTAAGGTGGATTTGTTAAACTGTGAATGGAGTTTCTAGGTGAAAGTGTTTTTTTGAGGTCCCAAAACCTTCCATCCGACTCCATTATAAATCTCTGAACTTTTAAAAGAGTACAATTCTAAAACTATGCAACATTTCAAAGATTCATTTTCAGGTAAACATGTCCACAGTAAGATGAACATTTTAAAGTACACAGCAAAAAGTGGGGTGTTGAATTGATTCTCACAGAGTCAATTTCAACTCTTTTTCAGGGTTTATATAGGTCCACACTTTCTAGAGTTAAATTAACACTTTGTAAATAGTTAACATTTAACACTACACCAGGAGTTCCTCCTTTAACTCTTTACCAGAGTTAAAGTAATTAGACAAATAACACTGCTCTGAGTTAAATGTTTACTCTTTACCAGAGTTAGATAAATAACACTGCTCTGAGTTAATGGTTTACTCTTTACCAGAGTTAAAGTAATTAGACAAATAACACTGCTCTGAGTTAATGGTTTACTCTTTACCAGAGTTAAAGTAATTAGACAAATAACACTGCTCTGAGTTAATGGTTTACTCTTTACCAGAGTTAAAGTAATTAGACAAATAACACTGCTCTGAGTTAATGGTTTACTCTTTACCAGAGTTAGATAAATAACTCTGCTCTGAGTTAAATGTTTTACTCTTTACGAGAGTTAGATAAATAACACTGTGTTCTGAGTTAAATGTAATCTTTACCAGAGTTAAAGTAACACACAAATAACACTTATTTAAATAAAACATTTATTTTCAGATTTTAATTCCAAAATGTCAAAATATAAATAATAGAGGCTACTGAGAAATATTTTAACCCCCCCACACACAAAAAAATATATATTAACCAGTTGAACTTGGCCTAACAAGTATTTTTTTTTTATTCCACAATTCTTAGCTGCATTTTAACATTAAACAAATAGCCTACATTAAACAAAATAGCCACTTCATTCTCCTCCAAGTAACAGTTCGGAATTCAGAATTTACTTTAGTAAAAGTACAAAGTATTGGAATCAAAATGTACTTACAGTACCAAAAGTAGAAAGTAATCATTCTGCAGAATGTCTCATTTCAAAAGAGCAGACTGCTATTTTTAAAATGGCCAAAATGTATATAGGGGTGTAGTGGTTAATGTATATTTTGTAATATAATAATCAAAATCTACAAACTAACTAGGAACTAAAGTTTTCAAATAATTGTAGTGGAGTGAAATAAACAGTTGACTGCTGGGATAGGCTTTCTTACACATGAAACAGCTCAGTATACAGTAGCTTTACTCAAAGAGTGCAGTTATGATCTGGTTCAGCAGCCTGGATCTCAATTCCCTAACTCTGGGTGTCTCCTTCATTTTCCCCACATCAATGTTATACACTGTCGTCTGCAGGAATGTGTAGAAGCTCACAAGTGCAGCATCGTAAGACACATTAAACACAAAATGTGCTTTGAAAAGTTCATCAAATGCCCCGAGTGAGCGGTTTGCCTGGCATGGGATGAGATGCTGATCCATGACGATGTAGAAACTGTCGATCTTGCTCTTCTGACGCCCAACAGCAAGGAGGTACGGCTGCGGATTCTTCTGGTTGCGTAGATGCTCTTCCAAACTGCAGCATGACTAGGGTTGAGATAAGAAAACTGAACATTAGAGAAGAATAATGTGCAGCTGTGAAGATCTTGCCACGCTCTCTACAGTACATCACACTCTGCAAATGGACATGCTACCAACTGTACCAAGAGAGCTAGATCCCTTGGTGGAGCATGGGTTTCTGAGGAGTGAGCTTAACCCATCCCAAGGATCATGTTCTATTCAGTTACACAGCCACAGAGAAAACTACATAATAGAAGTGATCATTCAAACATTGCCTCACTGGCTAGTGCAAGATGGGATACCAAGACTTATTTTCAGCTCTGGACTGGATGGAGTGCTACAGTGATGGTCAGGTCTACATCTACCATTACTGTACAGGAACACTGAAGCTCTTGTGAAAATTGAGTAGCCCAATACCTCACTGATGATAGAGCATAACAGGGCTGCTATAAAACAAGAATATAACACAGCGAGCAGGAATTACTGTTACATTAAGGATAATCACATCCCTGAAGACACATTTTTTGTATCCTTAATATTATTACCTTATGAAAGACTACAAGTCTATCCACTGCATCACAGGCACTGACTTTTGGAGACTTCGGTCCCCCAGGTGGTGGTGGAAGGAGATGTAACAGCAACAACAGGGAGGCCATTTCTGGGTCGTAGGCTGAGGTCACAACAACAGAGAAAAAAGTCATTTAGTTGGGGATGAGAGGTAATGCTTTTGGTTTCTGTCCGTTCATCCGTCACATCACGTCTGCCCATCAAGCAAGATTACCAAACCTATTTTCATGATGGGTATCGCATGTGCCATGTAAGAGCCCATGACATTTTGGAGCGGATCCAACAGGTCACCACGCATGGCCAAATTAATCATAATAGTGATGAAAATGAATGATGCAACTGTACCTGTGATAATTGTAAATAAGTTAAAACAAATACAACTCACTTGTTGCATCATCAGGATCACTTCCTGGGGGACTTTCTGCTGACTGCACCAAGCGACGCAACCCTGGTGTTGAAGTGAGCTGCGAGGCCTCTTTTATGATATTTGCCTTGAAGATCACATCCCATCTCTGAAGCAGCTGGGAGGAGATGTCATCATTAAATAGGAGAGCGAAGTCTTGCTCCACCTTTAAAGGAAGACAATATTACTGTACATTACTACAACAGGAAATGATTTCAAATTTCAAGCCATTCTAAACATCTCATTCCAACTTACCAGTCCTTTTGTATCCATGAATCTCGGAAAGGCAGCAAGGACATCAACACTTTTGCCGGGGTCATTAACAAGCTTCTGGCGGTGCTGAAAGGTCTGTCTCATCTTCTGGAAGATCTGGGAGTTGTCAGTAGTATGGTTGAGCAAAGACATGGCCTCTTTGCAAGCATCCCCCTCAAGCTGCTCTTCAATAATAACAACCCTCTGGGAAGTTGGGCCTCCAGGAGAATGACCAGTAGAGCTGCTTGGTGGCAGTGCAGATCCTTGTTTCCTTCGTTTGGACTTCCTTTGGACTGTTTTCAGACGCCAAGCAATGTATCCTGTGTTGCTGGGAGCATCATAGAAGTGTTCCTGAAAATAAATAAATAAATGTGTTGTCATACTTGGCTCATAGGAAATCTCAGAATTCAACTGTCAATGTCATATGCACACATGATAGTGTCATGCAAACAATAATAATGTCTATTACATAGCCTTTCTTGGAATATGGATCCTTGAGGGAAGGGAACAGCATCACTATCCCAAGAGCATACTCTTCTCTGGTTGCTTTAGTGGGGAGGTACCTGAGAGGATATATTAGATTAGTAATCTAAATGTATGCAATGAACATGCAGTTATTTGACACAAATAAAGAGAACATATAACACATACCCATGATTATCCACCATGTGAGATACCAGGATGTTAACCATTTCTCGTCTTGTGCTATCTGTTAGGGTTGCTGTTGTTTGGTACTCCTGTAGTACGTCTTCACCACCAGACTTGCCTCGCAACACAGCTTCAATCAACTTATAAAAATAAAACACATCAGAAAGCAACACATGGTGATAAATCACCTTTCCAGAGACTGAGGGTCAAAACATTTGAAGCAACACATGAGAATAAAATTGATACCCGTTTAGCAGACACTGCACCAGTTGCTTCCTCAATTCTTGGTCTCTTGCTAGGGACCACATCTAGTATTAGAGTTGATGCATTTGAGCTGAGGCTTGAGTTAGACAACTCAGAAGCGGAGGTGGAGCAATCAGAGAATTCTAAAGGAAAAGAAAAAAAGTAGGCTAAGTAATTGTAGGGTGTGTAGAGTGCTTGCTAAAAAAGGCCTGTCTTTAGACCTCACCATCATTTGAGAAAACTGTCAGCACCACATTGCCTTGTCCAACGAGGTCACTGAATATCTCAGCATCAACATCTGTCCCTGTTACATCCTTGTATGTGACTTGTGCATCAGGTGGCAGGCAAAATCTCTCTATGACTGGAAAAGATAGTACAGTGAGAATAAACTGAATGTGCTTTTCAAGGCAGCACTGTTTGTCTCACAGGAAATTACTTCACATTAAATGCATTCATCCACCACTGTATAATCATAAATAAACCTAGAACATGTTCCCTTACAAAACCCATCCCCACTATGAGTTCAAATTTGATGTGCCATGATATATGCTAAATCAGTGGTTCTCAAACTTTTTCATGTCAAGGACCCCCAAATTGACACTTATGAGCCCGCGGACCCCCATTTGAAAAGATAAGCCAGGGACCCCCATAAGATTTTTTTTAAATTTTAATTTCAAGGACCCCCAGTTTGACATGCATTAGGCTATACGGACCCCCATTTAATGGCATTCATATTTCTAGGACCCCGATTCATATTGTAAAATCAATGTTAATTTAACTCTGAGAGTGTACAAATGGAACCAAATGGACCCGTTAGGGTCCATTTGGTTCCATTTGTACACTCAGAGTTACAGACCCATAAGGGTCCATTTGGTTCCTGTCCATCATTTAGCTGGGGACCCCCTGGAACCCCCTCAAGTACCCTTGGGGGTCCCCGGACCCCACTTTGAGAACCAATGTGCTAAATGTTACCTTTTTCATGGAACTGCATAAAGTCAAACCGTCCATCCACTTCTTCCAACTTCACATACTTCTGCAGTTCTCTGTACTTCACCTGGACCAGCATTTTTACTCAGACCTGCAGAAAGTTTGACAAAATAAATTAACAAAAATAACTACAAATTAAGCTTAGTTACTATATGCAGTAGTTATAGTAGGCTACAAACAAAACAAAGCTTTGTTTTCATCCTTGTGAATTACAAAATTGTCATGTTAAATCATGATAAAGTAGGAGACTTTTTTACCATGGTTATTTTATTAGAAAACAATGCTAGACAAGCTCCCTCATCTTAAAGTAGCAACAACATCCTACCTTCATTGACACCACACTAACAGGATCGATCAGGATCTAATTTTAATGTTCTGTGATTCTTCTACACATATAAGTAATGCAGCCATCCTCTTTAAATCATGCCTTTTGCAACAGGTGGTGGTCGCTAATTAATTAAGGCTACAAACAGAGCACAATGAATTAGAATGCTATGGGGGTAAATAAGAATAATGTTCACCGTTTGTAGCCTTTACAGAATAAACTTGTGAGCATTTGGCTTAGTCTATTTTCAGTGCAAATGGCCATGCAAGACCACAGACTCCATGGTTTATGTAACCTGTTCACCATTACTAGTCTTGACAAACATTTTGTAAAGCATAATAGGCCTACATCTCCGTGGATGTTAACTTGTAGCTACATATTGCAGTTTGCAGCACACATTTACAATTATTTCAATAAGTCTGCACTTACCATGAAATGGTGTTGTTGGCAGAACACATTGAAGAAAATGTCCACCGTGTCAGTTGTACTGATCAATTCAAAATGAATTGCAGGTGCGGACAGACAGGAGGAGCTTAATTACATCTCTGCAGAGTTGGGTTAACACTGATGTGAACACCATTTAAATCAGAGAGTGTTAAAATTACACTTTGGGAGTGAAAATCAACTCTGGGCGGAGTTGGGTAACACTGATTTTAATCAACTATTTAAAACAACTCCAAACACTTAACCATTACATCAGAAAAATGTTAAAATTACACTTTGGGAGTGAAAATCAACTCTGGGCGGAGTTGGGTAACACTGATTTTAATCAACTATTTAAAACAACTCCAAACACTTAACCATTACATCAGAAAAATGTTAAAATTACACTTTGGGAGTGAAAATCAACTCTGGGCGGAGTTGGGTAACACTGATTTTAATCAACTATTTAAAACAACTCCAAACACTTAACCATTACATCAGAAAAATGTTAAAATGACACTTTGGGAGTGGAATTAACTCTGGGCTGAGTTGGGTAACACTGAAGTGATCAACTCTTTCAAATAACTCCAATATTTAACCCAATTTAAATATGAAGGTGTTAAAATGACACTTTGGGAGTGGAATTAACTCTGGGCTGAGTTGGGTAACACTGAAGTGATCAACTCTTTCAAATAACTCCAACATTTAACCCAATTTAAATATGAAGGTGTTAAAATGACACTTTGGGAGTTGAAATCAACTCTGCAATGTTTAACCCTGAAATTTCAACTCTTTAATTTTTGCTGTGTATGAATGAGGTTACTAGGCGTAAGTATGTAGTTGTAAGCCTGCCTTTAAATGTCCATTGCCGCATTAACAATGCATGGGGCGCTTAAAGTTAAATATCTCCAAAACTACAAATGATTTCAAAGAAAAAATCTCAAAATAATCTCTCCTAAAGAATCTCAATCATACTTTAAAATGTTCATATTACTGTGGACATGTTTGCCTGAAAAGGGATCTTTGAAATGTTTAATAGTTTTAGAATTGTACTCCTTTAAAAGTTCAGAGATTTTTAATGGAGGCGGATGGGACCTCAAAAAACACTTTCACTCTCTCTCTGCACTACAGTCTTCTATTCTGCTTTGATTAACAACAAAAAAAGAAGGTTCCTTGACAATTTTTCAAAAAAGTTTTAAATATAAATCTAACTGGCGCTACATCTTTTCATATGGGGGTCCCGGGCCAAATACATATCACTTTGGGGGTCCTTCTTCACATGAAACTGTTTGAGAACCACTGTGATCAAAGAGGCAGCCATAGGTGAATGGGCACAGTGACTGTCTGGTGAGCAGAAGGTCACAGTTTCAAGACCCGACTACGGCAGTGTGTCTCTCAACTGCTCCTCTGCTTCATGTAAAATCCTGCTGCAAGCAATTATGAAAAAAAAAGCACTGAAATGTTAAAACTAGCGATTCTAAGAAGGGGGAGTATGTGACACTGATGAGTTTGATTGCATGCAGTAGCTGCTTCTGTTGAAGCACATTTCTCCTCGTTTCATTTTTCAGTTTGCAAAAAGCACACTGCACACATAATATATGTAGGCTAATTAATAGCAAACACAAAATGAAATGAAATGATTGTACATGATGAATACATAAAAATATATAATAAACAAAAAAAGCATGCACACCAGATCCAAGTGATCAAATGAAAAGCAACATCCTATGCCTATGCTTGAACCACAATGAAATTAAAACATGCAGTCAGCATGTGGTGAATATTCTGGTGTTGCTCAGTATGCAACCATCTTTCACATGAACAGCTTTGCATAAAAGGTGCATTCAGGTATTATGAATCAATGAATTGAGTGCTAACATTTAATGTAAACATACACAACAGGACAAAGGTGAAACAGTATAAGCACAGCGCTGCAGGGAATCGAACCCTGTTCCCAGCAGAAACCAGGTGTACCGACTACCAGCTCTTTTTTGCCATGTTGACACCATATTGCATACTTGCATGAAAATGAATGAAAATATATGAATAACCATGTTTATGAATCATTACATTTGTCTAAGATGGACTGTTGTTAGCTTTAAGCCCAAGCTGCAGGTTACAGACAGGCAGCCCAGGCCAGTACACAATAATACAATCCCAGGTTGATCTAAAAACAAATGTTACATGATTTGGTGGCGTTTCTGTGGAAAATAAAAGGCACTTTACCTGGATGATGCTGCAGCTGCTGCTGCTAATGCTAATGTAGTAACTGGAGCTAAATGATATGCCTGAATACGCCACCTCCCGCTTGTGGAGGGGGCAGGAGGAACCCCTAAACCTTAGAATGTTCAACACAATGTAATATGACCAACTTCCCTTAAACAGGATCAATTTACCAGAGGCAGTTTGTGTAGAAATATAACACTTTATTAAACAACTATGTAATAACAAAACACATCACTGTTTTCTATTACAAACTAGCACGACAATCAAGGTCCTTAAGGCAAGGTATTTAGTATTACAATGGCAATCTAACAGTTATCTCTCACAGTCTAAGGAAGGGCGGGTCGGCCCGTGCACACAGTGAATACCAAAATAACTAGGGGGAAAGAAAAGGGGACAGGCCTGGCCTCAAATAAATCATGCAATATATATACAAAATTCTAATACAAAACATGCAGTGCCAGGTTATATCAATACACACCAATAAAAAACAAAAGGGGTCCCCAGTGCAGTCCCAAGCTGAGAGGAAAGCCGTGTGTAGCAGGGCGGACCCGGCCTTGAACAGGGTTACACGAATTAAACTGTAACAGAACAGAGGAGAGAAACAGTTAAAATATGCCAATATGGATAAATGTTAAAACCTATGCCTACAGTGTACCTTGGCTAGATGGCTCAAATAAACAAAACAAAAAGAGTAAATTAACAGTGGAAAACAGTGGCCGGTGTGGTCCCTTTAAGGAGACAAACAAAAAGTATTAGTTGCCAGCCCTAGTATCACACTAAATAAAACACTATATGCAAATCATTAAAAGAACAAACAGCTTAAAACCTACTTTGTGTTGCAGTAACTGTGCACACAATGCAAGGCCAAGGCGAGGGGGGCAACCTCAACACCAGAGCTGCTGTATAAGAGAAGACAGTGATGTTTCAAACTAAAATACATTCAAATCCACAAAGAGGCAATGCATAAAATGTATACTGCTTTACATGTGTCTCCAGGTAGGGCAGACAGAACAGACACCACAGGAGGTCACTTCATTTGTAAAACTGAAATAATAAATAAATGCATTAAAATAAGATAATAAAACACAATGATGTTGGCTAAATTAAAATGCTAAAGAGCATGGAAAGCCTCCATGTGCTCAACAGAAAATAGGCAACCAAACAAACAAAAGCCAGCAGTAACATGTGCTCAAACAATAAGCTAACATTAGCATTAGCTGCAACAAACAAAAGGGTCACACAAAGTAGCAGATCTACAAGGTTCAGTTTTTGGCCTACCATGTGTTCTCCTTCTCCCTGCATAACTCTATCTAGAGTATCCACC
This sequence comes from Gymnoscopelus microlampas, assembly GCF_963454915.1. Taxonomy (NCBI): domain Eukaryota; kingdom Metazoa; phylum Chordata; class Actinopteri; order Myctophiformes; family Myctophidae; genus Gymnoscopelus; species Gymnoscopelus microlampas. The sequence continues at coordinate 769,002 of NC_139958.1, read as the reverse complement.
TGTTTCCTAGGCTTTTCACTGTGTTCCACTTCCTGTCTTTTGATCCAATGAAATCCAATGAAACCGGTCAGATGACTAATGATATCCAATGAAATCCGACAGGAAGTGGAAAACACAAGGCCTAGGAAACAGGTGGATAAGCCTTTCAGTAGCTTCAGATGCTGTGAATGAATGGTCCCTCACCTAAACTGTTCCCCCCCAGCCCACACACATAGGTTCCTATCACTACCTCCACACATGATGTAACAACTGTTGTGTGCCAGTGGTTGGAAAGTACTCACATTTCTTACTTGAGTAAAAGTCAGACTTGACTTCGTTGTAACAAACACACCATCACTGAGCTGAATGTAACCCTAGAAAACTCAAAGACAGTGCGTGAGCGCCATCTACTGCATTCCAATATTTAACAGTGGGTAGCAATATTCAATAAATCACAATGTGAATAATACGATACGATACGATACGATACGATACGATACGATAATACTTTATTGTCAGTTCACACTGAAATTTGTCTTGCGACCCAGCAGCCATGTATGCAACAATAAACAGTTCACACATTTGACATGACACAAGAAAAACAAAACACAATACAAAATACATACATAAAGACATACAAAGACAAGAGCAATGTCCACCTCTCAGCCTACCCTTGGCCTATAAATCCTGATTGAGCCTCAGTGTCGTCTGATGGACAAAGGACCTCTTCAGTTTGACCTTATTGTATGTAGGAACACTGTATCTCCTTCCTGAAGGCAGCAACCTATATTCTCCATACAAAGCATGGCTAGTGTTTGAAGTGATATTCCTTGCCAACCTTATCATACTATCATTATACGTAGTTGTATAGAGCCTCTGAAGTGGCTGTCCAACAATCTTTGAACAAGTGTTCAGTTGCTGCAGCAGTTGTGACTTTAAGGCTACAGACAGACATCCATACCAGGTGGTACTACAGTACTGAAGAACACTCATTATAACAGAAGTGAAAAACAAAAGAAGAATCTGTCTACTAGCACCAAAAGATCTCAAACGGCGAAGGAAATAGACTCTTTGCTTTGTCTTCTTACCCACTGATTCAATCTGTTCTTTCCATGACAGAAGGTGGTCAATTACTACTCCTAGGTATATATACGAACATACCTGGTTGATCTGTTCACTATGAATAGTTATGGGGGATCTGTGTATCTCTAGTGGGGCACCAAAAACAATCTCCTCTGTCTTTTTTGTGTTAATGATAAGAGCGTTGTTATCGCTCCACTCCACCACCTTATTTACTCTGTGTTGGTGCAGTCCAGGATCACTGGAACTATCCAAAAGGGAAATCAAAACTGTATCGTCAGAGTACTTTAGAATGTATTGGTCTGTTTTGTCAGTGCGACATTCAGACAGACATTCCTCAGTACGACAGCTGTCAGTATAAAGGGTGAAAAGTACAGCTGAGCTTACGCAACCCTGGGGAGCACCAACATTAGTAGTTAATGCTGCGGAGAGGGTTTTGTTCACTTTCACCCTCTGTACTCTGTTAGTAAGGAAGGAAGCATACCAGTGAATTAAGTATGGATTCAGTTGCAACTGCACCATCTTTGACACCAGAATATCAGACTGTATTGTATTGAAAGCTGAAGAGAAGTCTAAGAACAGCACCCTTGCATAATTCTTATTAGACTTATCTAGGTGTTTTGTAATGAAGTGGACCAGTGTGACAACGGCATCCTCTGTACCGCAACCTTTCTTATAAGCAAACTGACAGGGGTCAAATTTGTCTTTAGTTATACTTACAATATACTGGGGCGGCAGTGGCTCAGGGGTAGAGTGGCCGGGTAGTGTGAGCTGGAAAACCGCAAGGTCCCCAGTTCGATCCCGGGCTGGGGCGCTCCCCTAGAGTTAGTGTCGAAGTGTCCTTGAGCAAGACGCTGAACCCCTAAATGCTCCCGATGAGCAGGTTGGTGCCTTGCATGGTTTCCTCCACCATCGGTGTATGAATGTGTGTGTGAATGGGTTAATGGCACTATCAATGTAAAGCGCTTCGGATAGAAGCGCTATATAAATGCACCATTTACCATTTTACCATTTACAAGATGTTGCAACAGTATTCTTTCCAGTGATTTCATGATCACTGAAGTGAGAGAGAATAAACAAGCTTAGTTATAGAAAAGCTCAGCAGTCAGCAGAAAGGGCAGCAGCACAGACATCAAACAGTGAGGTGGGAGAAGTGCAGTTCAGGAAGTGACCTCACCTAATTGTCATTGTTACCTTGGTTACATAAAAGTTCAGATAGGTGTGATTTCTTTTGCCATAACCACCTAGTTTTACTGTGTGGAAACACCGGGGAGCTAAACCGCTCCCCGGCCCCACTGTACTGCATCCCCGTACACCGGGGGTAACAGAGTACATCGATGAGTATGTGCTTCAGTGCCTAGGCGAGACTTGAACCTGCTTTGGCCTTGTTTACAAGGTCGCCTAGGTATCCACGTCAGAACTCGCTTGTGTGGTGTTTAAAACATGCTTCAGATTAAAGAAGAACCACTGTAACTTCCACTGTCCCTTCACTTCCTTAATTACTGCAACAAAATACATATCAAAATATGCAGTTAAAATGATTTAGTTTAGCTAGATGTTTCAATGTGTATGGAAAAAATCCTCTTTTTGTGATGAATCTATTCTATTTGGCTGTTCTAGCATTGACCACAATAGCTCACTGTGAAAAGACTCCTTCTGCATGTCCAAAAAGGTCCTGGGTTCAAGTCCTACAAATAACAATTCACCATTTTGAAGGATTTTGACGTTTTAAACAAATCCTTATTATGGCCACCCCAGCACAATCTTTTCAGATGGAGGTCTGCGGCCAATACGTATCAATTTTAGTAATAGTTTTCCCTACTGGTGTAAGGAACAATATACAAATGCAATACAGTGAAATGGATTCAAATGGAGGGTTTTTCATAAGTATTAAACAGAAGCTCAGTGGCTCACTGAGTAATGGCACCTGTCTATGATATGGGAGGTTGCAAGTTCAAGTCCAGGTTCTGACACTGCACCAAGGTGTACCCACAATCTTGCCAAATTTGGAACACTCTTTTTTAGCAGGTTGCCAAACCTGCTCTAAGAAGAGGCAGACCTACTAGTCATCATTCGACAGATTACAGATTTGCATTCGACAGATTTGCGTGATTGGCTGTCGTTTTCGACAGATTTGCGTGATTGGCTGTCGTTTAAGCCAATGGGGATACTTTTCCCATACTCTGAACGGGCGGCCTCGTCCTCCCAAGCTATGGGAGACCATAACAAAGACCACTTTTACATTTTGTGCTGCAGATTGGGGCACAAAAAGCATGCCGCAACCTGCTATATTATGACTTTGTCATTTCTTGTTTTCCTCCAAGTTATAAATATAAATCTTTCTTATGGGGGGGGGGGGGCCTGGCACTACATCTTTTGACATGGGCGTCCACGGCCATATACATATCAATTTGAGGGTCCTTGACATGAAAGGAGTGTTTGTGAACCACTATGACTAAAGAGACAGCCATAGCTGAATGGGTAGAGCGGCTGCTGGAGAGCAGAAGGTCACAGGTTCAAGACCCCACCCCAGTATGTATGGGTGTCCCTTCACTTCCTCTGAGACTAAGTGCGATGTGGGGAAAGGGACATTAGGTGCAGGTGGCTTAGAACTATACAGTACATGTAAGCATATAGAAAGTAAATGTTTGATAACTCTTGTTACACCTAGTAGCCTGAGTTACTTTTAAAAACATTGTTTAAAGATGGCTGATAAACATGTTGACATGTTTGTGACTCACTATAATCATATGAACTTGACTGTTTGTTTTTATAACTATGAAATACATTGATAAACACATGTATTGCATAGACATTAAAGCTGCTTAAAATTGGTTATAACCATAGCACTGTGCAGTTCATGTTATCCATAGATCCCACCACAGTTAGTAGGCCTACACTTTAAGTATACTCGGATCAAGTAGTAAACTTTAAGTATACTTTAAGTATATAGTGTCATAGTTTAGAGAGAGAGAACTTTAAGTACACTTTAAGTATGTAAGTATACTCGGATCGAGTAGTAAACTTTTAGTATACTTTAAGTATATAGTATCATAGTTTAGAGAGAGAGAACTTTAAGTGCCTAGTGGGAATGTGTGTTCATGATTTGAGGCTGAAATACCCATTTAGTTTAATGACTATCAGAGATACTGTGTACCGATTTGTGAGATTTTTGGACAAAATCTGTAGGAGTACTATAAAAAAAATGTATTTTGCTCAAATTGGGCCGCCTGGTGGCGCTATAAAATGCCCATGTGAAAAATGTGGGGCAGAGGTTCTGCTCTGTTATCCAGGGAGTGTGTGTGCACAGTTTCACTGCGATCAAGCCAACGGTGCCGGAGAATAGCTGTACACAGACAGAATGACACACACATGGACGGACGGACAGACTGACGGAAGGATGGACGGACAGGCCTTTTGGCCTGTCGGAGAGACAATGAAGGAAAATTAGAGACCTAGATTATCTTTGGGCTATTCAGGTTGAGTGGTTACAGTGTGCTGTTACAGTATGATCACCCCCCCCCCCCCCCCCCCCCCCAACACATGTAAAAGCAAGACTGAAGTTAATGTGAAGTTAAAGTTCTTCATAATCCAATGCATTTCAAGACATCATATTTCAGGAGTTTTGAAGGACCGGCAGAAAAAAAAAACATTCAGAACTCAAGATAAATTCAACTTTCCTTCTATGTGATAGTGATGGTTCTTGTAAGAAATCTAAAACACGAAACTCATAAGCTGCTAGTTGGGCTACATACATCTACCTTACATCCAGTATTGAATGACAATATTGATAAGTTTAGCAACGATAGCTCACCTAACTGATGCTGATTACTCCCAAGTTGAATACCGCAACTTTAAAAAGTGGTTACAGTTTGAATAGCTTCATAAATAAACCATCACAATAATACACTTCAACAATTTAATTAGCCGTTTCAGTGTAATATTGCTACAGTTCAATTCAGGGGCAAAACAGAGTATGATCCATCAAATATCTGAAGATGATTGACTTCTACTCCAGTTGATCTGAAGGTACTTCTCACCTGAAGCCACCAGACCAGGACTCCATACAGCAAACGGCAGACACCCCAGAGTCTGCCACAGATCGGTTATGGGATCAAGGGTCTGAATGCTGTAACATGGCTTCTCACCTTCCCCTGATCCCCCCAACATCAGGATCACTTCACCTTTTCTCCTCTCAAGTGTTCACTAGTGACAGGTGAGAGTGACAATGACGACAAGTGACAGTAGCTGGTTAATATTCATATTCAAATAATGTCAGACCGATATACATCTTTAAAATGTACGTATGCATCCTTCAATGTCTGACCTGTTGGTAGACAAGACCAAAGTTTTTCAGAATGTAATCCAGGCTATGTTTCATCAACATCTCACAGGAGTGGAGCTCAGCAAAGCAGTGAATTCCTACGCAGTTCCTTATCTCAATGCGCCGCTCCATGTAATGACAGCAGGCCTCTTGAACAGCTGCGACACCCAGCAGGTTTGATGCTGCTAGCAGGGCCTTCACCAAATCAACAAAATGATCAAATAAAAAGTATGAAACTGTTTTAATATATGGTCTGTTTTGGCCGTACACAATTCATTTTGATAATTAGATTTAATGTTCAATAAAATCAAATAAAAATCAATAATCACAATTATTGTATGACAATTAATCGTCAACTACAAGTTCATGATCGGGACTGCCATAGTCATAAAGTCAATGAAGAAAATGGACAATGGACACAATGAATGAGGTTTATGACGAGAATACATTACCTGCACATTTTCAGTGGAGATGATCACCTGTGCAGTGTAGGCATATCCCACCAACAGCTCAATCTCCTGAGGTTCTACATCCTTCATGTCAACCGTCTCCTGTCTGGACTCCATCATGCCAGTGGTAAACATTGCCTGTTCAGGTTCAAAAGGTTAAATATTGGTTTTCAGTGGCCATGCTTTAGGCCTTTCTAATTTACATAATGTGTACACAATAAAAGGTGCTGTTAAGTCAGTCATATTTTTTGGTTTAACAGAACATATATTTGAAGCTGATAATTCAGTTCTCTGTCCTGATTATACTGTTCCAATTGTGATCTATTCCTCCAATTGTGTCATCAATTACATGGCTTTAAACCATATCCTGTATGAGTTCTCTCTCTTGACTGGATGAAGTTATTGTCCAGGCATATTATTTTTGGGGCGGTGTAACCGCCCCCTATATGTGAGGTTTGGACATTGACTAACCCTGCACCGTGATTGGCCACCAGTCTACACCCCTAACCCCTACACATTCAATGCAGATCTATACTTTTCTTTAAGTGAGCTTCCATCAGTGTGATGACCACTAGCTGTAATGTGATTGGCGGGTGATAGGAGGTATTTAACACGTATTCTAACGAATAAATAACACTTACACCTCACATTATATAGTACATCATGATATTCAGTTCACATGAAAGCCAAGACAGAATGGAATGCCATTCCCTCCTGGAACGCATCTGTGTCACTTTAGATTTCTTTGGCTATTCAAAAATAGCAGATATACAAGATCATAACGCACAGAGTGCCGCGCTATGAGATTGTAGATCTTCTATTTTTGAAAAATCGTGACAATTCTTTTTTTTATATTGTTTTCCGAAAAACTGTTAAAAAAAATTAAAAATGTAGAAGCGGCCTCAGGTCTTAATGGGTTAATAAATGTTGACATGTTAAGTTGAGGATGTGTGTTTACCTCAAAGTACGAGCTGAACGAGGCCAGAACAGTCCGATGACAGGGGAACTGCTTTCCTCCAGAGCAGAGAATCACATCACACAACGTGCTGTTCAGACGAAGCCTGTTCAGATTCTCTAACATCTTGTTGGGATGCGTCTTCTCCATGAACACAAAGGTGTCGCTCTCCACTGAGGATGGAGGGACACTGGTGTCATCCATAAGACTGCCCATCTCATCTCTCATCTTTCTCATGTCTCTCTTTGCTAGACCAGCCTATATGATGGAGAACAAGGGATAAATGGTCAGCGATTGTTTGCACGTTGAAATAACTCCTTGGTCCAACTGGTGTTTATGTCGTTTTTATTCTCTGCAAAATATGACAAATCACTGCAGCATGCATGCAGTGGTGGGAAAAGTACTACATTTATTTGCTTAAGTAAAAGTATCAATACTTCAATGTAGAAACACTCTGTTACAAGTAAACGTCCAGTGATCTTACAAGTAAAGATACGGTAATCAAAATGTACTTGAGTAAAAGCACTGCAGTATTGGCGTCAAAATATACTTTTAAGTACCAAAAACAAAAGTACTTATTATGCAGAATGTCCCGTTTCACAAGGTATCATATGTATGAAATGTATTACAGTCTTTTGAAAGTAGCCGATCTACAAATTCACAACGCATTGCAAAGCGTTGTGAGCTTGTAGATCGACTATTTTCAAATAGCCAAAGTTTACATAGGGTTGATCATAAGTGGTTAATGTGTGTTTTGTAATAATAATTCAAATCTACAAAGTAACTAAAGTTTTCAAATAATTGTAGGCTAGTGGAGTAAAAAGTGCAATATTTGCCTCTGAGATGTAGTGGAGTAGAACTAAAAGTATTGAAAATACTCCTGTAAAGTAAAAGTACCTCAAACTTGTACTTAAACACTTGAGTAAATGTACTTATGTTACTCTCCACCACTGCATGCATGTGCCATCAATAAATACAGAAAGTCTCACTGACTGTTAAACTTGCAATTACAAAACAGTTACAGTATAAACATTCACCAGTTATAAGAATTCACATCAGTTAACTCAACTTCCAAACTACCCTTTTTATGTAATAGCACAAACTATGACACATGTCACATAAAACATCACAATCATCACATAGCAGAACATATCAAACATCATCACATCAAGCTGACTCCAATCCAACTCAGTAGCTAAACATGCATCACTCATCATGGCTGCAGAGCTGTAGTAGGAACAGGCTCCAAGCTAAATGCTAACTTGCTAACTCACTCCACACATTGTTCAACACACTTACACACAGTGAAGCACAACACAAACACACATATTAATCCCATAACATATCTCCCACAGAATATGCATTCCCAGTAGAACCATCTCACCTGATAAATATATATGAGAAATCACTCAGTATCACAAACACACTGTTACTGCAGCATGCATGTGCTTTAATGAGACTTATTCCAGGTGTGTGTGTGTGTGTGTGGGGGGGGGGGCGGGGTCCTTACAGGTGTTGCCATGTCTGCTTATAATAAGCAACATCAGGCTTTTGAAGTGTAGTGACTTATTTGGGCTTTGCTTCCTAATATTTTTTAAACCAGTGGTTCTCATTTTTTTTCAAGCCAAGGACCCCCAGATTAATATTTATTTGTCCACGAACCCCCATCTGAAAATATGTTGTACCAGGGACCCCCATACAAGATTTGAGTTGTTAAAAGGTTTAAAACTCCCATTTTTTTTTTTGAATAGTAGATTTACAAGCTCACAACATGTTGCGATGTGGCGCGTTATGAGTTTCTATATTTGCCATTTTCAAACAGCCGTAGTTGCTCCTTTTGGGCTTGTTTTCACAGACCTGGTCACTTGTTTCTCTTGCAACACACTGATTACTTGCATTGCACCTGATGGTCTGGTAGCTCCAACATGAACCAATTCTGTTGAAAGCCGTGAGAAGGCTCTTGCTGCGATCTCTTGCATAAAGGGCGTGGCCAAGCATCATATGCAATGGTGTTCGCTTCCTTCCATTGTGAATGTTGTACACAAGTAGTAGCCACCACCATCTCCGTCACCCCCCCTGCAGACCTGCCGGCACCATCTCCTTCATCCACACTGACCACCTGCCTGGAGGAGATAAAGGCGTGGATGAACCTCAATTTCCTTCAGTTAAACAGCTCCAAGACTGAAGCCATCTTAATTGGCACCCCCCACCAGATCAAATCATGCCCCATAACCAGCATCTCATTCTCCGGTCAAAATCTCCCCCTCTCATCCACAGTCACCAACCTGGGTGTGAAAATGGACCCGCACCTCAACTTCGAGGCACACATTAAACACCTCTGTAAAACGTCCCTTTTTCACCTCAGGAACATCTCCACACTCCGCTCCACACTCACCCTGCCAGATGCTGAGAAACTCGTCCACGCCTTTATCTCCTCCAGGCTGGATTACTGCAATGCACTACTCATCGGGATCCCTAGCAAGAGCCTCCAAAGGCTCCAATACATCCAAAACAGCACTGCTAGGGTCCTGATGAGAGTGCGAAAATATGACCATATCACACCCACCCTCCGCTCACTTCACTGGCTCCCCATCTCCTTTAGGACCCAATACAAGATTTCCCTTCTCACCCATCAGTGCATTTACGGCAACGCCCCCCCCCCCCCCCACCTCAAAGAACTCCTCACCCCAAAACCTGCCACCCGAAGCCTCCGCTCCAACAACACCAACCTTCTTGTTGTCCCTGACACCAACCTCTGCACCATGGGCGACCGGGCCTTCTGCCACACAGCCCCATGTCTGTGGAATGCCCTCCCAGACCACCTGAGAGCGCCACAGTCCACTGATGCTTTTAAAAATGGACTGAAAACCTACCTTTTAAAAAAACATTTTTCTAATTTTTCATGGACTTCGATTGTTTTTCGTATGAGTTTTAAATTCTAAATGTTGGCCCTTTTAGTTTAGCCTGGTTGGGTCTATTGTAATTGTTTCGTTGCCTATGCTGCTTTTATGCTCTGCTTTTAATCTGTAGCACTCTGAGATTTGTGAGAATGTAAAGTGCGTTATAAATAAAATGTATTATTATTATTAAGTATTTGAAAGAGACAGTGCAACTGTGTACTCTTGTGATCTCTCACCCAGTTCTTCTCTTCTTCCTGTTGAGGCTGTTCTCTCAGTCGAGGCTCTTCTCCATGTGTGGGCTGTTGCTGCTGAGGCAACAGTTCCTCGGCTAGCTGATTTTCCTTATCCTCTCCCTGTGTGGACTGTTCCTTATCCTCTCCCTGTGTGGACTGTTCCTTATCCACTCCCTGTGTGGACTGTTCCTTATCCACTCCCTGTGTGGACTGTTCCTTATCCTCTCCCTGGGTGGACTGTTCCTTATCCACTCCCTGTGTGGACTGTTCCTTATCCACTCCCTGTGTGGACTGTTCCTTATCCACTCCCTGTGTGGACTGTTCCTTATCCTCTCCCTGTGTGGACTGTTCCTTATCCACTCCCTGTGTGGACTGTTCCTTATCCACTCCCTGTGTGGACTGTTCCTTATCCTCTCCCTGTGTGGACTGTTCCTTATCCACTCCCTGTGTGGACTGTTCCTTATCCACTCCCTGTGTGGACTGTTCCTTTTCCACTCCCTGTGTGGACTGTTCCTTATCCTCTCCCTGTGTGGACTGTTCCTTATCCTCTCCCTGTGTGGACTGTTCCTTATCCACTCCCTGTGTGGACTGTTCCTTATCCTCTCCCTGTGTGGACTGTTCCTTATCCTCTCCCTGTGTGGACTGTTCCTTATCCTCTCCCTGTGTGGACTGTTCCTTATCCTCTCCCTGTGTGGACTGTTCCTCATCCTCTCCCTGTGTGGACTGTTCCTTATCCTCTCCCTGTGTGGACTGTTCCTCATCCTCTCCCTGTGTGGACTGTTCCTTATCCTCTCCCTGTGTGGACTGTTCCTTATCCACTCCCTGTGTGGACTGTTCCTTATCCTCTCCCTGTGTGGACTGTTCCTTATCCTCTCCCTGTGTGGACTGTTCCTTATCCTCTCCCTGTGTGGACTGTTCCTTATCCTCTCCCTGTGTGGGCTGTGTCTGCTGTGGCAGAAGTTCCTCTGCTAGCTGATTTTCCTCACCCTGTAGAGGCTGGAGAAGTTCCTCTAGGTCTCTTGCACTGCTTCTGAAGAGCGTGTGCTTGGGGACCTTGAACAGAGCAGCTAAGAACGCAAGGACAGGCGCTGGCATCATTGTTTTCTCCCATGATGCCTTCAAGTCAGTACTGTCACAGAAGCTGTCTTTTAGACCAAAATCAATGTCTAGAAGCGCTTCTCTCAATTTGGTGCCTGCCTCTCTCATTATGTCCTGATTCTTCAGCTTGATGGCTAAGTCAGAAGCATTGATGTCAGATGAAAAGAAAATGTCAGATTCATACATCTTACTTTTAGGAGCTATTGTGACCTCCATAGTGATTGAGAATCAGCTGTTTCATATCACGGGTCTGGAAGGTACTTGGAAGCACCTCGCCTTCTTCCAACATGCTCAATGCAAACTCTACAATGTCACTCATAGTGCAACACTCGCCCTTTGCCAAAATATTGTCAATATATGGGAGAGCACGAGCGAAGAGCACATGCTTGATGTTGGCGATGGCCATTTTCTCTAGTGTGTTGGCTTTGATGCCACGTTCATATATTCGCATGTAGTTCTGTCGACAGAGATTATGGCTGCTGAGATGACTGATTTAACCGAGCTATCTTCATCGTCCTTCAGTCGGTCTGCAATTCGTAAGAAAACTACATATTGGTTGTGCTTTGCAGCACAACCACAATTAGTTTCTTTGCACTATCATACTCGCAAATTCTGTATTTGTCACAACATTTCTTGTGTTTCACGTATCCACATATTCTATAGCTAATAGCTCTTCTATTTCAGTGGCACTAATTCAAATAATCCCGCTAATCAGGTAACACCACAGCTCAGGGCAGACGTGCACAATGACCATACTTAACGACTTGAACCCTTATATGGTTGGCCGGAGTCCCTCAGTTACTTTATAGATTTAAAATATCATTACAAAACATACATTAACCACTTCAGTCCTTTATAGACTTCGGCTGTTTGAAAATAGCAGATCTACAAGCTCACAATTAAAGGGTTAGGAGAGTCTTGAGTCTTGGGACTCAAGACTCAAATCCTGGAAATGGCAAATCAGCATGTGTCTGTCTCCCTGGGGTCTAGTGCTGTAATAGGGATACACTCCTGTGTTCTTGGCTGTTGCTGACAATAAGCCCACTTGTAGAGTGCATGAGCCAAATGCCTTTAATTAATGTGGTGGAATGACCCATCACGTTCATGTAATGTCAATGTACAAAGATCAGTGTGCTTGGATAGCATAGCTCTGTTGGAAGAGCTCTTGACTTCAGACCACAAGGTCATGGGATCGAATCTCAGTACAAGATCCTTGGCATCTGAGCAATCTGGCTCCTACGGGTCTACTATCTTTTTTCGCCTTTATCATAAAGGTTGCTGGACAATATATAGAGTGAGATGCATCATTTATTAAATAATATAAAGGTAATATCAAATACATTGTAGAAAATGAGAGAAATGACGCTTTATTAGCAAGACTGTCTTTTATTATAGCGGCATCGTGCCTCTCCTCAAACCAACAATGGCCATCATGGTAGACAAGGGTTTCCTTGTTGAGGACTGTGTGCCCTGTAAGGTGTACATACCTGCCTTCCTGTTCAAGAGAGCACAATTGTCTGCACTAGGGGTTAGGCTGAGAATCCATGTAGAACGCCTCATTCAAAGGAAGGAGCACAAAATATTTCATACAGTAATTCCTCTTTCACTCACAGGTAGCATCAATCAACTTTACACAGTAGCCTGCCTCTTGGTTAACTTTCAAAATGGACCCTTAGTCAAAGGCTGGGTAAAAGAGATGTGATCTCAAAACCACAGGGCTGGGCAATATTACCATGAAGCTGTTTGGCAAGAAGTTCATAACCTTAAAAAAAGCCAATGTTGTTTGTTCACTATTTGTGCAATCATGTGTACTTTTAAAAACATTGTTTAAAGATGGCTGATAAACATGTTGACATGTTTGTGACTCACTATATCATATGAACTTGACTGTTTGTTTTTGTAACTATGAAATGCAATGATAAACACATGTATTGCATAGACATTAAAGCTGCTTAAAATTGGTTCTAACCATAGCACTGTGCAGTTCATGTTATCCATAGATCCCACCACAGTTAGTACACTTTAAGTATACTCGGATCGAGTAGTAAACCTTTAGTATACTTTAGGTATATAGTATCATAGTTTAGAGAGAGAGTACTTTAAGTACACTTTAAGTATGTAAGTATACTCGGATCGAGTAGTAAACTTTAAGTATAGTCAGTGACCAAATTCTATACAAAAAGCCCAAGTTTAAATGTAACAGCACCAATGAAATGAGCAAACCATTATTAAAAAACAACCAGAACCAGAACTTTAACTGAAATTCTTCCATTGGGAGCCATAACGGTCAGAAGAGCTACAATCGCACTCAGTGTTTTAAGCTGAAATAAGAAAACAATGTTGAATTGAGAAACTCTTTCATTTAGATTAAGTACCATGGAGTAGAACAATGTAATGCATATATTTATCAATTTCCGCAGTATTGTGGCTTTTCAGTTACTGCTATGTTCGTAAACATGTCATCAAGGGCACAAACAACAGAAGCACACCATTCCATATCATATCCGTAATCAGCAATTGCCCAATAATATGCATGGCTCTCTTTCAATCTGTGTGTGGTCAACTCTGAGGTACTTGCATTCAATATAGCTTTGTGCATTTGGGCATTTCATTTCAACTAACCCAAATGATGGTCTCTCAAGTGGGTCATAGACCAGCCCATCAGGTGAGGCCCAAGCCACGGTGCATCACATCTCCTTAAGTTAATGTTTTTTCTGGGTTGCACCCGTGTCTCCAGATCGGACTCGCTTCATGAGTGTGCTTTGACGTGTTCCTCGGATGATCCTCTCAGCCAGGTTTCTGCTGAACTCTGCCCTCTTAACGTGGCTTACCTCTCTAAATGTTGAAGCCGTCACCCTCTCTTTCCTGAGCGAATGCCACTCAGGCATCTTGTTACCTCTTCAATCTTGTGTGACTGAGACACGGTCACAGACAGAGATCTCATGTACACTCTGTTGGATCTAGCTGGTATCCCTCTAAAGGCATTTCCTCATGGTTGATGACACAACCCTCTGACGTAGGAGGTGGCTGCTGATATGAAAGGATGCTACCAGCCTGTACTTTACCAAAGATGGAGTCTACTAGTGGTTTAATGATATGATATGTGCAGATTAGTGGAGTGGAGCCTGGTTTGAAGCCAGCATAGGCAGGAGTAGGGTCAAGCTCACCGCTGTAGGCTCTGTATAGCGTAGACCTGGAATAACAAATAAGTGATAAATTGCCATTTTTGTAACACAGTGTAGTGCAGTGTGCACGTTTACACCAATCCAATCCACTATATTTATAAAGCACATTTAAAACAACAGCCTTGAACCAAGGTGCTGTACACTCAGTAACAAAAATATATACTAAGAGCAACACTATACACAATAAACATCTCAGGATCCCAGAACCAGAGAGGAGTCACAGGGCTGTGCTGGGTCTGAACACCATGACCTCTGTTTTGCTTTCATTAAAATGTAGACGCAGCCAGAAATAAGTCTGGCAGTGAAAGAGTTAATAAGAAGTCGTTCGACATCAATGAACCGCACGAGAAAAGAGGGAATGATCTACATGGAAATGGTTTAGATTAAGAGCTTTGGTCAAGAGTCAGTATGGTGAGTGGTTATACATTATTATTTTAAAAAAAAAACATAATGGATATCCACTGGGGATTAATGTCTCTTATTAGTGGTTAATCAAATGATTGATATATAAAATAAATATTTTTTTAGTTTTACAAAAAAATATCAAAAAATGATAATCAGTACTTGCGGGCTTGTGGAGCTCCATGTGTGTGACCTCCTGACCTCCTAGACTCCTCTCCTCCATGTCTTTGGGCCTCCTCTACTGTTCCTGTGTCTTGATTACACACACACACACACACACACACACACACACACACACACGGTTCTACTCAACATTTCTGGTAAACATACAACAGAGGACAAAGGTGAAAAAGGTCAGCAGGGCACCCCAGGGAGTTGAACCCCGTCCCGCTAAAGCAGGAGTACCATACTACCAGCACCTTTTGCTTTTTTTTTTGGCTTTTTTTTAATGCTTTATTATTTGGTTAGCTGACGTCACGACCTAAATCCAACCAAAAAAACAACGTTAACGGACGTCGTGTGCCAGCTGGGTGTGAGTAATGGGGTTGAGTGCTTTGTCCACCACTGAGTATGCACCAGGGTTTAGTTTGTTGTTGCGTTGCAGCGTCTGCTGTGGTTGCTCAGTCCGCCTCTTGAGCGGAATGCTCTGTTGCAGTTTGTGCAGGTGAGCTGCTTCCTCTCCGCCTACAATAATGTTCAACAGTAAGTTGAATGTTCATTTAGAGTCTAAATGAACATTCAAGCCTCTGAGTGATAAATGTCTACATGTTAGACATTTATCACTCAGACTTGCATCGTTACACACAGAATTAAATACATTTCATTTAAAGTGATACTGTGTACATAGGACCTAACCTAAACCTAAACCTAACCTTAGTGGGGGAACATAGAACCCGGGAACATAGGGATAACCCCGTGTACATTCATCTTAGTCGTTTCGGAAAGCTTGCAATACAAGTATGGATTTAACCCATTTTGGGCGTGAACCCCTATTTGTAACTGTACCTTTCAGGTCGGGAACCCCTTTTGGGGTTCTTGTTGCTATGTACAGTATATAGCAAAATACATTTGTTGTAATTTTTTAATAGATATTTAGAAGGCGTTCTTAGAATCGGCCTCGGATCTAAATGGGTTAAAGTGTGTGGAGGCTGCTTTTTTCGTTCGTTTTTTTGTGACACCCCTGTAGCTTTTTCTTATTACAGTTTGTGTCTATACGGAACTGTTGCAGAAAAAGGAATTGCAGGGTCTTGCCGCCTGAGATTATTTTGGAATGCAAAAACAAGTCTTTATTAACTGAAAACTAGATGAATACAGTGCTGGTACATTTCCCGTGCCCAAGTCATATTTACACAAGCATCTAGACATTCACAAATAGAAATAGAAAAAACAAAAACTTAGTATGACCTTAATTCCAAATACAATGTGAAGCAATTTTGATGCCATGATATATTGACCACATTAACCCTATATATTTAGTTGACTGGCGATTCTTGATAATAAAACAAAATCCTATTTTTTTGGTTGCCAATGCGCGACCCCAAGGGCACCTTGCAGCATCGCCCCTTTGGGTCGCGACCCATAGTTTGAGAACCGCTGCTCTGAACTGAACATCTTTGACAAAAATAGCCAATTCACAAGGTCACCACTTTGTGATGCATTGTGAACTTCCAGATCTGCTATTTCTGCCAAATGTTTGCCCCGGAATAGGGATGCAAGGTTGCATGTGGTTAAGTTCTGTCCACATCTAGAATGATAACTATGAAGATAACTATAAATAAAATGATGTGAACATACACAATGATGAACAATACCATTCTATAAACATCCTGAACATGAGTGACGTTGAGCGCAACATCATGTCAATTGTTGATTGACTGTCAAGTGTGTTTTTATCATTCATTAAAATCGCTCAAAGTGATGCCAATGATATTGTATTTGAGAGTGTACATATGGATCCAAAATTGACCTATGCGAATTAACAGCGGTGAACAGTTGAAAAGTATTTTACCCACCTCTGCAGATGTATCCTTCCTCAACATGAGAGACACACAGCTGAATGAGGTTCGACCCTGGGGCTTCTTCCCGACGATAGTCCACGAGTCTGTCATCTCGTCGTACCGCTCAATGGGACATTGACTCCTACATGAAGAGAGACAAAAAGCCATGAGAGGAATGTCTGGTGTGTACAAGTAGCCAACCTTTCCCAGATTTTCATGAAACGTCAACCTACGTGATGCTCCTGCTTGACCCTCCTAGTGCGAAGATCTTTGCATCCACCACAACCACGCTAGGAAAGGCGCGCAGCTTTGTCATGGCTTCACATGGCATCCACTTGTTGGTGTTTGGGGTATAGTAGCACACCATAGATGAGGACCCTTGATCGCTCTCATCTCCATAAGGCTGTAGAACGCCACCTGTAGATTCACAGGAATTAACGGGGATGGCAACTGTTATTGGCCTCCGTGTCATGTGGCCAAACTACAGTCAATCTGAAGTGAGTCTATCATGGAACTAAGAGTCATCAACATTGAGAACAGTTATGATACCTATAACGTAGATCCGTCCATTGAGCACAGAGGCAGCTGCTGAATCAGTAGTACGAAGGAACTGACGAGCGGTTTCTGTCCATACAGACGTTTGAGGGTTGTACTTGAACATCTGGGGCCCACCTGTGATAGAACCATACCCCATAACAGAGACACCAAGGGACCAGGAGGACACATGACAAACTGTTATTCATTGTCAGTGGGAGAAGGATTAATACGTCATGACAAATGCTTTGGACATTTTCAGTGAAACCTGTTCCATACCAACAGCATAGATCAGCCCATCTAGTGCGACCACAGCCGAGCCGTCCCAACGGTCTGGCAGACCGACAGAGTCCATGAGCTGCCAGGTGTTGGTGCCGGGGTCGTAGCGATCCACTGACTTCCACTTGTCCAACTGGCCCCTAAAGCCCCCCACTGCAAATATAGAGCCGTTCAGCATTACCAGACCTATGGACCATGTGGGTTATGTAAGGACAAAAATAAACTGATTAGAACTGATGACCGTGGCTTCTCCCTAGGCAACAACCCATAGTGGTTATTCCAAAAAGTTACATTGAATACTGTAGTTTGACAGTCTTACCAAAGTCCCAGCGTGCCTCATTCATGGGAGCCATCTTCAACCATGAGTCACATGAAGTGTCATACCGCCACATGTCTCTACTGATTGAAGCATCAATCAATTTTCCTCCAGCCAAATACAATGTAGAGCCTATGGCGAGAGAAGATTTCAAATGAGTTATGACTTTGGTTTCTGCAGGTTGTCTGCAAGTTTAATGAAGCCTTTTAAGACCATTATGAATGCAATTTAAGACTTAAATGTTTCATGTCAATTCTGTTAAACACATTAAAAAGCAGTGGCGTACCCACCATAGAGGCAAGGCAGGCGGCCGCCTGCCCAACTCAAATTTAGCCTCCCCTAGAAAATAAAGTAAAAGACTGACTGAAAAACAGGCAGTGAAAAAAATCACGGGCGATTTTTTTTCCCGCCTGCCTTAAATGTAATTCCTGGGAACGCCACTGTTAAAAAGTATGATGATACTAGAAGAAGTGCTCCTCGGAGGACAGGTCTCCGCAAGGTCAGGTAGGTTATTGTGGGCCAGCAATGTTTGGAATTCGCCAATCAGGATGGAATATGAAAAATCGGACGGAACCGCCTTGATCACTTGACTATAGAGATAATATGTACCGATTTGCATGAAGTTTGGATCAAATATGAAAAAAGGCTTAATATCATTTTGTTTTTACACAAGTTGGCCTCCTGGTGGCGCTATGAAAGGAAGATGTGAAAAGTACAGGGAAAAGGTTTTTCCTTGGCCTCTAGGGAGTGCACATATACATTTTTACACAGATCGGTGCAGTTATAGGTAGAAATACAAATCGGCCAGTTATAGCGCCACCATGAGGCTGATTTAAAAAGATTCAAGGGGCATTTCTTCCTCGGCCTAGTGGGAACGTGTGTTCATGATTTGAGGCTGAAAGACCCATTTCGTTTAATGACTATCAGAGATACTGTGTACCGATTTGTGAGATTTTTGGACAAAATCTGTAGGAGTACTATAAAAAAAATGTGTTTTGCTCAAATTGGGCCGCCTGGTGGCGCTATAAAATGCCCATGTGAAAAATGTGGGGCAGAGGTTCTGCTCTGTTATCCAGGGAGTGTGTGTGCACAGTTTCACTGCGATCAAGCCAACGGTGCCGGAGAATAGCTGTACACAGACAGAATGACACACACATGGACGGACGGACGGACGGACGGACGGACGGACGGACGGACGGACAGAAGGATGGACGGACAGGCCTTTTTGGTCGGAGAGAGACCTAGATTATCTTTGGGCTATTCAGGTTGAGTGGTTACAGTGTGCTGTTACAGTATGATCACCCCCCCCCCCCCCCCCAACACATGTAAAAGCAAGACTGAAGTTAATGTGAAGTTAAAGTTCTTCATAATCCAATGCATTTCAAGACATCATATTTCAGGAGTTTTGAAGGACCGGCAGAAAAAAAAAACATTCAGAGCTCAAGATAAATTCAACTTTCCTTCTATGTGATAGTGATGGTTCTTGTAAGAAATCTAAAACACGAAACTCATAAGCTGCTAGTTGGGCTACATACATCTACCTTACATCCAGTATTGAATGACAATATTGATAAGTTTAGCAACGATAGCTCACCTAACTGATGCTGATTACTCCCAAGTTGAATACCGCAACTTTAAAAAGTGGTTACAGTTTGAATAGCTTCATAAATAAACCATCACAACAATACACTTCAACAATTTAATTAGCCGTTTCAGTGTAATATTGCTACAGGTCAATTCAGGGGCAAAACAGAGTATGATCCATCAAATATCTGAAGATGATTGACTTCTACTCCAGTTGATCTGAAGGTACTTCTCACCTGAAGCCACCAGACCAGGACTCCATACAGCAAACGGCAGACACCCCAGAGTCTGCCACAGATCGGTTAAGGGATCAAGGGTCTGAATGCTGTAACATGGCTTCTCACCTTCCCCTGATCCCCCCAACATCAGGATCACTTCACGTGAGTCTGTACAGAAGAATAGAAGACAAACACAGTAATCAGAGTAATGTGTGAGCATGTGGAACAATATGATTGTAAAAATGAACAGTCACAGATTTACTCAAGGTGTGTATACCATGTATAACACTTGAAACTTATAGTTAACTAAAAGTATGTATTAAAGTGCAACATTCTAAATCAAAGTACGAATTGTAAAACACATATAATGATGCAATAATGATTGTGATGCTCAAACAGCAAACTGAACTCTTTTTATTTCAATGCATGTTTTTACATTTGAATAATTTGTCTCTGAACTGGAATCAGAACTAGATTTAGGATGTTTTCCAGCATCAGTTACAACGTGCATGGCAGGGTACCTGTGAGTGTGGACCTGCGTGGTCTGTGGTTCTTGACCTTGATGAGCCTCTGGCAGAGCTGGGATTCAGAATCACCCAGATATGTAGTCAACTCAAGATAGGAGGGGCTGATAAAAGCCAGACGGACATGCTCCATCACCTTAAAGAACAAACAGAACACAAATTATTTACTAGTCCAACTGCAGCACTTAAAGGTTGTGTAAGTGATTTATTCTCCACAATCTTTAATCAGTTGAAACTGACCTGTTCAAACTTCTCTCTGTGGAAACCAGAGAACTCGAGGTTCAACCACAACATGGCAGCATCAAACACCAGCTCCTCCTTGGACACATTGAGATCATCACTGGACAGAATCTCTGTCAGTTTGTCCACAGAGAGAGAGCGGAACTCTCTCTATTGGCATAAAATACAGTAGATTAGATTATATTACCACTCTCTGTTCTCATAGTTCATGAACTAACCTTTTCTCATGTCAAATGCTCACTGGTGACAGGTGAGAGTTACAAGGACAAGTGAAAGTACCATGTTTATAACTGAATGTTTGTACACAGGTTGCATAGTATTAATAAAACACCTTTAATATTTGATAAGCTATAGAATGGGCCTCGCTTATAATATGAGTCACCACAGATTTATAGGAGAGAAAGACAATCACCAAACAACTTGGTAAATGTATTTAGGTCAAAACGATGACCAATGGCGATCCAGATTTTGGAGAGTCATAGCCCAACTATTACCTATATTGGTAATGATATTTTGACAAAATATGTAGATTTGAAAAGAAAATATGAAGAAAATAGGGACACCATGTTTAATATTGTTAAAATTCTGGACACTGTCTAATTACAGATACAGATGTACAAAAAGAAAAAAAAACAGGCCCATATATCAATCTGGCTCTAAAATATATGCATTCTTCAATGTCTGACCTGCTGGTAGAAGACGCTGAATTTTTCCAGGATGTAATCCATGCTGTGTTTCATCAACATCTCACAGGAGTGGAGCTCAGCAAAGCAGTGAATTCCTGCGCAGTTTTTTATATTCATGTGGCACTCCACGGCAAGAATCGCTTTCATTTTGTCCACAGAGAGTGAGAGAAACTCTTCCTATTGGCATAACAATACAGTAGATTAGATGATTCTGTTCCCATGCTTACTGAAGTAACCTTTTCTCCTCTCAAGTGTTCACTAGTGACAGGTGAGAGTGACAATGACGACAAGTGACAGTAGCTGGTTAATATTCATATTCAAATAATGTCAGACCGATATACATCTTTAAAATGTACGTATGCATCCTTCAATGTCTGACCTGTTGGTAGACAAGACCAAAGTTTTTCAGAATGTAATCCAGGCTATGTTTCATCAACATCTCACAGGAGTGGAGCTCAGCAAAGCAGTGAATTCCTACGCAGTTCCTTATCTCAATGCGCCGCTCCATGTAATGACAGCAGGCCTCTTGAACAGCTGCGACACCCAGCAGGTTTGATGCTGCTAGCAGGGCCTTCACCAAATCAACAAAATGATCAAATAAAAAGTATGAAACTGTTTTAATATATGGTCTGTTTTGGCCGTACACAATTCATTTTGATAATTAGATTTAATGTTCAATAAAATCAAATAAAAATCAATAATCACAATTATTGTATGACAATTAATCGTCAACTACAAGTTCATGATCGGGACTGCCATAGTCATAAAGTCAATGAAGAAAATGGACAATGGACACAATGAATGAGGTTTATGACGAGAATACATTACCTGCACATTTTCAGTGGAGATGATCACCTGTGCAGTGTAGGCATATCCCACCAACAGCTCAATCTCCTGAGGTTCTACATCCTTCATGTCAACCGTCTCCTGTCTGGACTCCATCATGCCAGTGGTAAACATTGCCTGTTCAGGTTCAAAAGGTTAAATATTGGTTTTCAGTGGCCATGCTTTAGGCCTTTCTAATTTACATAATGTGTACACAATAAAAGGTGCTGTTAAGTCAGTCATATTTTTTGGTTTAACAGAACATATATTTGAAGCTGATAATTCAGTTCTCTGTCCTGATTATACTGTTCCAATTGTGATCTATTCCTCCAATTGTGTCATCAATTACATGGCTTTAAACCATATCCTGTATGAGTTCTCTCTCTTGACTGGATGAAGTTATTGTCCAGGCATATTATTTTTGGGGCGGTGTAACCGCCCCCTATATGTGAGGTTTGGACATTGACTAACCCTGCACCGTGATTGGCCACCAGTCTACACCCCTAACCCCTACACATTCAATGCAGATCTATACTTTTCTTTAAGTGAGCTTCCATCAGTGTGATGACCACTAGCTGTAATGTGATTGGCGGGTGATAGGAGGTATTTAACACGTATTCTAACGAATAAATAACACTTACACCTCACATTATATAGTACATCATGATATTCAGTTCACATGAAAGCCAAGACAGAATGGAATGCCATTCCCTCCTGGAACGCATCTGTGTCACTTTAGATTTCTTTGGCTATTCAAAAATAGCAGATATACAAGATCATAACGCACAGAGTGCCGCGCTATGAGATTGTAGATCTTCTATTTTTGAAAAATCGTGACAATTCTTTTTTTTATATTGTTTTCCGAAAAACTGTTTAAAAAAATTAAAAATGTAGAAGCGGCCTCAGGTCTTAATGGGTTAATAAATGTTGACATGTTAAGTTGAGGATGTGTGTTTACCTCAAAGTACGAGCTGAACGAGGCCAGAACAGTCCGATGACAGGGGAACTGCTTTCCTCCAGAGCAGAGAATCACATCACACAACGTGCTGTTCAGACGAAGCCTGTTCAGATTCTCTAACATCTTGTTGGGATGCGTCTTCTCCATGAACACAAAGGTGTCGCTCTCCACTGAGGATGGAGGGACACTGGTGTCATCCATAAGACTGCCCATCTCATCTCTCATCTTTCTCATGTCTCTCTTTGCTAGACCAGCCTATATGATGGAGAACAAGGGATAAATGGTCAGCGATTGTTTGCACGTTGAAATAACTCCTTGGTCCAACTGGTGTTTATGTCGTTTTTATTCTCTGCAAAATATGACAAATCACTGCAGCATGCATGCAGTGGTGGGAAAAGTACTACATTTATTTGCTTAAGTAAAAGTATCAATACTTCAATGTAGAAACACTCTGTTACAAGTAAACGTCCAGTGATCTTACAAGTAAAGATACGGTAATCAAAATGTACTTGAGTAAAAGCACTGCAGTATTGGCGTCAAAATATACTTTTAAGTACCAAAAACAAAAGTACTTATTATGCAGAATGTCCCGTTTCACAAGGTATCATATGTATGAAATGTATTACAGTCTTTTGAAAGTAGCCGATCTACAAATTCACAACGCATTGCAAAGCGTTGTGAGCTTGTAGATCGACTATTTTCAAATAGCCAAAGTTTACATAGGGTTGATCATAAGTGGTTAATGTGTGTTTTGTAATAATAATTCAAATCTACAAAGTAACTAAAGTTTTCAAATAATTGTAGGCTAGTGGAGTAAAAAGTGCAATATTTGCCTCTGAGATGTAGTGGAGTAGAACTAAAAGTATTGAAAATACTCCTGTAAAGTAAAAGTACCTCAAACTTGTACTTAAACACTTGAGTAAATGTACTTATGTTACTCTCCACCACTGCATGCATGTGCCATCAATAAATACAGAAAGTCTCACTGACTGTTAAACTTGCAATTACAAAACAGTTACAGTATAAACATTCACCAGTTATAAGAATTCACATCAGTTAACTCAACTTCCAAACTACCCTTTTTATGTAATAGCACAAACTATGACACATGTCACATAAAACATCACAATCATCACATAGCAGAACATATCAAACATCATCACATCAAGCTGACTCCAATCCAACTCAGTAGCTAAACATGCATCACTCATCATGGCTGCAGAGCTGTAGTAGGAACAGGCTCCAAGCTAAATGCTAACTTGCTAACTCACTCCACACATTGTTCAACACACTTACACACAGTGAAGCACAACACAAACACACATATTAATCCCATAACATATCTCCCACAGAATATGCATTCCCAGTAGAACCATCTCACCTGATAAATATATATGAGAAATCACTCAGTATCACAAACACACTGTTACTGCAGCATGCATGTGCTTTAATGAGACTTATTCCAGGTGTGTGTGTGTGTGTGTGGGGGGGGGGGCGGGGTCCTTACAGGTGTTGCCATGTCTGCTTATAATAAGCAACATCAGGCTTTTGAAGTGTAGTGACTTATTTGGGCTTTGCTTCCTAATATTTTTTAAACCAGTGGTTCTCATTTTTTTTCAAGCCAAGGACCCCCAGATTAATATTTATTTGTCCACGAACCCCCATCTGAAAATATGTTGTACCAGGGACCCCCATACAAGATTTGAGTTGTTAAAAGGTTTAAAACTCCCTTTTTTTTTTTTGAATAGTAGATTTACAAGCTCACAACATGTTGCGATGTGGCGCGTTATGAGTTTCTATATTTGCCATTTTCAAACAGCCGTAGTTGCTCCTTTTGGGCTTGTTTTCACAGACCTGGTCACTTGTTTCTCTTGCAACACACTGATTACTTGCATTGCACCTGATGGTCTGGTAGCTCCAACATGAACCAATTCTGTTGAAAGCCGTGAGAAGGCTCTTGCTGCGATCTCTTGCATAAAGGGCGTGGCCAAGCATCATATGCAATGGTGTTCGCTTCCTTCCATTGTGAATGTTGTACACAAGTAGTAGCCACCACCATCTCCGTCACCCCCCCTGCAGACCTGCCGGCACCATCTCCTTCATCCACACTGACCACCTGCCTGGAGGAGATAAAGGCGTGGATGAACCTCAATTTCCTTCAGTTAAACAGCTCCAAGACTGAAGCCATCTTAATTGGCACCCCCCACCAGATCAAATCATGCCCCATAACCAGCATCTCATTCTCCGGTCAAAATCTCCCCCTCTCATCCACAGTCACCAACCTGGGTGTGAAAATGGACCCGCACCTCAACTTCGAGGCACACATTAAACACCTCTGTAAAACGTCCCTTTTTCACCTCAGGAACATCTCCACACTCCGCTCCACACTCACCCTGCCAGATGCTGAGAAACTCGTCCACGCCTTTATCTCCTCCAGGCTGGATTACTGCAATGCACTACTCATCGGGATCCCTAGCAAGAGCCTCCAAAGGCTCCAATACATCCAAAACAGCACTGCTAGGGTCCTGATGAGAGTGCGAAAATATGACCATATCACACCCACCCTCCGCTCACTTCACTGGCTCCCCATCTCCTTTAGGACCCAATACAAGATTTCCCTTCTCACCCATCAGTGCATTTACGGCAACGCCCCCCCCCCCCCCCCCCCCCCACCTCAAAGAACTCCTCACCCCAAAACCTGCCACCCGAAGCCTCCGCTCCAACAACACCAACCTTCTTGTTGTCCCTGACACCAACCTCTGCACCATGGGCGACCGGGCCTTCTGCCACACAGCCCCATGTCTGTGGAATGCCCTCCCAGACCACCTGAGAGCGCCACAGTCCACTGATGCTTTTAAAAATGGACTGAAAACCTACCTTTTAAAAAAAGCATTTTTCTAATTTTTCATGGACTTCGATTGTTTTTCGTATGAGTTTTAAATTCTAAATGTTGGCCCTTTTAGTTTAGCCTGGTTGGGTCTATTGTAATTGTTTCGTTGCCTATGCTGCTTTTATGCTCTGCTTTTAATCTGTAGCACTCTGAGATTTGTGAGAATGTAAAGTGCGTTATAAATAAAATGTATTATTATTATTAAGTATTTGAAAGAGACAGTGCAACTGTGTACTCTTGTGATCTCTCACCCAGTTCTTCTCTTCTTCCTGTTGAGGCTGTTCTCTCAGTCGAGGCTCTTCTCCATGTGTGGGCTGTTGCTGCTGAGGCAACAGTTCCTCGGCTAGCTGATTTTCCTTATCCTCTCCCTGTGTGGACTGTTCCTTATCCTCTCCCTGTGTGGACTGTTCCTTATCCACTCCCTGTGTGGACTGTTCCTTATCCACTCCCTGTGTGGACTGTTCCTTATCCTCTCCCTGGGTGGACTGTTCCTTATCCACTCCCTGTGTGGACTGTTCCTTATCCACTCCCTGTGTGGACTGTTCCTTATCCTCTCCCTGTGTGGACTGTTCCTTATCCACTCCCTGTGTGGACTGTTCCTTATCCACTCCCTGTGTGGACTGTTCCTTTTCCACTCCCTGTGTGGACTGTTCCTTATCCTCTCCCTGTGTGGACTGTTCCTTATCCTCTCCCTGTGTGGACTGTTCCTTATCCACTCCCTGTGTGGACTGTTCCTTATCCTCTCCCTGTGTGGACTGTTCCTTATCCTCTCCCTGTGTGGACTGTTCCTTATCCTCTCCCTGTGTGGACTGTTCCTTATCCTCTCCCTGTGTGGACTGTTCCTCATCCTCTCCCTGTGTGGACTGTTCCTTATCCTCTCCCTGTGTGGACTGTTCCTCATCCTCTCCCTGTGTGGACTGTTCCTTATCCTCTCCCTGTGTGGACTGTTCCTTATCCACTCCCTGTGTGGACTGTTCCTTATCCTCTCCCTGTGTGGACTGTTCCTTATCCTCTCCCTGTGTGGACTGTTCCTTATCCTCTCCCTGTGTGGACTGTTCCTTATCCTCTCCCTGTGTGGGCTGTGTCTGCTGTGGCAGAAGTTCCTCTGCTAGCTGATTTTCCTCA
This sequence comes from Gymnoscopelus microlampas, assembly GCF_963454915.1. Taxonomy (NCBI): domain Eukaryota; kingdom Metazoa; phylum Chordata; class Actinopteri; order Myctophiformes; family Myctophidae; genus Gymnoscopelus; species Gymnoscopelus microlampas. The sequence goes on along the minus strand of NC_139958.1, from coordinate 742,221 downwards.
CCCTGTAGAGGCTGGAGAAGTTCCTCTAGGTCTCTTGCACTGCTTCTGAAGAGCGTGTGCTTGGGGACCTTGAACAGAGCAGCTAAGAACGCAAGGACAGGCGCTGGCATCATTGTTTTCTCCCATGATGCCTTCAAGTCAGTACTGTCACAGAAGCTGTCTTGTAGACCAAAATCAATGTCTAGAAGCGCTTCTCTCAATTTGGTGCCTGCCTCTCTCATTATGTCCTGATTCTTCAGCTTGATGGCTAAGTCAGAAGCATTGATGTCAGATGAAAAGAAAATGTCAGATTCATACATCTTACTTTTAGGAGCTATTGTGACCTCCATAGTGATTGAGAATCAGCTGTTTCATATCACAGGTCTGGAAGGTACTTGGAAGCACCTCGCCTTCTTCCAACATGCTCAATGCAAACTCTACAATGTCACTCATAGTGCAACACTCGCCCTTTGCCAAAATATTGTCAATATATGGGAGAGCACGAGCGAAGAGCACATGCTTGATGTTGGCGATGGCCATTTTCTCTAGTGTGTTGGCTTTGATGCCACGTTCATATATTCGCATGTAGTTCTGTCGACAGAGATTATGGCTGCTGAGATGACTGATTTAACCGAGCTATCTTCATCGTCCTTCAGTCGGTCTGCAATTCGTAAGAAAACTACATATTGGTTGTGCTTTGCAGCACAACCACTATTAGTTTCTTTGCACTATCATACTCGCAAATTCTGTATTTGTCACAACATTTCTTGTGTTTCACGTATCCACATATTCTATAGCTAATAGCTCTTCTATTTCAGTGGCACTAATTCAAATAATCCCGCTAATCAGGTAACACCACAGCTCAGGGCAGACGTGCACAATGACCATACTTAACGACTTGAACCCTTATATGGTTGGCCGGAGTCCCTCAGTTACTTTATAGATTTAAAATATCATTACAAAACATACATTAACCACTTCAGTCCTTTATAGACTTCGGCTGTTTGAAAATAGCAGATCTACAAGCTCACAATTAAAGGGTTAGGAGAGTCTTGAGTCTTGGGACTCAAGACTCAAATCCTGGAAATGGCAAATCAGCATGTGTCTGTCTCCCTGGGGTCTAGTGCTGTAATAGGGATACACTCCTGTGTTCTTGGCTGTTGCTGACAATAAGCCCACTTGTAGAGTGCATGAGCCAAATGCCTTTAATTAATGTGGTGGAATGACCCATCACGTTCATGTAATGTCAATGTACAAAGATCAGTGTGCTTGGATAGCATAGCTCTGTTGGAAGAGCTCTTGACTTCAGACCACAAGGTCATGGGATCGAATCTCAGTACAAGATCCTTGGCATCTGAGCAATCTGGCTCCTACGGGTCTACTATCTTTTTTCGCCTTTATCATAAAGGTTGCTGGACAATATATAGAGTGAGATGCATCATTTATTAAATAATATAAAGGTAATATCAAATACATTGTAGAAAATGAGAGAAATGACGCTTTATTAGCAAGACTGTCTTTTATTATAGCGGCATCGTGCCTCTCCTCAAACCAACAATGGCCATCATGGTAGACAAGGGTTTCCTTGTTGAGGACTGTGTGCCCTGTAAGGTGTACATACCTGCCTTCCTGTTCAAGAGAGCACAATTGTCTGCACTAGGGGTTAGGCTGAGAATCCATGTAGAACGCCTCATTCGAAGGAAGGAGCACAAAATATTTCATACAGTAATTCCTCTTTCACTCACAGGTAGCATCAATCAACTTTACACAGTAGCCTGCCTCTTGGTTAACTTTCAAAATGGACCCTTAGTCAAAGGCTGGGTAAAAGAGATGTGATCTCAAAACCACAGGGCTGGGCAATATTACCATGAAGCTGTTTGGCAAGAAGTTCATAACCTTAAAAAAAGCCAATGTTGTTTGTTCACTATTTGTGCAATCATGTGTACTTTTAAAAACATTGTTTAAAGATGGCTGATAAACATGTTGACATGTTTGTGACTCACTATATCATATGAACTTGACTGTTTGTTTTTGTAACTATGAAATGCAATGATAACACATGTATTGCATAGACATTAAAGCTGCTTAAAATTGGTTCTAACCATAGCACTGTGCAGTTCATGTTATCCATAGATCCCACCACAGTTAGTACACTTTAAGTATACTCGGATCGAGTAGTAAACCTTTAGTATACTTTAGGTATATAGTATCATAGTTTAGAGAGAGAGTACTTTAAGTACACTTTAAGTATGTAAGTATACTCGGATCGAGTAGTAAACTTTAAGTATAGTCAGTGACCAAATTCTATACAAAAATCCCAAGTTTAAATGTAACAGCACCAATGAAATGAGCAAACCATTATTAAAAAACAACCAGAACCAGAACTTTAACTGAAATTCTTCCATTGGGAGCCATAACGGTCAGAAGAGCTACAATCGCACTCAGTGTTTTAAGCTGAAATAAGAAAACAATGTTGAATTGAGAAACTCTTTCATTTAGATTAAGTACCATGGAGTAGAACAATGTAATGCATATATTTATCAATTTCCGCAGTATTGTGGCTTTTCAGTTACTGCTATGTTCGTAAACATGTCATCAAGGGCACAAACAACAGAAGCACACCATTCCATATCATATCCGTAATCAGCAATTGCCCAATAATATGCATGGCTCTCTTTCAATCTGTGTGTGGTCAACTCTGAGGTACTTGCATTCAATATAGCTTTGTGCATTTGGGCATTTCATTTCAACTAACCCAAATGATGGTCTCTCAAGTGGGTCATAGACCAGCCCATCAGGTGAGGCCCAAGCCACGGTGCATCACATCTCCTTAAGTTAATGTTTTTTCTGGGTTGCACCCGTGTCTCCAGATCGGACTCGCTTCATGAGTGTGCTTTGACGTGTTCCTCGGATGATCCTCTCAGCCAGGTTTCTGCTGAACTCTGCCCTCTTAACGTGGCTTACCTCTCTAAATGTTGAAGCCGTCACCCTCTCTTTCCTGAGCGAATGCCACTCAGGCATCTTGTTACCTCTTCAATCTTGTGTGACTGAGACACGGTCACAGACAAAGAACTCATGTACACTCTGTTGGATCTAGCTGGTATCCCTCTAAAGGCATTTCCTCATGGTTGATGACACAACCCTCTGACGTAGGAGGTGGCTGCTGATATGAAAGGATGCTACCAGCCTGTACTTTACCAAAGATGGAGTCTACTAGTGGTTTAATGATATGATATGTGCAGATTAGTGGAGTGGAGCCTGGTTTGAAGCCAGCATAGGCAGGAGTAGGGTCAAGCTCACCGCTGTAGGCTCTGTATAGCGTAGACCTGGAATAACAAATAAGTGATAAATTGCCATTTTTGTAACACAGTGTAGTGCAGTGTGCACGTTTACACCAATCCAATCCACTATATTTATAAAGCACATTTAAAACAACAGCCTTGAACCAAGGTGCTGTACACTCAGTAACAAAAATATATACTAAGAGCAACACTATACACAATAAACATCTCAGGATCCCAGAACCAGAGAGGAGTCACAGGGCTGTGCTGGGTCTGAACACCATGACCTCTGTTTTGCTTTCATTAAAATGTAGACGCAGCCAGAAATAAGTCTGGCAGTGAAAGAGTTAATAAGAAGTCGTTCGACATCAATGAACCGCACGAGAAAAGAGGGAATGATCTACATGGAAATGGTTTAGATTAAGAGCTTTGGTCAAGAGTCAGTATGGTGAGTGGTTATACATTATTATTTAAAACATAATGGATATCCACTGGGGATTAATGTCTCTTATTAGTGGTTAATCAAATGATTGATATATAAAATAAATATTTTTTTAGTTTTACAAAAAATTATCAAAAAATGATAATCAGTACTTGCGGGCTTGTGGAGCTCCATGTGTGTGACCTCCTGACCTCCTAGACTCCTCTCCTCCATGTCTTTGGGCCTCCTCTACTGTTCCTGTGTCTTGATTACACACACACACACACACACACACACACACACACACACACACACACACACACACGGTTCTACTCAACATTTCTGGTAAACATACAACAGAGGACAAAGGTGAAAAAGGTCAGCAGGGCACCCCAGGGAGTTGAACCCCGTCCCGCTAAAGCAGGAGTACCATACTACCAGCACCTTTTGCTTTTTTTTTTGGCTTTTTTTTAATGCTTTATTATTTGGTTAGCTGACGTCACGACCTAAATCCAACCAAAAAAACAACGTTAACGGACGTCGTGTGCCAGCTGGGTGTGAGTAATGGGGTTGAGTGCTTTGTCCACCACTGAGTATGCACCAGGGTTTAGTTTGTTGTTGCGTTGCAGCGTCTGCTGTGGTTGCTCAGTCCGCCTCTTGAGCGGAATGCTCTGTTGCAGTTTGTGCAGGTGAGCTGCTTCCTCTCCGCCTACAATAATGTTCAACAGTAAGTTGAATGTTCATTTAGAGTCTAAATGAACATTCAAGCCTCTGAGTGATAAATGTCTACATGTTAGACATTTATCACTCAGACTTGCATCGTTACACACAGAATTAAATACATTTCATTTAAAGTGATACTGTGTACATAGGACCTAACCTAAACCTAAACCTAACCTTAGTGGGGGAACATAGAACCCGGGAACATAGGGATAACCCCGTGTACATTCATCTTAGTCGTTTCGGAAAGCTTGCAATACAAGTATGGATTTAACCCATTTTGGGCGTGAACCCCTATTTGTAACTGTACCTTTCAGGTCGGGAACCCCTTTTGGGGTTCTTGTTGCTATGTACAGTATATAGCAAAATACATTTGTTGTAATTTTTTAATAGATATTTAGAAGGCGTTCTTAGAATCGGCCTCGGATCTAAATGGGTTAAAGTGTGTGGAGGCTGCTTTTTTCGTTCGTTTTTTTGTGACACCCCTGTAGCTTTTTCTTATTACAGTTTGTGTCTATACGGAACTGTTGCAGAAAAAGGAATTGCAGGGTCTTGCCGCCTGAGATTATTTTGGAATGCAAAAACAAGTCTTTATTAACTGAAAACTATATGAATACAGTGCTGGTACATTTCCCGTGCCCAAGTCATATTTACACAAGCATCTAGACATTCACAAATAGAAATAGAAAAAACAAAAACAAAAACTTAGTATGACCTTAATTCCAAATACAATGTGAAGCAATTTTGATGCCATGATATATTGACCACATTAACCCTATATATTTAGTTGACTGGCGATTCTTGATAATAAAACAAAATCCTATTTTTTTGGTTGCCAATGCGCGACCCCAAGGGCACCTTGCAGCATCGCCCCTTTGGGTCGCGACCCATAGTTTGAGAACCGCTGCTCTGAACTGAACATCTTTGACAAAAATAGCCAATTCACAAGGTCACCACGTTGTGATGCATTGTGAACTTCCAGATCTGCTATTTCTGCCAAATGTTTGCCCCGGAATAGGGATGCAAGGTTGCATGTGGTTAAGTTCTGTCCACATCTAGAATGATAACTATGAAGATAACTATAAATAAAATGATGTGAACATACACAATGATGAACAATACCATTCTATAAACATCCTGAACATGAGTGACGTTGAGCGCAACATCATGTCAATTGTTGATTGACTGTCAAGTGTGTTTTTATCATTCATTAAAATCGCTCAAAGTGATGCCAATGATATTGTATTTGAGAGTGTACATATGGATCCAAAATTGACCTATGCGAATTAACAGCGGTGAACAGTTGAAAAGTATTTTACCCACCTCTGCAGATGTATCCTTCCTCAACATGAGAGACACACAGCTGAATGAGGTTCGACCCTGGGGCTTCTTCCCGACGATAGTCCACGAGTCTGTCATCTCGTCGTACCGCTCAATGGGACATTGACTCCTACATGAAGAGAGACAAAAAGCCATGAGAGGAATGTCTGGTGTGTACAAGTAGCCAACCTTTCCCAGATTTTCATGAAACGTCAACCTACGTGATGCTCCTGCTTGATCCTCCTAGTGCGAAGATCTTTGCATTCACCACAACCACGCTAGGAAAGGCGCGCAGCTTTGTCATGGCTTCACATGGCATCCACTTGTTGGTGTTTGGGGTATAGTAGCACACCATAGATGAGGACCCTTGATCGCTCTCATCTCCATAAGGCTGTAGAACGCCACCTGTAGATTCACAGGAATTAACGGGGATGGCAACTGTTATTGGCCTCTGTGTCATGTGCCCAAACTACAGTCAATCTGAAGTGAGTCTATCATGGAACTAAGAGTCATCAACATTGAGAACAGTTATGATACCTATAACGTAGATCCGTCCATTGAGCACAGAGGCAGCTGCTGAATCAGTAGTACGAAGGAACTGACGAGCGGTTTCTGTCCATACAGACGTTTGAGGGTTGTACTTGAACATCTGGGGCCCACCTGTGATAGAACCATACCCCATAACAGAGACACCAAGGGACCAGGAGGACACATGACAAACTGTTATTCATTGTCAGTGGGAGAAGGATTAATACGTCATGACAAATGCTTTGGACATTTTCAGTGAAACCTGTTCCATACCAACAGCATAGATCAGCCCATCTAGTGCGACCACAGCCGAGCCGTCCCAACGGTCTGGCAGACCGACAGAGTCCATGAGCTGCCAGGTGTTGGTGCCGGGGTCGTAGCGATCCACTGACTTCCACTTGTCCAACTGGCCCCTAAAGCCCCCCACTGCAAATATAGAGCCGTTCAGCATTACCAGACCTATGGACCATGTGGGTTATGTAAGGACAAAAATAAACTGATTAGAACTGATGACCGTGGCTTCTCCTTAGGCAACAACCCATAGTGGTTATTCCAAAAAGTTACATTGAATACTGTAGTTTGACAGTCTTACCAAAGTCCCAGCGTGCCTCATTCATGGGAGCCATCTTCAACCATGAGTCACATGAAGTGTCATACCGCCACATGTCTCTACTGATTGAAGCATCAATCAATTTTCCTCCAGCCAAATACAATGTAGAGCCTATGGCGAGAGAAGATTTCAAATGAGTTATGACTTTGGTTTCTGCAGGTTGTCTGCAAGTTTAATGAAGCCTTTTAAGACCATTATGAATGCAATTTAAGACTTAAATGTTTCATGTCAATTCTGTTAAACACATTAAAAAGCAGTGGCGTACCCACCATAGAGGCAAGGCAGGCGGCCGCCTGCCCAACTCAAATTTAGCCTCCCCTAGAAAATAAAGTAAAAGACTGACTGAAAAACAGGCAGTGAAAAAAATCACGGGCGATTTTTTTTTCCGCCTGCCTTAAATGTAATTCCTGGGAACGCCACTGTTAAAAAGTATGATGATACTAGAAGAAGTGCTCCTCGGAGGACAGGTCTCCGCAAGGTCAGGTAGGTTATTGTGGGCCAGCAATGTTTGGAATTCGCCAATCAGGATGGAATATGAAAAATCGGACGGAACCGCCTTGATCACTTGACTATAGAGATAATATGTACCGATTTGCATGAAGTTTGGATCAAATATGAAAAAAGGCTTAATATCATTTTGTTTTTACACAAGTTGGCCTCCTGGTGGCGCTATGAAAGGAAGATGTGAAAAGTACAGGGAAAAGGTTTTTCCTTGGCCTCTAGGGAGTGCACATATACATTTTTACACAGATCGGTGCAGTTATAGGTAGAAATACAAATCGGCCAGTTATAGCGCCACCATGAGGCTGATTTAAAAAGATTCAAGGGGCATTTCTTCCTCGGCCTAGTGGGAACGTGTGTTCATGATTTGAGGCTGAAAGACCCATTTCGTTTAATGACTATCAGAGATACTGTGTACCGATTTGTGAGATTTTTGGACAAAATCTGTAGGAGTACTATAAAAAAAATGTGTTTTGCTCAAATTGGGCCGCCTGGTGGCGCTATAAAATCCCCATGTGAAAAATGTGGGGCAGAGGTTCTGCTCTGTTATCCAGGGAGTGTGTGTGCACAGTTTCACTGCGATCAAGCCAACGGTGCCGGAGAATAGCTGTACACAGACAGAATGACACACACATGGACGGACGGACGGACGGACGGACGGACGGACGGACAGAAGGATGGACGGACAGGCCTTTTTGGTCGGAGAGAGACCTAGATTATCTTTGGGCTATTCAGGTTGAGTGGTTACAGTGCTGTTACAGTATGATCACCCCCCCCCCCAACACATGTAAAAGCAAGACTGAAGTTAATGTGAAGTTAAAGTTCTTCATAATCCAATGCATTTCAAGACATCATATTTCAGGAGTTTTGAAGGACCGGCAGAAAAAAAAAAACATTCAGAGCTCAAGGTAAATTCAACTTTCCTTCTATGTGATAGTGATGGTTCTTGTAAGAAATCTAAAACACGAAACTCATAAGCTGCTAGTTGGGCTACATACATCTACCTTACATCCAGTATTGAATGACAATATTGATAAGTTTAGCAACGATAGCTCACCTAACTGATGCTGATTACTCCCAAGTTGAATACCGCAACTTTAAAAAGTGGTTACAGTTTGAATAGCTTCATAAATAAACCATCACAACAATACACTTCAACAATTTAATTAGCCGTTTCAGTGTAATATTGCTACAGTTCAATTCAGGGGCAAAACAGAGTATGATCCATCAAATATCTGAAGATGATTGACTTATACTCCAGTTGATCTGAAGGTACTTCTCACCTGAAGCCACCAGACCAGGACTCCATACAGCAAACGGCAGACACCCCAGAGTCTGCCACAGATCGGTTATGGGATCAAGGGTCTGAATGCTGTAAGATGGCTTCTCACCTTCCCCTGATCCCCCCAACATCAGGATCACTTCACGTGAGTCTGTACAGAAGAATAGAAGACAAACACAGTAATCAGAGTAATGTGTGAGCATGTGGAACAATATGATTGTAAAAATGAACAGTCACAGATTTACTCAAGGTGTGTATACCATGTATAACACTTGAAACTTATAGTTAACTAAAAGTATGTATTAAAGTGCAACATTCTAAATCAAAGTTCGAATTGTAAAACACATATAATGATGCAATAATGATTGTGATGCTCAAACAGCAAACTAAACTCTTTTTATTTCAATGCATGTTTTTACATTTGAATAATTTGTCTCTGAACTGGAATCAGAAGTAGATTTAGGATGTTTTCCTGCATCAGTTACAACGTGCATGGCAGGGTACCTGTGAGTGTGGACCTGCGTGGTCTGTGGTTCTTGACCTTGATGAGCCTCTGGCAGAGCTGGGATTCAGAATCACCCAGATATGTAGTCAACTCAAGATAGGAGGGGCTGATAAAAGCCAGACGGACATGCTCCATCACCTTAAAGAACAAACAGAACACAAATTATTTACTAGTCCAACTGCAGCACTTAAAGGTTGTGTAAGTGATTTATTCTCCACAATCTTTAATCAGTTGAAACTGACCTGTTCAAACTTCTCTCTGTGGAAACCAGAGAACTCGAGGTTCAACCACAACATGGCAGCATCAAACACCAGCTCCTCCTTGGACACATTGAGATCATCACTGGACAGAATCTCTGTCAGTTTGTCCACAGAGAGAGAGCGGAACTCTCTCTATTGGCATAAAATACAGTAGATTAGATTATATTACCACTCTCTGTTCTCATAGTTCATGAACTAACCTTTTCTCATGTCAAATGCTCACTGGTGACAGGTGAGAGTTACAAGGACAAGTGAAAGTACCATGTTTATAACTGAATGTTTGTACACAGGTTGCATAGTATTAATAAAACACCTTTAATATTTGATAAGCTATAGAATGGGCCTCGCTTATAATATGAGTCACCACAGATTTATAGGAGAGAAAGACAATCACCAAACAACTTGGTAAATGTATTTAGGTCAAAACGATGACCAATGGCGATCCAGATTTTGGAGAGTCATAGCCCAACTATTACCTATATTGGTAATGATATTTTGACAAAATATGTAGATTTGAAAAGAAAATATGAAGAAAATAGGGACACCATGTTTAATATTGTTAAAATTCTGGACACTGTCTAATTACAGATACAGATGTACAAAAAGAAAAAAAAACAGGCCCATATATCAATCTGGCTCTAAAATATATGCATTCTTCAATGTCTGACCTGCTGGTAGAAGACGCTGAATTTTTCCAGGATGTAATCCATGCTGTGTTTCATCAACATCTCACAGGAGTGGAGCTCAGCAAAGCAGTGAATTCCTGCGCAGTTTTTTATATTCATGTGGCACTCCACGGCAAGAATCGCTTTCATTTTGTCCACAGAGAGTGAGAGAAACTCTTCCTATTGGCATAACAATACAGTAGATTAGATGATTCTGTTCCCATGCTTACTGAAGTAACCTTTTCTCCTCTCAAGTGTTCACTAGTGACAGGTGAGAGTGACAATGACGACAAGTGACAGTAGCTGGTTAATATTCATATTCAAATAATGTCAGACCGATATACATCTTTAAAATGTACGTATGCATCCTTCAATGTCTGACCTGTTGGTAGACAAGACCAAAGTTTTTCAGAATGTAATCCAGGCTATGTTTCATCAACATCTCACAGGAGTGGAGCTCAGCAAAGCAGTGAATTCCTACGCAGTTCCTTATCTCAATGCGCCGCTCCATGTAATGACAGCAGGCCTCTTGAACAGCTGCGACACCCAGCAGGTTTGATGCTGCTAGCAGGGCCTTCACCAAATCAACAAAATGATCAAATAAAAAGTATGAAACTGTTTTAATATATGGTCTGTTTTGGCCGTACACAATTCATTTTGATAATTAGATTTAATGTTCAATAAAATCAAATAAAAATCAATAATCACAATTATTGTATGACAATTAATCGTCAACTACAAGTTCATGATCGGGACTGCCATAGTCATAAAGTCAATGAAGAAAATGGACAATGGACACAATGAATGAGGTTTATGACGAGAATACATTACCTGCACATTTTCAGTGGAGATGATCACCTGTGCAGTGTAGGCATATCCCACCAACAGCTCAATCTCCTGAGGTTCTACATCCTTCATGTCAACCGTCTCCTGTCTGGACTCCATCATGCCAGTGGTAAACATTGCCTGTTCAGGTTCAAAAGGTTAAATATTGGTTTTCAGTGGCCATGCTTTAGGCCTTTCTAATTTACATAATGTGTACACAATAAAAGGTGCTGTTAAGTCAGTCATATTTTTTGGTTTAACAGAACATATATTTGAAGCTGATAATTCAGTTCTCTGTCCTGATTATACTGTTCCAATTGTGATCTATTCCTCCAATTGTGTCATCAATTACATGGCTTTAAACCATATCCTGTATGAGTTCTCTCTCTTGACTGGATGAAGTTATTGTCCAGGCATATTATTTTTGGGGCGGTGTAACCGCCCCCTATATGTGAGGTTTGGACATTGACTAACCCTGCACCGTGATTGGCCACCAGTCTACACCCCTAACCCCTACACATTCAATGCAGATCTATACTTTTCTTTAAGTGAGCTTCCATCAGTGTGATGACCACTAGCTGTAATGTGATTGGCGGGTGATAGGAGGTATTTAACACGTATTCTAACGAATAAATAACACTTACACCTCACATTATATAGTACATCATGATATTCAGTTCACATGAAAGCCAAGACAGAATGGAATGCCATTCCCTCCTGGAACGCATCTGTGTCACTTTAGATTTCTTTGGCTATTCAAAAATAGCAGATATACAAGATCATAACGCACAGAGTGCCGCGCTATGAGATTGTAGATCTTCTATTTTTGAAAAATCGTGACAATTCTTTTTTTTATATTGTTTTCCGAAAAACTGTTAAAAAAAATTAAAAATGTAGAAGCGGCCTCAGGTCTTAATGGGTTAATAAATGTTGACATGTTAAGTTGAGGATGTGTGTTTACCTCAAAGTACGAGCTGAACGAGGCCAGAACAGTCCGATGACAGGGGAACTGCTTTCCTCCAGAGCAGAGAATCACATCACACAACGTGCTGTTCAGACGAAGCCTGTTCAGATTCTCTAACATCTTGTTGGGATGCGTCTTCTCCATGAACACAAAGGTGTCGCTCTCCACTGAGGATGGAGGGACACTGGTGTCATCCATAAGACTGCCCATCTCATCTCTCATCTTTCTCATGTCTCTCTTTGCTAGACCAGCCTATATGATGGAGAACAAGGGATAAATGGTCAGCGATTGTTTGCACGTTGAAATAACTCCTTGGTCCAACTGGTGTTTATGTCGTTTTTATTCTCTGCAAAATATGACAAATCACTGCAGCATGCATGCAGTGGTGGGAAAAGTACTACATTTATTTGCTTAAGTAAAAGTATCAATACTTCAATGTAGAAACACTCTGTTACAAGTAAACGTCCAGTGATCTTACAAGTAAAGATACGGTAATCAAAATGTACTTGAGTAAAAGCACTGCAGTATTGGCGTCAAAATATACTTTTAAGTACCAAAAACAAAAGTACTTATTATGCAGAATGTCCCGTTTCACAAGGTATCATATGTATGAAATGTATTACAGTCTTTTGAAAGTAGCCGATCTACAAATTCACAACGCATTGCAAAGCGTTGTGAGCTTGTAGATCGACTATTTTCAAATAGCCAAAGTTTACATAGGGTTGATCATAAGTGGTTAATGTGTGTTTTGTAATAATAATTCAAATCTACAAAGTAACTAAAGTTTTCAAATAATTGTAGGCTAGTGGAGTAAAAAGTGCAATATTTGCCTCTGAGATGTAGTGGAGTAGAACTAAAAGTATTGAAAATACTCCTGTAAAGTAAAAGTACCTCAAACTTGTACTTAAACACTTGAGTAAATGTACTTATGTTACTCTCCACCACTGCATGCATGTGCCATCAATAAATACAGAAAGTCTCACTGACTGTTAAACTTGCAATTACAAAACAGTTACAGTATAAACATTCACCAGTTATAAGAATTCACATCAGTTAACTCAACTTCCAAACTACCCTTTTTATGTAATAGCACAAACTATGACACATGTCACATAAAACATCACAATCATCACATAGCAGAACATATCAAACATCATCACATCAAGCTGACTCCAATCCAACTCAGTAGCTAAACATGCATCACTCATCATGGCTGCAGAGCTGTAGTAGGAACAGGCTCCAAGCTAAATGCTAACTTGCTAACTCACTCCACACATTGTTCAACACACTTACACACAGTGAAGCACAACACAAACACACATATTAATCCCATAACATATCTCCCACAGAATATGCATTCCCAGTAGAACCATCTCACCTGATAAATATATATGAGAAATCACTCAGTATCACAAACACACTGTTACTGCAGCATGCATGTGCTTTAATGAGACTTATTCCAGGTGTGTGTGTGTGTGTGTGTGTGTGGGGGGCGGGGTCCTTACAGGTGTTGCCATGTCTGCTTATAATAAGCAACATCAGGCTTTTGAAGTGTAGTGACTTATTTGGGCTTTGCTTCCTAATATTTTTTAAACCAGTGGTTCTCATTTTTTTTCAAGCCAAGGACCCCCAGATTAATATTTATTTGTCCACGAACCCCCATCTGAAAATATGTTGTACCAGGGACCCCCATACAAGATTTGAGTTGTTAAAAGGTTTAAAACTCCCATTTTTTTTTTTTGAATAGTAGATTTACAAGCTCACAACATGTTGCGATGTGGCGCGTTATGAGTTTCTATATTTGCCATTTTCAAACAGCCGTAGTTGCTCCTTTTGGGCTTGTTTTCACAGACCTGGTCACTTGTTTCTCTTGCAACACACTGATTACTTGCATTGCACCTGATGGTCTGGTAGCTCCAACATGAACCAATTCTGTTGAAAGCCGTGAGAAGGCTCTTGCTGCGATCTCTTGCATAAAGGGCGTGGCCAAGCATCATATGCAATGGTGTTCGCTTCCTTCCATTGTGAATGTTGTACACAAGTAGTAGCCACCACCATCTCCGTCACCCCCCCTGCAGACCTGCCGGCACCATCTCCTTCATCCACACTGACCACCTGCCTGGAGGAGATAAAGGCGTGGATGAACCTCAATTTCCTTCAGTTAAACAGCTCCAAGACTGAAGCCATCTTAATTGGCACCCCCCACCAGATCAAATCATGCCCCATAACCAGCATCTCATTCTCCGGTCAAAATCTCCCCCTCTCATCCACAGTCACCAACCTGGGTGTGAAAATGGACCCGCACCTCAACTTCGAGGCACACATTAAACACCTCTGTAAAACGTCCCTTTTTCACCTCAGGAACATCTCCACACTCCGCTCCACACTCACCCTGCCAGATGCTGAGAAACTCGTCCACGCCTTTATCTCCTCCAGGCTGGATTACTGCAATGCACTACTCATCGGGATCCCTAGCAAGAGCCTCCAAAGGCTCCAATACATCCAAAACAGCACTGCTAGGGTCCTGATGAGAGTGCGAAAATATGACCATATCACACCCACCCTCCGCTCACTTCACTGGCTCCCCATCTCCTTTAGGACCCAATACAAGATTTCCCTTCTCACCCATCAGTGCATTTACGGCAACGCCCCCCCCCCCCCCCCCCCACCTCAAAGAACTCCTCACCCCAAAACCTGCCACCCGAAGCCTCCGCTCCAACAACACCAACCTTCTTGTTGTCCCTGACACCAACCTCTGCACCATGGGCGACCGGGCCTTCTGCCACACAGCCCCATGTCTGTGGAATGCCCTCCCAGACCACCTGAGAGCGCCACAGTCCACTGATGCTTTTAAAAATGGACTGAAAACCTACCTTTTAAAAAAAGCATTTTTCTAATTTTTCATGGACTTCGATTGTTTTTCGTATGAGTTTTAAATTCTAAATGTTGGCCCTTTTAGTTTAGCCTGGTTGGGTCTATTGTAATTGTTTCGTTGCCTATGCTGCTTTTATGCTCTGCTTTTAATCTGTAGCACTCTGAGATTTGTGAGAATGTAAAGTGCGTTATAAATAAAATGTATTATTATTATTAAGTATTTGAAAGAGACAGTGCAACTGTGTACTCTTGTGATCTCTCACCCAGTTCTTCTCTTCTTCCTGTTGAGGCTGTTCTCTCAGTCGAGGCTCTTCTCCATGTGTGGGCTGTTGCTGCTGAGGCAACAGTTCCTCGGCTAGCTGATTTTCCTTATCCTCTCCCTGTGTGGACTGTTCCTTATCCTCTCCCTGTGTGGACTGTTCCTTATCCACTCCCTGTGTGGACTGTTCCTTATCCACTCCCTGTGTGGACTGTTCCTTATCCTCTCCCTGGGTGGACTGTTCCTTATCCACTCCCTGTGTGGACTGTTCCTTATCCACTCCCTGTGTGGACTGTTCCTTATCCACTCCCTGTGTGGACTGTTCCTTATCCTCTCCCTGTGTGGACTGTTCCTTATCCACTCCCTGTGTGGACTGTTCCTTATCCACTCCCTGTGTGGACTGTTCCTTATCCTCTCCCTGTGTGGACTGTTCCTTATCCACTCCCTGTGTGGACTGTTCCTTATCCACTCCCTGTGTGGACTGTTCCTTTTCCACTCCCTGTGTGGACTGTTCCTTATCCTCTCCCTGTGTGGACTGTTCCTTATCCTCTCCCTGTGTGGACTGTTCCTTATCCTCTCCCTGTGTGGACTGTTCCTTATCCACTCCCTGTGTGGACTGTTCCTTATCCTCTCCCTGTGTGGACTGTTCCTTATCCTCTCCCTGTGTGGACTGTTCCTTATCCTCTCCCTGTGTGGACTGTTCCTTATCCACTCCCTGTGTGGACTGTTCCTTATCCTCTCCCTGTGTGGACTGTTCCTTATCCTCTCCCTGTGTGGACTGTTCCTTATCCTCTCCCTGTGTGGACTGTTCCTTATCCTCTCCCTGTGTGGACTGTTCCTCATCCTCTCCCTGTGTGGACTGTTCCTTATCCTCTCCCTGTGTGGACTGTTCCTCATCCTCTCCCTGGCCCTCATTTATCAACGCAGCGTATAAACCGCCGTATATTTTTCCATATATTCGGCGTACACCAACGTCGAAGTCACATTTATCAACGCATCCTACACAGCTGATCCGAGCTTACACTTGGTCCCAGCGTTGATAAATGTCACGGCTGAAACGAGCGTCATTTAAATAACACGCCCCATAAATATTCTCAAAACGCCCCGATTTTACGACATGAAGACGAACCAGAATACGACCAAAGACATGAAAAGCCAATAAGAAACAGCCCCCCCCCCCCCCCCCCCCCCCCCGCTGGCCTCGCCGCACACGCACACGCACACGCCTCTCTCGCTCGCTCTCTCTCTCTCTCTCTCTCTCTCTCTCTCACACACACACACACACACACACACACACACACACACACACACACACACACACGCCCGTAGCGTATTGTCACGTAGGCTTGTAGCCTACATGAATGACATATTATGATACCAATCACATCGGCATGAATGGAATACTTTTGTAGATTAATGTATTTAACCCATACCGAGCAGTGCGCGTTCGAGTTACACTAAAATAAAGCCCTCATGTAGGCTATTCCCATTTCCCAGTGAGACTCGGACCGTCGGACGGGCGAGTCCCGTCCCGCTCCGCATTAATGAGAGATAGCCTGGAGAGAACATTAATGAATGAAGGCTGGTGTGTGTTGGACCATGGGTTAAATGTCTGATCTCCCGGTGGCCATGAAAATATAACAGCAGCGCCGCCTGTTAGACCGGTGCTCGCGCAGAAGAGTGCTCTCGCAGAAAGCGCCCGTATATTTTGAAAATAGCAGATCTACAAGCTCACAACGCGTTGCTGGCTTGTGAGCTTGTAGATCTGCTATTTTCAATACAGACAGATCTACAATCTTATCTGAATGACTGTTAAAGCAGTTTGTTTAAATTACTTTATAAAATGTTATATTTTCACAGGGATTATTTATTAGTGTAGATATACAGATGTATGAGTGGATTAGGTGTCCAATGCCTCTCAGACAGTCAAACAATGCTGCTCCGCAGGTCTAGGATGGAATAAACGGGTGCAGCCAACGTCAACAACTGGTCCCGACCAGACGTGAGATCTCAGCGTACCGTAGGATAAAGCCCACGTCAGGATATATTGATAAATACCGAAAATTGCGGTGATCTCGCCGTACGCCCATTATTTGGTCTACACCGCGTTGATAAATGAGGGCCTCTCCCTGTGTGGACTGTTCCTTATCCTCTCCCTGTGTGGACTGTTCCTTATCCACTCCCTGTGTGGACTGTTCCTTATCCTCTCCCTGTGTGGACTGTTCCTTATCCTCTCCCTGTGTGGACTGTTCCTTATCCTCTCCCTGTGTGGACTGTTCCTTATCCTCTCCCTGTGTGGGCTGTGTCTGCTGTGGCAGAAGTTCCTCTGCTAGCTGATTTTCCTCACCCTGTAGAGGCTGGAGAAGTTCCTCTAGGTCTCTTGCACTGCTTCTGAAGAGCGTGTGCTTGGGGACCTTGAACAGAGCAGCTAAGAACGCAAGGACAGGCGCTGGCATCATTGTTTTCTCCCATGATGCCTTCAAGTCAGTACTGTCACAGAAGCTGTCTTGTAGACCAAAATCAATGTCTAGAAGCGCTTCTCTCAATTTGGTGCCTGCCTCTCTCATTATGTCCTGATTCTTCAGCTTGATGGCTAAGTCAGAAGCATTGATGTCAGATGAAAAGAAAATGTCAGATTCATACATCTTACTTTTAGGAGCTATTGTGACCTCCATAGTGATTGAGAATCAGCTGTTTCATATCACGGGTCTGGAAGGTACTTGGAAGCACCTCGCCTTCTTCCAACATGCTCAATGCAAACTCTACAATGTCACTCATAGTGCAACACTCGCCCTTTGCCAAAATATTGTCAATATATGGGAGAGCACGAGCGAAGAGCACATGCTTGATGTTGGCGATGGCCATTTTCTCTAGTGTGTTGGCTTTGATGCCACGTTCATATATTCGCATGTAGTTCTGTCGACAGAGATTATGGCTGCTGAGATGACTGATTTAACCGAGCTATCTTCATCGTCCTTCAGTCGGTCTGCAATTCGTAAGAAAACTACATCTTGGTTGTGCTTTGCAGCACAACCACAATTAGTTTCTTTGCACTATCATACTCGCAAATTCTGTATTTGTCACAACATTTCTTGTGTTTCACGTATCCACATATTCTATAGCTAATAGCTCTTCTATTTCAGTGGCACTAATTCAAATAATCCCGCTAATCAGGTAACACCACAGCTCAGGGCAGACGTGCACAATGACCATACTTAACGACTTGAACCCTTATATGGTTGGCCGGAGTCCCTCAGTTACTTTATAGATTTAAAATATCATTACAAAACATACATTAACAACTTCAGTCCTTTATAGACTTCGGCTGTTTGAAAATAGCAGATCTACAAGCTCACAATTAAAGGGTTAGGAGAGTCTTGAGTCTTGGGACTCAAGACTCAAATCCTGGAAATGGCAAATCAGCATGTGTCTGTCTCCCTGGGGTCTAGTGCTGTAATAGGGATACACTCCTGTGTTCTTGGCTGTTGCTGACAATAAGCCCACTTGTAGAGTGCATGAGCCAAATGCCTTTAATTAATGTGGTGGAATGACCCATCACGTTCATGTAATGTCAATGTACAAAGATCAGTGTGCTTGGATAGCATAGCTCTGTTGGAAGAGCTCTTGACTTCAGACCACAAGGTCATGGGATTGAATCTCAGTACAAGATCCTTGGCATCTGAGCAATCTGGCTCCTACGGGTCTACTATCTTTTTTCGCCTTTATCATAAAGGTTGCTGGACAATATATAGAGTGAGATGCATCATTTATTAAATAATATAAAGGTAATATCAAATACATTGTAGAAAATGAGAGAAATGACGCTTTATTAGCAAGACTGTCTTTTATTATAGCGGCATCGTGCCTCTCCTCAAACCAACAATGGCCATCATGGTAGACAAGGGTTTCCTTGTTGAGGACTGTGTGCCCTGTAAGGTGTACATACCTGCCTTCCTGTTCAAGAGAGCACAATTGTCTGCACTAGGGGTTAGGCTGAGAATCCATGTAGAACGCCTCATTCGAAGGAAGGAGCACAAAATATTTCATACAGTAATTCCTCTTTCACTCACAGGTAGCATCAATCAACTTTACACAGTAGCCTGCCTCTTGGTTAACTTTCAAAATGGACCCTTAGTCAAAGGCTGGGTAAAAGAGATGTGATCTCAAAACCACAGGGCTGGGCAATATTACCATGAAGCTGTTTGGCAAGAAGTTCATAACCTTAAAAAAAGCCAATGTTGTTTGTTCACTATTTGTGCAATCATGTGTACTTTTAAAAACATTGTTTAAAGATGGCTGATAAACATGTTGACATGTTTGTGACTCACTATATCATATGAACTTGACTGTTTGTTTTTGTAACTATGAAATGCAATGATAAACACATGTATTGCATAGACATTAAAGCTGCTTAAAATTGGTTCTAACCATAGCACTGTGCAGTTCATGTTATCCATAGATCCCACCACAGTTAGTACACTTTAAGTATACTCGGATCGAGTAGTAAACCTTTAGTATACTTTAGGTATATAGTATCATAGTTTAGAGAGAGAGTACTTTAAGTACACTTTAAGTATGTAAGTATACTCGGATCGAGTAGTAAACTTTAAGTATAGTCAGTGACCAAATTCTATACAAAAAGCCCAAGTTTAAATGTAACAGCACCAATGAAATGAGCAAACCATTATTAAAAAACAACCAGAACCAGAACTTTAACTGAAATTCTTCCATTGGGAGCCATAACGGTCAGAAGAGCTACAATCGCACTCAGTGTTTTAAGCTGAAATAAGAAAACAATGTTGAATTGAGAAACTCTTTCATTTAGATTAAGTACCATGGAGTAGAACAATGTAATGCATATATTTATCAATTTCCGCAGTATTGTGGCTTTTCAGTTACTGCTATGTTCGTAAACATGTCATCAAGGGCACAAACAACAGAAGCACACCATTCCATATCATATCCGTAATCAGCAATTGCCCAATAATATGCATGGCTCTCTTTCAATCTGTGTGTGGTCAACTCTGAGGTACTTGCATTCAATATAGCTTTGTGCATTTGGGCATTTCATTTCAACTAACCCAAATGATGGTCTCTCAAGTGGGTCATAGACCAGCCCATCAGGTGAGGCCCAAGCCACGGTGCATCACATCTCCTTAAGTTAATGTTTTTTCTGGGTTGCACCCGTGTCTCCAGATCGGACTCGCTTCATGAGTGTGCTTTGACGTGTTCCTCGGATGATCCTCTCAGCCAGGTTTCTGCTGAACTCTGCCCTCTTAACGTGGCTTACCTCTCTAAATGTTGAAGCCGTCACCCTCTCTTTCCTGAGCGAATGCCACTCAGGCATCTTGTTACCTCTTCAATCTTGTGTGACTGAGACACGGTCACAGACAGAGATCTCATGTACACTCTGTTGGATCTAGCTGGTATCCCTCTAAAGGCATTTCCTCATGGTTGATGACACAACCCTCTGACGTAGGAGGTGGCTGCTGATATGAAAGGATGCTACCAGCCTGTACTTTACCAAAGATGGAGTCTACTAGTGGTTTAATGATATGATATGTGCAGATTAGTGGAGTGGAGCCTGGTTTGAAGCCAGCATAGGCAGGAGTAGGGTCAAGCTCACCGCTGTAGGCTCTGTATAGCGTAGACCTGGAATAACAAATAAGTGATAAATTGCCATTTTTGTAACACAGTGTAGTGCAGTGTGCACGTTTACACCAATCCAATCCACTATATTTATAAAGCACATTTAAAACAACAGCCTTGAACCAAGGTGCTGTACACTCAGTAACAAAAATATATACTAAGAGCAACACTATACACAATAAACATCTCAGGATCCCAGAACCAGAGAGGAGTCACAGGGCTGTGCTGGGTCTGAACACCATGACCTCTGTTTTGCTTTCATTAAAATGTAGACGCAGCCAGAAATAAGTCTGGCAGTGAAAGAGTTAATAAGAAGTCGTTCGACATCAATGAACCGCACGAGAAAAGAGGGAATGATCTACATGGAAATGGTTTAGATTAAGAGCTTTGGTCAAGAGTCAGTATGGTGAGTGGTTATACATTATTATTTAAAACATAATGGATATCCACTGGGGATTAATGTCTCTTATTAGTGGTTAATCAAATGATTGATATATAAAATAAATATTTTTTTAGTTTTACAAAAAATTATCAAAAAATGATAATCAGTACTTGCGGGCTTGTGGAGCTCCATGTGTGTGACCTCCTGACCTCCTAGACTCCTCTCCTCCATGTCTTTGGGCCTCCTCTACTGTTCCTGTGTCTGGATTACACACACACACACACACACACACACACACACACACACACACACACACACACACACACACACACACACACACACACACACACACACACCATAATTACCTGGAGAGTAATTGAGTTTCAGGTCACAATCAACTGAAGTTGCAACTGAACACATGCACGCACACACACACACACACACACACACACACACACACACACACACACACACACACACACACACGGTTCTACTCAACATTTCTGGTAAACATATAACAGAGGACAAAGGTGAAAAAGGTCAGCAGGGCACCCCAGGGAGTTGAACCCCGTCCCGCTAAAGCAGGAGTACCATACTACCAGCACCTTTTGCTTTTTTTTTTGGCTTTTTTTTAATGCTTTATTATTTGGTTAGCTGACGTCACGACCTAAATCCAACCAAAAAAACAACGTTAACGGACGTCGTGTGCCAGCTGGGTGTGAGTAATGGGGTTGAGTGCTTTGTCCACCACTGAGTATGCACCAGGGTTTAGTTTGTTGTTGCGTTGCAGCGTCTGCTGTGGTTGCTCAGTCCGCCTCTTGAGCGGAATGCTCTGTTGCAGTTTGTGCAGGTGAGCTGCTTCCTCTCCGCCTACAATAATGTTCAACAGTAAGTTGAATGTTCATTTAGAGTCTAAATGAACATTCAAGCCTCTGAGTGATAAATGTCTACATGTTAGACATTTATCACTCAGACTTGCATCGTTACACACAGAATTAAATACATTTCATTTAAAGTGATACTGTGTACATAGGACCTAACCTAAACCTAAACCTAACCTTAGTGGGGGAACATAGAACCCGGGAACATAGGGATAACCCCGTGTACATTCATCTTAGTCGTTTCGGAAAGCTTGCAATACAAGTATGGATTTAACCCATTTTGGGCGTGAACCCCTATTTGTAACTGTACCTTTCAGGTCGGGAACCCCTTTTGGGGTTCTTGTTGCTATGTACAGTATATAGCAAAATACATTTGTTGTAATTTTTTAATAGATATTTAGAAGGCGTTCTTAGAATCGGCCTCGGATCTAAATGGGTTAAAGTGTGTGGAGGCTGCTTTTTTCGTTCGTTTTTTTGTGACACCCCTGTAGCTTTTTCTTATTACAGTTTGTGTCTATACGGAACTGTTGCAGAAAAAGGAATTGCAGGGTCTTGCCGCCTGAGATTATTTTGGAATGCAAAAACAAGTCTTTATTAACTGAAAACTAGATGAATACAGTGCTGGTACATTTCCCGTGCCCAAGTCATATTTACACAAGCATCTAGACATTCACAAATAGAAATAGAAAAAACAAAAACAAAAACTTAATATGACCTTAATTCCAAATACAATGTGAAGCAATGTTGATGCCATGATATATTGACCACATTAACCCTATATATTTAGTTGACTGGCGATTCTTGATAATAAAACAAAATCCTATTTTTTTTGGTTGCCAATGCGCGACCCCAAGGGCACCTTGCAGCATCGCCCCTTTGGGTCACGACCCATAGTTTGATAACCGCTGCTCTGAACTGAACATCTTTGACGAAAATAGCCAATTCACAAGGTCACCACGTTGTGATGCATTGTGAACTTCCAGATCTGCTATTTCTGCCAAATGTTTGCCCCGGAATAGGGATGCAAGGTTGCATGTGGTTAAGTTCTGTCCACATCTAGAATGATAACTATGAAGATAACTATAAATAAAATGATGTGAACATACACAATGATGAACAATACCATTCTATAAACATCCTGAACATGAGTGACGTTGAGCGCAACATCATGTCAATTGTTGATTGACTGCCAAGTGTGTTTTTATCATTCATTAAAATCGCTCAAAGTGATGCCAATGATATTGTATTTGAGAGTGTACATATGGATCCAAAATTGACCTATGCGAATTAACAGCGGTGAACAGTTGAAAAGTATTTTACCCACCTCTGCAGATGTATCCTTCCTCAACATGAGAGACACACAGCTGAATGAGGTTCGACCCTGGGGCTTCTTCCCGACGATAGTCCACGAGTCTGTCATCTCGTCGTACCGCTCAATGGGACATTGACTCCTACATGAAGAGAGACAAAAAGCCATGAGAGGAATGTCTGGTGTGTACAAGTAGCCAACCTTTCCCAGATTTTCATGAAACGTCAACCTACGTGATGCTCCTGCTTGACCCTCCTAGTGCGAAGATCTTTGCATCCACCACAACCACGCTAGGAAAGGCGCGCAGCTTTGTCATGGCTTCACATGGCATCCACTTGTTGGTGTTTGGGGTATAGTAGCACACCATAGATGAGGACCCTTGATCGCTCTCATCTCCATAAGGCTGTAGAACGCCACCTGTAGATTCACAGGAATTAACGGGGATGGCAACTGTTATTGGCCTCTGTGTCATGTGCCCAAACTACAGTCAATCTGAAGTGAGTCTATCATGGAACTAAGAGTCATCAACATTGAGAACAGTTATGATACCTATAACGTAGATCCGTCCATTGAGCACAGAGGCAGCTGCTGAATCAGTAGTACGAAGGAACTGACGAGCGGTTTCTGTCCATACAGACGTTTGAGGGTTGTACTTGAACATCTGGGGCCCACCTGTGATAGAACCATACCCCATAACAGAGACACCAAGGGACCAGGAGGACACATGACAAACTGTTATTCATTGTCAGTGGGAGAAGGATTAATACATCATGACAAATGCTTTGGACATTTTCAGTGAAACCTGTTCCATACCAACAGCATAGATCAGCCCATCTAGTGCGACCACAGCCGAGCCGTCCCAACGGTCTGGCAGACCGACAGAGTCCATGAGCTGCCAGGTGTTGGTGTCGGGGTCGTAGCGATCCACTGACTTCCACTTGTCCAACTGGCCCCTAAAGCCCCCCACTGCAAATATAGAGCCGTTCAGCATTACCAGACCTATGGACCATGTGGGTTATGCAAGGACAAAAATAAACTGATTAGAACTGATGACCGTGGCTTCTCCTTAGGCAACAACCCATAGTGGTTATTCCAAAAAGTTACATTGAATACTGTAGTTTGACAGTCTTACCAAAGTCCCAGCGTGCCTCATTCATGGGAGCCATCTTCAACCATGAGTCACATGAAGTGTCATACCGCCACATGTCTCTACTGATTGAAGCATCAATCAATTTTCCTCCAGCCAAATACAATGTACAGCCTATGGCGAGAGAAGATTTCAAATGAGTTATGACTTTGGTTTCTGCAGGTTGTCTGCAAGTTTAATGAAGCCTTTTAAGACCATTATGAATGCAATTTAAGACTTAAATGTTTCATGTCAATTCTGTTAAACACATTAAAAAGTATGATGATACTAGAAAAAGTGCTCCTCGGAGGACAGGTAGGTTATTGTGGGCCAGCAATGTTTGGAATTCGCCAATCAGGATGGAATATGAAAAATCGGACGGAACCGTCTTGATCACTTGACTATAGAGATAATATGTACCGATTTGCATGAAGTTTGGACAAAATGTGCAGGGGTTTTGCAAAATGTGGCCTCCTGGTGGCGCTATGAAAGGAAGATGTGAAAAGTACAGGGAAAAGGTTTTTCCTTGGCCTCTAGGGAGTGCACATATACATTTTTACACAGATCGGTGCAGTTATAGGTAGAAATACAAATCGGCCAGTTATAGCGCCACCATGAGGCTGATTTAAAAAGATTCAAGGGGCATTTCTTCCTCGGCCTAGTGGGAACGTGTATTCATGATTTGAGGCTGAAAGACCCATTTAGTTTAATGACTATCAGAGATACTGTGTACCGATTTGTGAGATTTTTGGACAAAATCTGTAGGAGTACTATAAAAAAAAAATATTTTGCTCAAATTGGGCCGCCTGGTGGCGCTATAAAATGCCCATGTGAAAAATGTGGGGCAGAGGTTCTGCTCTGTTATCCAGGGAGTGTGTGTGCACAGTTTCACTGCGATCAAGCCAACGGTGCCGGAGAATAGCTGTACACAGACAGAATGACACACACATGGACGGACGGACAGACTGACGGAAGGATGGACGGACAGGCCTTTTGGCCTGTCGGAGAGACAATGAAGGAAAATTAGAGACCTAGATTATCTTTGGGCTATTCAGGTTGAGTGGTTACAGTGTGCTGTTACAGTATGATCACCCCCCCCCCCCAACACATGTAAAAGCAAGACTGAAGTTAATGTGAAGTTAAAGTTCTTCATAATCCAATGCATTTCAAGACATCATATTTCAGGAGTTTTGAAGGACCGGCAGAAGAAAAAAAACATTCAGAGCTCAAGATAAATTCAACTTTCCTTCTATGTGATAGTGATGGTTCTTGTAAGAAATCTAAAACACGAAACTCATAAGCTGCTAGTTGGGCTACATACATCTACCTTACATCCAGTATTGAATGACAATACTGATAAGTTTAGCAACGATAGCTCACCTAACTGATTATTAACTGATTACTCCCAAGTTGAATACCGCAACTTTAAAAAGTGGTTACAGTTTGAATAGCTTCATAAATAAACCATCACAACAATACACTTCAACAATTTAATTAGCCGTTTCAGTGTAATATTGCTACAGTTCAATTCAGGGGCAAAACAGAGTATGATCCATCAAATATCTGAAGATGATTGACTTCTACTCCAGTTGATCTGAAGGTACTTCTCACCTGAAGCCACCAGACCAGGACTCCATACAGCAAACGGCAGACACCCCAGAGTCTGCCACTGATCGGTTATGGGATCAAGGGTCTGAATGCTGTAACATGGCTTCTCACCTTCCCCTGATCCCCCCAACATCAGGATCACTTCACGTGAGTCTGTACAGAAGAATAGAAGACAAACACAGTAATCAGAGTAATGTGTGAGCATGTGGAACAATATGATTGTAAAAATGAACAGTCACAGATTTACTCAAGGTGTGTATACCATGTATAACACTTGAAACCTATAGTTAACTAAAAGTATGTATTAAAGTGCAACATTCTAAATCAAAGCTCGAATTGTAAAACACATATAATGATGCAATAATGATTATGATGCTCAAACAGCAAACTAAACTCTTTTTATTTCAATGCATGTTTTTTACATTTGAATAATTTGTCTCTGAACTGGAATCAGAAGTAGATTTAGGATGTTTTCCTGCATCAGTTACAACGTGCATGGCAGGGTACCTGTGAGTGTGGACCTGCGTGGTCCGTGGTCCTTGACCTTGATGTGACGCTCCATGTAATGACAGCAGGCCTCTTGAACAGCTGCGACACCCATCAGGTTTGATGCTGCTAGCAGGGCCTTCACCAAATCAACAAAATTATAAAATAAAAAGTATGAAACCGATTTAATATATGGTCTGTTTTGGCCGTACACAATTCATTTTGATAATTAGATTTAATGTTCAATAAAATATAATAAAAATCAATAATCACAATTATTGTATGACAATTAATCGTCAACTACAAGTTCATGATCGGGACTGCCATAGTCATAAAGTCAATGAAGAAAATGGACAGTGGACACAATGAATGAGGTTTATGACGAGAATACATTACCTGCACATTTTCAGTGGAGATGATCACCTGTGTCACTTTATAGAAAAATAATGACTATTTGTTGTAAGATTTAGTAATTTATAGGGCTTAACCCATTAAGACCTGGAACGCATCTGTGTCACTTTAGATTTCTTTGGCTATTCAAAAATGGCAGATATACAAGCTCACGATATGCACAAATACATCAATAAAAACACAATAAAAACATTGAGGAAGAATCACCACAAAGTCCATTCAATTCAGACCTTTATTTATTCATTACCTAATTGACATTGAGGTTTCCTCTCCTTTACAGTGTGGTCGAGATACAATTTAAATTCACACAAATTAATATGAAATGTGAAAGGGAGGGAGGGAGGGAGAACTTGTGAAATCAATGAAAATCACAATAGTAACACATTTTGGGAAATATCATTTATCCATGTTTAAAAAAGGAGTTAAAGGTAGGGTAAGTGATATTTTTTGGTTAAAACAGAAAGTATTTTGTTAAAAGGTTAAAGCACTACATTCTGATAGCATTCATTGCTATAGAGTGTTTGTTCAGTAACAGGAGTCTCCCCGTCTCTCCAGCTCTTTAATAAACAGAAAATACATTTTTCGGTAGGTGTCAAAATCTCAGCCAATCAGGAGAAAGTACCCATTTTTAAGCTTAATTTGTATAGTGTTCCAGTTCCAATTTTGCCTGCTCATTTCTTAGTGTCATCACTTCCAATTTCACTTGTTTAATCTGTATCCTGATTGAGTTCTCTATCGTGATTGGATAAATTTGGAAATGAAACTGAAACGAAAATGCATTTTCTGTTTAATAAAGAGCTGGAGAGACAAGGAGACTCCTTTTACTGAACAAACACTCTATAGCAATGAGTACTATCAGAATATAGAGCTATTTAACACTTATTTTAACCAAAGAAAATCACTTACCCTACCTTTAAACATTTTTTTTATGAATGGGAAACTCCCCCCTGTCAGGTGACAAGAAGGTCAGTTGGCTCTCATGCATTGAAGGAGACATGAGCTCGGCCCTGGCCTCCCTAGGTTGGCAGAGGGAGTGTAGCGCCAAGGATTACATAGACAATTGGCACTGGGTGTAAAAAATGGGGTTACAAAATTGATAAATAAAAAAATGAAATAAAAAAAAAGAGAGGGATTTACATTATAAATGTATTATTATTCATTAAGAGAACGATCCACATTCTAAATGTATTCTGTGAGAGGAATGTACTGTACATGTTACATTATGATTGGACGGGTTGTGAGCTCATTGATTGGCTATTTTTCCTGTACTAAAACATGTTTACTATAGTTAATACAACCGAGTGTGTGTGTGTGTGTGTGTGTGTGTGTGTGTGTGTGTGTGTTACTTTGTAGATTTTTTTTGTATGATTACAAAACATACATTAACCACTTCAACCCTGTATACATTTCGGCCATTTGAAAATAGCAGATCTACGAGCTCACCATCTTTTCTACATTAGAACACTTGTGAAACGAGACATTCTGCATAATGGGTACTTTTTACTTTTGGTACTTTAAGTACACTTTGATACCAATACTTTTGTACTTTTACTCAAGCAAATTTTGAATTCCGGACTTTTTACTTGTAACAGAGTATTTCTACATGGCAGCATTGATACTTTTACTTAAGTAAAAAATGGGACTTATTTTTCCACCACTCTCTCAGCTAAGTGTGTGTGTGTGCGTGTGTGTGTGTGTGTGTGTGTGTGTGTGTGTGTGTGTGTGTGTGTGTGTGTGTGTGTGTGTGTGTGTGTGTGTGTGTGTGTGTGTTACATGTGTGATTCAGTGTGTGTGTGTGTGTGTGTGTGTGTGTGTGTGTGTGTGTGTGTGTGTGTTACATGTGTGATTCAGTGTGTGTGTGGTTGTCTAGTATCAGTTTGTAGGGTTTCTTCCTCTCTCTCTCCTCGACCACAGAGTTGCCCATCTCCACATCCTTGGACCTGAGCTCGTGGCGGGACAGGAACTCCACGATGCCGGCCCCGATGGAGTCGCCCAGCACGTTGGTGGTGGTCCTCAGGCGGTCCCTAAAACACACACAGGAACACTTTATATGAACCCAGCATGTTGGTGGTGGTCCTCAGGCGGTCCCTAAAACACACATAGGAACACTTTTCATTTAGTCAGCCTGTGGACATGTTTCCCATTGTAGCCGAACCGGGAACAGTACTGGGAGCGGACATAGGAGGGTTTTCCTGGTTGAATGGGAAACATGGACACAGGCTGACTAAATAAGAGATTTAAACGGGTAGTTTTGTCCCCGACCTAAAATGTATGGTAACGGACCATACCTTAAACATCTGTACAGTTTGGAATCTACCATTCGTTTTTGAATACGATGTGGCTAAAAGGGTAAACAGCGGACCCTTTGATGTAGATAAAAGGGTAAACAGCGGACCCTTTGATGTAGATAAAAGGGTAAACAGCGGACCCTTTGATGTGGCTAAAAGGGTAAACAGCGGACCCTTTGATGTAGATAAAAGGGTAAACAGCGGACCCTTTGATGTAGATAAAAGGGTAAACAGCGGACCCTTTGATGTAGATAAGAGGGTAAACAGCGGACCCTTTGATGTAGATAAAAGGGTAAACAGCGGACCCTTTGATGTAGATAAAAGGGTAAACAGCGGACCCTTTGATGTAGATAAAAGGGTAAACAGCGGACCCTTTGATGTAGATAAAAGGGTAAACAGCGGACCCTTTGATGTAGATAAAAGGGTAAACAGCGGACCCTTTGATGTAGATAAGAGGGTAAACAGCGGACCCTTTGATGTAGATAAAAGGGTAAACAGCGGACCCTTTGATGTAGATAAAAGGGTAAACAGCGGACCCTTTGATGTAGATAAAAGGGTAAACAGCGGACCCTTTGATGTAGATAAAAGGGTAAACAGCGGACCCTTTGATGTGGCTAAAAGGGTAAACAGCGGACCCTTTGATGTAGATAAAAGGGTAAACAGCGGACCCTTTGATGTAGATAAAAGGGTAAACAGCGGACCCTTTGATGTAGATAAAAGGGTAAACAGCGGACCCTTTGATGTGGCTAAAAGGGTAAACAGCGGACCCTTTGATGTAGATAAAAGGGTAAACAGCGGACCCTTTGATGTAGATAAAAGGGTAAACAGCGGACCCTTTGATGTAGATAAAAGGGTAAACAGCGGACCCTTTGATGTAGATAAAAGGGTAAACAGCGGACCCTTTGATGTAGATAAAAGGGTAAACAG
This sequence comes from Gymnoscopelus microlampas, assembly GCF_963454915.1. Classification (NCBI taxonomy): domain Eukaryota; kingdom Metazoa; phylum Chordata; class Actinopteri; order Myctophiformes; family Myctophidae; genus Gymnoscopelus; species Gymnoscopelus microlampas. Next base: position 712,160 of record NC_139958.1, on the reverse strand, counting down.
CGGACCCTTTGCGGCCGTTCTACCGATTCCGGGAGACCTCGCAGTGGAACCTCATCTCGGTGCTGTATAGCGGAGTGAGAGGTTCTTAATGGAGCTAACCTGGAAGATGGGTCCCTCCCTCCACACACTTTCTCCCTCTCCCCCCCCCCCTCCCTTTCTCCTCCCCCCCTCCCCCCTCTTCTCTCCCTCCCCCTCCCTCTCCGGGAGAATCTAATGGAAATGATTAAAAACTAATTATGTTGCAACAATATGCAACAGAAGAAGAAGAAGAAGAAGAAGAAGTGTGATGTGGAGCAGAGCTCTGGGGACGATGATGAAGAAACCTCTTATCTCCATATTATAACCTTTATAATAAAGTGTGTCATTACAGAAACCGCTTATCTCCATTTTATAACCTTTGTAATAAAGTGTGTCATTACAGAAACCTCTTATCTCCATATTATAACCTTTATAATAAAGTGTGTCACTACAGAAACCTCTTATCTCCATATTATAACCTTTATAATAAAGTGTGTCACTACAGAAACCTCTTATCTCCACATAAAGTAAAGCCTCTGTGTCGGGTAGCTCAGTCTGTGGAGCAATCACACGGCTGGGGTGGTAAGTACTGGGAGCTGATGGTAGGTGTTGTAAGTACTAGGAGCTGATGGTAGGTGTTGTAAGTACTGGGAGCTGATGGTAGGTGTTGTAAGTACTGGGAGCTGATGGTAGGTGTTGTAAGTACTAGGAGCTGATGGTAGGTGTTGTAAGTACTGGGAGCTGATGGTAGGTGTGGTAAGTACTGGGAGCTGATGGTAGGTGTGGTAAGTACTAGGAGCTGATGGTAGGTGTTGTAAGTACTGGGAGCTGATGGTGGGTGTTGTAAGTACTAGGAGCTGATGGTAGGTGTTGTAAGTACTAGGAGCTGATGGTAGGTGTTGTAAGTACTAGGAGCTGATGGTAGGTGTTGTAAGTACTGGGAGCTGATGGTAGGTGTGGTAAGTACTGGGAGCTGATGGTAGGTGTTGTAAGTACAGGGAGCTGATGGTAGGTGTTGTAAGTACTGGGAGCTGATGGTAGGTGTTGTAAGTACTGGGAGCTGATGGTAGGTGTTGTAAGTACTGGGAGCTGATGGTAGGTGTTGTAAGTACTGGGAGCTGATGGTAGGTGTTGTAAGTACTGGGAGCTGATGGTAGGTGTTGTAAGTACTGGGAGCTGATGGTAGGTGTTGTAAGTACTGAAAGCTGATGGTAGGTGTTGTAAGTACTAGGAGCTGATGGTAGGTGTTGTAAGTACTAGGAGCTGATGGTAGGTGTTGTTGTAAGTACTGGGAGCTGATGGTAGGTGTGGTGCTCCTCATTAGTGGTCTAGTAGTGCATTGCGTAATGGGATAGTCGCCCGCGTTCTGGCTGATACAGACAATAAGCCTCTCTGACCTACTTACCTAACCCTAGCCCGACAGAGACCACAATACAGGAACCAATCAGAATGCTTGAAGCATACAGGAAGAGTTACTCACAGGAACCAATCAGAATGCTTGAAGCATACAGGAGGAGTTACTCACAGGAACCAATCGACTGCGATGATGAGAGTGATGTCATCGGTGGGAAGGCCGACAGACGTCAGGACGATCACCATGGTAACCAGACCGGCCTGCGGGATGCCTGCTGCGCCGATGCTAGCAGCTGTAGCGGTTATACTACAAACACACATAGACACCCATTATACAATGTACACACACATTATACAATACACACACACTTGTAGATACCCATTATACAATACACACACACACACACACACACACACACACACACACACACACACACACACACACACACACACACACACACACACACACACACACACACACACACACACACACACACACACACAACCATTATACAATGTACACACCAATTATACAATACAATACACGCACACACACACACACACACACACACACACACACACACATTATACAATACAATACACACACACACACACACACACACACACACACACACACACACACACACACACACATTATACAATAAGGGTGTCACGATACTCAATACGTACTGAAAATGTACCGTAAATGACGCTGGATTCAGTGTATCGAAATCAAAAGCCGTATCGCGATTCAAAGGTTAATAAAAAAATACTCCTGAACATGTGCACGTCCGGTTGAGCCTCTGTTATTGTTATTCTGTGCATCGCGCATGCAGAGGACAGGACAAACCCACACACACCACAGAGGAGTTTAGAGTTACAAACCCACACACACCACAGAGGAGTTTAGAGTTACAAACCCACACACACCACAGAGGAGTTTAGAGTTGACAGAAAGAAAGAGAGACAGCACTTTACATTTCACCATGGTGATGATGATACACAAACAGAAGAATTGTAAAACCCTCCCGCTTCCTTCAAAAGTCTGGCAATATTTTGGCTTCCCAGTGAATTATGAGGTCACCCGACGTGTTGTTGACAAAACTGCTACCGTTTGTTGATTATGCTCCACACGAGTACTGTATCCCAGCTCAGGCAACACGTCAAATATGGGAACGCATATTCACAGGCATCACAAAGACATAGATCTGGCCAGTAAAATGATGACACAGCCAACAATTCCAGGCTCTTACAGAGCCAAACTCCCACATCTTTCGACCTGCGCTCAACAAATAACGAGTGCAGTCGGGGTGTTAATAGCATTAGACATGTGACCCCTCATTGGTGGAGAACACTGGGTTCAATCATTTGATCAGCGTCCTGGAACCATGCTACCAAATGCCAAGCAGATCACATATGAGCACAAAGGTGTTGCCTGCCTTGTATCAGAAGGTGAAGGCACACATTACTGAAGGCCTGAGCCATGCAGAATGAGTTGCCTTAACAACAGATGGGTGGACCTCCAGAGCAACACATGTTACATCACCACACACTGCATTAACAACTCTTTCATTGCCACACTTATTTCAGACTGTGTCGTCCCAGTGCCACGAAAATGGTGCATTTTTCCTCCGTTTGATTGTTAACATTGAAGTGAATGGAGCAGCATTTTTTTGGATAGCGTTATCTCCTAGACCAAAAAAATATATATATATTAAAAAAATGAGTAAAAAAATATATATATATATTTTAAATAATTTCCGTTTTTCCGTCATTGGCCATGATAGCCATAGTACCATCGGACGGGAATTCCCGTTTTTGGCAGTCAAAGAATGACAATTAGGAGATGGAAAACCCAGTACTCCCCCTTGAAAACAGTCACCACTTTGCTGAGTTCTGAACAGCAACCCACTGTTTCTATGGTCCTTCCCCTCAAACACACAATCCTGACATCTATGAGACCCAGTGACACAGATTCACTGTGTGTGAGGGATATTAAATCTGCTATAGCAGGTAACTTTAAGGAGAGGTATTCAGACCCAACACTTCAACAGTTCCTGAATGAGAGCACTGCACTAGATCCTCGGTTCAAGTCTCTAAGTCCCACCTGGATGACTTCTCTCGGAAAGAGATCTTCAAAACTCTGGCTGAGAAAATGTAAAAGGTATGTTTTGTCTGTTTTGTGTGACCTTTGACCCAGGCCTCTGGAGAAGACCCCAGCCAGGCCCAGAGCCCTGCAGAAGGTTTAGGGCATACATGGGCTACTGGCGGCCCGGGGGCCACATGCGGCCCCCAGCTTCACTTAATGCGGCCCGCAGGTTAATATCAGAATAGTGATTATATTACTGATTTCAGCTGTTATGATTCTAAACAATGCAAACATGACCCGCTTTAATGACTTCACTCTATATTAGTAGCTTAATGACTAGTATTAACATTCTATATTTGTTATGTCCAATGTATTTGTATTTAAGTTCATAAAGTTAACATAAGTATAACTAAATGTATTTGAAATTAAATAAAAATGAAACTTTTCAGGATTCCAATTCAAAAATAGCAGAAAAAACTATCCTGATTCCAATTAAAAAATAGCCAAAATAGCAGATCTACAAGCTCAAGGGCAAAAATAGCCGATCTACAAGCTCAAAACGCGTCGCACTGCGACGCGTTTTGAGCTTGTAGATCGGCTATTTTTGCTACTTTTGTGTGACATTCTATAATGGCGAGGTACCTCATTCATTTACGAAAAAAAGTTAAAATACGGAGATAAGAGGTTTCTGCCCGACAGTATATACAATGTGTCCCTCTGGAGTGAATGTGTTAATATAGAGGTCCTCTACATCATTAAACAGACAGTATATACAATGTGTCCCTCTGGAGTGAGTGTGTTAATATAGAGGTCCTCTACATCATTAAACAGACAGTATATACAATGTGTTCCTCTGTAGTGAGTGTGTTAATATAGTGTTCCTCTACATCATTAAACAGACAGTATATACAATGTGTCCCTCTGGAGTGAGTGTGTAAATATAGTGTTCCTCTACATCATTAAACAGACAGTATATACAATGTGTCTCTGTAGTGAGTGTGTTAATATAGAGGTCCTCTACATCATTAAACAGACAGTATATACAATGTGTCCCTCTGGAGTGAGTGTGTAAATATAGTGTTCCTCTACATCATTAAACAGACAGTATATACAATGTGTCTCTGTAGTGAGTGTGTTAATGTAGAGGTCCTCTACATCATTAAACAGACAGTATATACAATGTGTCCCTCTGTAGTGAATGTGTTAATATAGAGGTCCTCTACATCATTAAACAGACAGTATATACAATGTGTCCCTCTGTAGTGAGTGTGTTAATATAGAGGTCCTCTACATCATTAAACAGACAGTATATACAATGTGTCCCTCTGGAGTGAGTGTGTAAATATAGAGGTCCTCTACATCATTAAACAGACAGTATATACAATGTGTCTCTGTAGTGAGTGTGTTAATATAGAGGTCCTCTACATCATTAAACAGACAGTATATACAATGTGTCCCTCTGGAGTGAATGTGTTAATATAGAGGTCCTCTACATCATTAAACAGACAGTATATACAATGTGTCCCTCTGTAGTGAGTGTGTTAATATAGAGGTCCTCTACATCATTAAACAGACAGTATATACAATGTGTCCCTCTGTAGTGAGTGTGTTAATATAGAGGTCCTCTACATCATTAAACAGACAGTATATACAATGTGTCCCTCTGTAGTGAGTGTGTTAATATAGAGGTCCTCTACATCATTAAACAGACAGTATATACAATGTGTCCCTCTGGAGTGAGTGTGTAAATATAGAGGTCCTCTACATCATTAAACAGACAGTATATACAATGTGTTCCTCTGTAGTGAGTGTGTTAATATAGAGGTCCTCTACATCATTAAACAGACAGTATATGTAATGTGTCTCTGTAGTGAGTGTGTTAATATAGAGGTCCTCTACAACATTAAACAGACAGTATATGTAATGTGTCTCTGTAGTGAGTGTGTTAATATAGAGGTCCTCTACATCATTAAACAGACAGTATATACAATGTGTCCCTCTGGAGTGAGTGTGTAAATATAGAGGTCCTCTACATCATTAAACAGACAGTATATACAATGTGTCTCTGTAGTGAGTGTGTTAATATAGAGGTCCTCTACATCATTAAACAGACAGTATATACAATGTGTCCCTCTGGAGTGAGTGTGTAAATATAGAGGTCCTCTACATCATTAAACAGACAGTATATGTAATGTGTTCCTCTGTAGTGAATGTGTTAATATAGAGGTCCTCTACATCATTAAACAGACAGTATATACAATGTGTCCCTCTGGAGTGAGTGTGTTAATATAGAGGTCCTCTACATCATTAAACAGATAGTATATGTAATGTGTCTCTGTAGTGAGTGTGTTAATATAGAGGTCCTCTACATCATTAAACAGACAGTATATGTAATGTGTTCCTCTGTAGTGAATGTGTTAATATAGAGGTCCTCTACATCATTAAACAGACAGTATATGTAATGTGTCTCTGTAGTGAGTGTGTAAATATAGAGGTCCTCTACATCATTAAACAGACAGTATATACAATGTGTCCCTCTGGAGTGAGTGTGTTAATATAGAGGTCCTCTACATCATTAAACAGATAGTATATGTAATGTGTCTCTGTAGTGAGTGTGTTAATATAGTGGCCCTCTACATCATTAAACAGACAGTATATACAATGTGTCTCTGTAGTGAGTGTGTTAATATAGAGGTCCTCTACATCATTAAACAGACATTATATGTAATGTGTCTCTGTAGTGAGTGTGTTAATATAGAGGTCCTCTACATCATTAAACAGACAGTTTATACAATGTGTCTCTGTAGTGAGTGTGTTAATATAGAGGTCCTCTACATCATTAAACAGACAGTATATACAATGTGTCTCTGTAGTGAGTGTGTTAATATAGAGGTCCTCTACATCATTAAACAGACAGTATATGTAATGTGTTCCTCTGTAGTGAATGTGTTAATATAGAGGTCCTCTACATCATTAAACAGACAGTATATACAATGTGTCTCTGTAGTGAGTGTGTTAATATAGTGGCCCTCTACATCATTAAACAGACAGTATATACAATGTGTCTCTGTAGTGAGTGTGTTAATATAGAGGTCCTCTACATCATTAAACAGACATTATATGTAATGTGTCTCTGTAGTGAGTGTGTTAATATAGAGGTCCTCTACATCATTAAACAGACAGTATATACAATGTGTCTCTGTAGTGAGTGTGTTAATATAGAGGTCCTCTACATCATTAAACAGACAGTATATACAATGTGTCTCTGTAGTGAGTGTGTTAATATAGAGGTCCTCTACATCATTAAACAGACAGTATATGTAATGTGTTCCTCTGTAGTGAATGTGTTAATATAGAGGTCCTCTACATCATTAAACAGACAGTATATACAATGTGTCCCTCTGGAGTGAGTGTGTTAATATAGAGGTCCTCTACATCATTAAACAGACAGTATATACCATGTGTCCCTCTGGAGTGAGTGTGTAAATATAGTGTTCCTCTACATCATTAAACAGACAGTATATACAATGTGTCCCTCTGGAGTGAGTGTGTAAATATAGTGGTCCTCTACATCATTAAACAGACAGTATATGTAATGTGTCTCTGTAGTGAGTGTGTAAATATAGAGGTCCTCTACATCATTAAACAGACAGTATATGTAATGTGTCTCTGTAGTGAGTGTGTTAATATAGAGGTCCTCTACATCATTAAACAGACAGTATATGTAATGTGTCTCTGTAGTGAGTGTGTTAATATAGAGGTCCTCTACATCATTAAACAGACAGTATATGTAATGTGTCTCTGTAGTGAGTGTGTAAATATAGTGGTCCTCTACATCATTAAACAGACAGTATATACAATGTGTCTCTGTAGTGAGTGTGTTAATATAGTGGTCCTCTACATCATCCAAGTTGCCCACCCCTGGTTTAGAGACTGCATCTGGAGCCCCCCTCCCCCCCAGCAAAGAAAACAGCACTCAGTGAACTGTTTGGCAATTTCT